>NC_042615.1:702675308-702983942 GCF_901001135.1 Rhinatrema bivittatum | reverse complement strand
TAGTCTATGTAATATTTAATTTGTATTATTTATTTATATTTTTATATGATATGTTATATGTTACTCATATGTTAAGAAACGCTGTTTAATGTAACGCCTTTATTGCGACAGTTTTGTTCTATGTAAACCGACCTGATTCGATACTTGTATTGAGAATGCCGGTATATAAAAATCCGAAATAAATAAACAAATAAATGGATAACACCCATGATAAGAAAAAGGGGTGTGTTTATTCAAATGAGTGGCTTGCCGCAGCGCACGGCGAGATAATGCACGCAGCGGTACGTTATCGCCAAAGCATTATTCTCATATGTATCCGAACTTACACAAACCAGCGCCCCAACGATCCCCAACGATCAGGCACAATCCAAAGCCAACGAACTGGCGCTCTTCTTCCAAAACAAAATTTCAGACCTTTTAACTCTGCTGCCCCCCAGCCCCTCTTCTACTACCAGCCCCTACTATAGTAGAAAGACTAGGGGGCACTCCATGAAGTTAGCATGGGGCACATTTAAAACTAATCGGAGAAAGTTTGCACAATTAAACTCTGGAATTAGTATAGCTGTGTTTAAAAAAGGATTGGATAAGTTCTTTGGAGGAGAAGTCCATTACCTGCTATTAAGTTTACTTAGAGCATAGCCACTGCCATTAGCAATGGTTACATGGAATAGACTTAGTTTTTGGGTACTTGCCAGGTTCTTATGGCCTGGATTGGCCACTGTTGGAAACAGGATGCTGGGCTTGATGGACCCTTGGTCTGACCCAGTATGGCATTTTCTTATGTTCTTATGTTCTTTTCTTTTGCCGGGGAAGGGAAAAGAAGTTGTAAAGCTGGGTGGGGAGTTGATTTATTAGTGGTATATCTGTTGGTTTAAGCCATGTTTCTGTTATGGCGTAGATGTCTGGTTTTGCGTCATTAACATTCTGGGGTTCTGTCCCTGTTTTGTTCCTTTTCACATTGTTCTGCTAACTTGTATTCGCACTCCAGGTCACCAAGCTAAGGACATTCTTCCTTTGAATGACCTTCTGTTTTACAGAATGCACACTATTGTAGGGCCGGTTTCTGCCCTATCTGGTTCACTTCTTCTTTATGCCCGTTCTCTGTACAAAGGGCACAAAAGGAGAGGGTCTGCAAGGCCCCATTTCTGTGTTGTTTCCACCTCTCTGGATTCCCCTTTTTTTTCTGGGTTGCGGGTCATCATTGCTTCAGAGTGTTATTTTTAAGTATGTGTATTTCTTCCTCAGGCGTTGGCTAGGTCACTAGGCTAACATCCATAGGCATGCTTTGGCCATATCTAAAATCCTTTGCCAAGTGCCCTTTCTGTCCACAGTTAAAACATGTGGATGAGATTGACATCTGAAAGCAGGTATGGAGGCCATCTCCCTACCTTGGAGGTTTATTGTTGAGGTTCTCTATCGTCTGTACCATGGCAGGGAAATGTTACAGGTTGTCTTTCTAAGGCCTAGATTCATCAAATTATTATAAATATAGCAAAAATAGTGGGAGTGATGAAAAATTAGGCATGGTTAGGATAATTTCCTGAGTACTGCATCGCATAGGCAATTTTCATGAAGTGCGATACGATATCACGTCGCATTTTGCGTCAGCATGTCATTTTCTGCAGCACATGTTGATTTATGTGTGGTGTGTTATTTTTTTGTTTATATATACCGTTTTCTTGCAGCTGTCTCTTTGAGGGTGTGTCAGGTGTTGGAGAGAGAAGAGGAGAGCTGGTGAGTTTAGTAGTTTAGTGGGAGTAGGAGATTTTTTCATTTGATTACCTGAGTGATAGTCTGGTCTTCTGTTGTCATCTGTTTCCCTTTACCTTGGTCTTTTGTCTTTTTTGTTGGAGTGAAAGTTTTTGTTAGTCCAGCTTGTCTGTCTGTCTTTTTGTGGAGGAGTGAGAATGAGTGGTGGTGGTAGTGGTGAGGAGGAGGAATAGTGGTGATGGTGGTATGGAGAAGGAATGTTGGAGAGGATGGAGTGTGAGAGGAATAAAGAGAGGAGATGGGAGGACGAGTGCAAGACTGATAGGAGAAGGAGTAGGAGGACAGGGATAGGAGTAGAAATAGGCAGGAGGGAAGGGATAGGCAGGCTAGAACAGAGGGAGGAGGATGTCAGACTAGGATTACACAGAAAGGGCAGAGGGGACGCAATTGGTAGGGCAGGTGGGGGGGGGGGGGGGAGGAAGGGAGGCTTGAGGGGAATAGGAGTGAGAGTAAGAGTGAGGAAAGGGAAGACACCTCCCCATTCTGGCAGCCAGGCAGTAGGGCATGATCATCTGAGGACTTTGAAGTTAAGCGTGGAGTACAATGAGTTGATAATCACAGGGGTCCTGGAAAATTATGCAAGGCTCTTCGGGAACCGGGCAACCAAGGGCCAGATCTGACATACCATCGTCCAGGCTATATTCAGGTGCAGTGGCTTGAAACATAGTGTGGAGCAGGTAGCCCACAGGTACCACAACATGAACGCCCAACTGAAAGTGACGGTGTCTATCTGGAGCAAATATATATGGCACACCGGAGGAGGAGCCTCTTGTCCAATAATATTGACACTGATTGAAGAGCACCTTGTCCATCATCTGGGTCCAGAAGTCTTTGAAGGCATGGCTGAGCGACCGGACACGATGTGAGCTGAAGCTGGTAAGTTCACCTCACCTGTAAATGGCAAGGCTGCTGTAGTCCACATCACTTGGCATAAGATGCTCACATTGATTGAGATGCAAAGTGCTCATCTTATGCCAAACAGTACAGGTATACTTCTTGGCATTGATACTTATGTCGGCTTCTTTGTTTCCACAGCTCTCGCCCAGGACTCTGCTGGTCCCAGACATCAAGCCCCAGGGACCAGCAGCCAATTCCTAGGGACCAGCAGCCCTGCAGCACTTTTCCGGGCCCACTTACTCATGGATGCACAGAAGCAGTTCATCGAGGAGGAGAAGCAGCAGCAGCAGCAGCACTAGCCTCTTGAGCACATGCAGATGCTAAAACCCCTAGGCTCAGTAAGCCCTCTCAATGTCATCTTAAACATAACAGGCTTCATGGGGGAACCCAGCCTGCAGGGGAAGCCAATTGAGAAAGCACAACCTCTCTCAAGAAAAAGCACTTCATCAGCATGAGGCAGCAGGCACTGATCAGGAGCAGCTTTCCAGCCCCATCATGCCACTTCAGCTTGTGCCATGACCAGCACAGGACCAGCACCAGCACTGGCACTAACAAGCCCTTGATGCATGAACAGCTAGACCAGCTGGAAAGGAGGAAGCATGGGGTACACTTCCACCACATTCGAGCAGAGATAGTGTGCCTGAGGTGGGCTGTCAACAGTCAAACCCAGGCCCTGCATGATCAGATGGCAGCACACAAGCAAACTCTAACAGTGGTGGCAACATCCTTCAACAACATGACCAGCATGTTGACTCAGATTCTACAATGCATGCCAGAGTTTCAACCTGTACCTTCCCCAGCATACCAGGACTCCATGCCCTGCAGAAGTTCCCAGCCTGAGAGATGAGGCGGAATAGGCCACCCAAAGACATGCCACCCCAAGTGGCAAGCCACACCATGGCAAAGGGCCATGAAGCTGCAGAACTGGTGGCATATAACAGCAAATAACAAGACTTGTCAAAACAAACCTGGCCGGGCCTCAGTATAGAGTTCCTGTGCCATCTAGATGGAAGAAGCCTACTGGGTCCGGCCTGACTACAGAGTTTGTGTGGCAACTAGATGGAAGAAGCCAGCTGGGTCCATCCTGACTACAGAGTTCCTGTGTTGGCTTGATGATGGGGATGTCTAATGTCTGCCAATGTCTACTTCTAATTCCCTCCTTGATGCTTTGCGCGTACTCCAGCCTCCTTGATGTGGTCTCCAGTCATGGCCCAGCTGCTTTCTCTTCTCATCATGTTTCATCTCATGCTCCTGATACTGGTGTCTCATCCCATCTGCTGCTGCCTCCATGCTGGTGTCTCATCTCATCTGCTGCTGCCTCCATGCTGGTGTCTCATCTCATCTCATCTCATCCTGTTGCTGCCTACTTGCTGGTGTTTCGTCTCATCTCATCCTGCTGCTGGCTCCATGCTGAGCTGTCTTCTCCTAGACTCCTGCCTCCATGCTGCTGTGTCTTCTCCTGGGCTCCTGCCTCCATACTTCTCTATCTTCTCCTTGTCCTTGGCCTCCATGCTGTGCTATTTGGTCCTGGTCTTGCTGTCTTCTTGTTGAACTCTGCTGCCTTGGCCCTTAGACTGTTCCTCTTGAGTGTACTCTCAGCATGGACTTTCTGGACCTTTTGTTAATATCAAATAATTGTGCTGCTATCAGCTCTAAAATTAGAGCTGTACTGTAGCTATTGGGGTACCATTTCCACTTTCTATGTTTTTTGTTGTAATCATGATTGTGTAAAAGGATAAGATGGTAAGACTGTATGTGTAATGTTTTCATTTGGAACAACATATGTATAGGTCTATACTCAATGAGCTTTTCATTTTAGTTACAATGTCATGTGCAGAATGTGATTAACAAAGATGTTGACTTGCTTTCAATCTGTTGATGACATTTGTTGTGTAATAAAGTGGTCACAGGCTTGAAAAAAATAATTTCTGGTTGACAGTTTTCATTGTGTTCTTTTTGTCTTAAGGGTTCACTAGGTCAAAGGCTTGGGATCCATATGATCTTGCATGCTAGAGTGCCATTGGCCTCTAACTAGGCACTTTTCTGGCAAGCAAGACCATATGGCCTAGGGCAAACAACCAAAAGCTCAATATATGCTCCCAAGGAAGAAAGCAAGAGCTAAACGGGAAGCTCTTTACTGTGGAGCTTCACAATTAGCTCCAGTTGCCTTCTCCAGAGAGCATCCTGTTGCATAGGAGGTGGATCCTTGGGCTGAGGTGGGGATGATGCAACCCGTAGGTGAGGGCCTATGGGTCCCTACCATCAGCAGACAGTAGGCTGAAGCTGGAGGCCACTGGAGCTTCACCTATACCAGCCCACATTCCCCTCGGGTTGAGCCTTCGAGTACCAGGGCCGGCAGGACTTAGGTAGGCCTCAAGGTTAAGTACAGGTAGTAGATGGTTCAGCCCAGAGACAGCAGCCAGCAGGTGGCATGGTCCTATACTAGAAGGGATGTGGAGCAGGAACTCAAGCACCAAGGAACAAGAAGGAACTGAAGGTGCCTGAGGAAAGGAAGGCCGAAGCCGTAATAGTCCATGTCCAGAGGATAGGGACAGGGGCATCACTGTCAAGCTTGAATGGAAGCTGGCGGCACTTGGAAGGTGTAACAAGCAACGTCGAACTCTGGACTCAAGAAGGTCTGAGGTGAAGTCGTTCATAGCAATGGTCAAGGCATGGAGAAGGCAGGCGTGGTCAGACATAGCAATAGTCAGGCTTGGAGAAGGCAGATGTGGTCAGACATAGTGCTGGAGCACTTTAAGTCCCACTGGTTGTGGCCAATCCCGGATTGCCCTCAATTTATCTGGGTCCATGGATAAGCCTTGAGGAGAGATTATGTAGCCAAGAAACAGTAAACTGGACCTCTCGAACAAACATTTGTCCAATTTTGGACCTCTCGAACAAACATTTGTCCAATTTTGCAAACAAGTGGTTTTCTCATAGCCATTGTAGGGTTAGGGTTAGGGTTAGTACCATTCGTACATCGGCCCGGTGGGTGTCAAGGTCCTTAAAAAATATGAGAATATCGACCAGATAGACCATGACCTTGATATATAGCAGATCTCTGAAAATTTCATTCATCATCCGCTGGAATACAGCTGGTGCATTGGAAAGGCATCACCAAGTATTCATAGTGGCCGTCTCTAGTAATAAAGGTGGTTTTCCAGATGTCATCAGGGTGGATTCTCACCAAGTTATACACCCCATGTAGATCCAGCTTCGTGAAGATGGTAGCACCTTGGAGGCAATCAAATAGTTCAGAAATCAACGGGTGATAGCATTTAGACCACGGTAATTGATGCACATTCTAAGTGATCTATCTTTCTTGGTCACAAAGAAGAATCCCGCTCCAGCGGGTGACGTGGATGGATGGATAAACTCTATTGCCAGATTCTCCCGAATATATTCGGTCATGGTCTTTGTCTCTGGTAACGACAGAGGATAAGTGCGTCCACGAGGAGGCATGGTTCCAGGAAGAAGGTCGATTGGAAAATCGAACCGACAAAGAGGTGGGAGATCAGCCACTGGAGCTTCACCTATACCAGCCCACGTGCCCTCTGGTTGAGCCTTCAGGTACCGGGGCCGGCAGGACTTAGGTGGACCTCAAGGTAAAGTACAAGTAGTAGATGTTTCAGCCCAGAGACAGCAGTCAGCAGGTGGCGTGGTCCTATCCAGGACAGGATGTGGAGCAGGAACTCAAGCACCAAGGAACAAGAAGGAACTGAAGGTGCCTGAGCAAAGGAAGGCCGAAGCCTTAATAGTCTGTGTCCAGAGGATAGGGACAGGGGCGTCACTGTCAAGCTTGAATGGAAGCTGGCAGCACTTGGAAGGTATAGCAAGCAATGTGGACTCAAGAAACTCTGAGGCGAAGTCATTCGTAGCAATGGTCAAGGCATGGAGAAGGCAGGCGTGGTCAGATGTAGCAATGGTCAAGTCACGGAGAAGGCAGGTGTGGTCAGACATACAATGATGAAGGCACGGAGAAGGCAGAGGTAGTCAAACAATGGTCAGGCTTGGAGAAGGCAGAGGTGGTCAAATGTAGCAATGATGAAGGCACAGAGAAGGCAGGCATGGTCAGACATAGCAATGGTCAGGCTTGCAGAAGGCAGGCAAGGTCAGGTGTAGCAGTGGTCAGGTTTTGAGAAGGCAGGGAAGGTCAGGCGTAGCAGTGGTCGGTTTGGAGAAGGCAGGCAAGTTCAGGCATAGCAGTGGTCAGGCTTGGAGAAGACAGGCAAGGTCAGGCGTAGCGATGGTCAGAACCAGGTAGTCAATCAGCATACAGATGAGACGAACACGGAACAGGAACCAGGAACTTGGAGAAACAGGAACACGAAGCAAGGCTCATGGAGAAGCAACGAGTACGAGGAAACCAGGAACAGGAGACCAAGGAGACCTGTTGCAAAGGCAACGCTTCAGTGCGAGACCTGAGCATTTAAGCGCTGAGGGAACTGACGTCAGCATCCGGGTCTGCAGCCAGGTTCCCACCGTGGGCCCTTTAAAGGTTTCACTGGTGTGCGCGCATGCGCCTAGGGAGGGGCACAGCACTGCCAGTGGTGTCTCACTGCAAACCCCGCAGAGAGGCCCGACGGATGGAGGCATCCTGACTGGAGGTCCCGGGAAGTGGAGCAGGGCCGGAGGTGCTGGCGCAAGTCCAAGGTTGGGACTGGCGGCCCACCACCACCAGCGACAAGGAGCTGGAGCCTGAAGCTTGTGTAGAGAGGTGAGAGGGCCGCACCACAGGGCTGCTGCGGGTGGCGAGCGTAACACATGATCTTAGCTAACTCTTGGGTACATGGGCATATATGTGAGATGGGCGCTAGCTTGCTAGTGTTCACCTCCATATGCATTCCGGTGGAATAGTTGTAGAAATGCTTGGCTAGAGATACAATAGCTATGTTTTCACTCTGTTGGGGACCAATAGGTTGTATGGCTATGTGAAGGTCATAATGCAGCTATAACAAACCACTGGCCTCTTCCATTGTGAAGAAATATCACTTCTGACCAAACAATGGGCTTTCTCTCTGGCTCTGCACTGAATGGTATCTTGACATAAGTCTTTAGCCGGAGGGCTACTTGAAAAGTACATAAAGCCCTAGGTTTGGTTCATCTCTAGGGAGCATAAATGTGCAACTGTAGGTTCCATGGCCAGAGAGTATACATTGTACATCTAAAGCTTGTGTAGTGTTAAGGGGAAGTTGTACTAATCACCTCACAAGGTTTAACATTGGGCCCCTTGCTTGTGTCCTCACTCCATTTAAAAGGTCATCTGGACCAACCCCTTTTTAGGTTTCACACTAAACAAAATGTCTGCTACTTGCAGGCTGCACTAACACAGTGTCTGCAGGTGTGTGACAGCTGAGGAGGAGTGAGGGAGTTGTGTATGCTAGAGCAGGCAGCTATGAAGTTTGTTTTTGCTTGAGACCAGGCAGACATCCACAGGCTGGCTGTCACCCCTGTACTGGCTTGGCTTGTGGATCTGGATAATACCTGTTCGCTAAGGAACACATCAAAGTAAAAAAAAACCAAAACAAAACACAGCTTTTAATATTTCAGGAACTAGGACAGAGGAAAGAGAGCTGCACATAAAGGGTTAAACATAGAAAGGTACAAATATCTATATACATTGGAAACCAGTTTTTAGCAATACTCTGCCCTTACAGTAATAAACTATGAATAACTTGTAACCTTTTATTTACAGGTACCAAGAACTACCGTAGTATACCTTTAAATTGCCAGTCAGTTCACTACACTAATCGCAGGTTCCAGTAATACACATGCATAAACATATACAATTCTCCCTAGGTCCTTCACAGGTACTGCTGTAATACATATTGTTCCTTAACCTTCAGGGATTAGCAACTATCTAATGTGCCCTCAGGCCTTCTGAGGACAATAGGCAATAGTGAAGCACACAGAATTCAACTAAGGTGTTTCAATAGGGTGCTCCTTCTAGCCCTGGGGTATTGTGATGGGACCAGGGATTCAAGGATTAATGTCAGGAACAACATAGAACTTGGGTTGAACTGCAATTTACAGGCTAATGCATGACAAAGATGAATCATTGTATATTTAAGGTGGTGATCAATGTCACTAGAGGAAAATCTATAAACTCAATCATATGTAGAAGAGCCCAGTACCAAAAGCCCCTTCCCCTGTATATTTCTGAGAAGAGTACTCACATGTTCCTGAGGGGGGGTCAACAGGTGCTGTTCTGAATTCTATTCCAAGGGGTCTTTACCCTTCCCCGTTGACTACAGCAAACAGCGCTCTGATCACTGATCACAGTCATTTGGCAGCAGGTTTTAGCAAAAATAGCAATTACAAGGGCTCAACAGACTAGTGACAAAGTAATTCCTGTGCACTACAGCTGGTCTTCTACCTCCTAGTGTAACTGGGATATTCATTGTGAAAATCCCTGCAGGGGACAGCAGTTTTAACCATTTTGGACCTGGAGAGTACATTTTAACCATTTTGGACCTGGAGAGTACAACAGTTTTAACCATTTTTACAACAGTTTTAACCATTTTGGACCTGGAGAGTACATTTTAACCATTTTGGACCTGGAGAGTACAACAGACCTGGAGAGTACAACAGAGTCAGGACTTTAGCTGAGCCATTCTATCTCTCTTGAATGGACCTCAAAAACCTGGGCAGATCTGAAATGATTCCCTTTTCAACTTTCTAATTGGTCAAGTCCTCCTCTGCCCTCCCCTTGGCATAAGAGCATAATGCAGCCATGTTGAGAAGGGCTGCAAATGTCCCTTAAGCTGTAAGTCACCAATGTTCTGGTTGCACTTTTTGATAGATCTGAAGGTCTGACGTGACAACACAAAGAGCAAAGTAAGAGGGCATGACACCATGTACATAAACATTATTTTCTTTAGAATTTTTATTAGCAAACCTGTGACACTGAACTTCAGGGAAAATATACCTTCCAAGATAAAATGATACTTTGCAAATGGTATACTGATTGTACAATTATGGTCCAAGGTGGCAAAAATGATAAATCATTTTTTAGACTGGGCCAATAAAATGATCTGGTTTTATTTAAGGGTCTTATTTAAGGAAAGGTGGGAATAGACCTCACCAGGATTTGCTGCCTGGCCAAATGATCTAATACATGGGTGACAGCACTAAATTAGGTCCCAAGTATTTCATGTAATATGAAGGTATGATTTTTAAGACTATACATATTAACAAATCACCTTAAATAGATTTACAAAAAAATACTAAAGTACCATAGCAAATAATGAGAAGATCAAAATATTTACAACAGTAAAATATGAGGTAACAATGTATTCTTATAACAAATATTATTCAAGCCTAAATAGAAGCATTATCAGTAATTGTTGCTTCATATTGGGGTTCCACATCTTTTCATATCTTAAACATACAATTGAGCTGTGAAACCTTGGTACTTCTTAGAGAGAAATATCAGATTGTCACCTGGATACTATCAAGTAAAATTGACTGCTAATTTAATACACTGAATCTTTTATCAGTCCTGAATGCTTTTTATCTGTCCTGAGCAGCAATATCTGTGGAATTGAACTCTCTTGCACCATATCTGGAACCCTCTTATCCATTGCCTTGGGAGCTGTGGGAGGTTAGGTCTGTGCAGAGGACAGATCTTGTGCAGTAGATGAGGGCTGACTAGGAAGTGAAAGGAAAATAATAGGGAACCCTTTAACATTCATACTGATATCCATCCTCTCTCTTTAGGGAAACTGATTTCCCTAAATTTCCTTGCTCAGCTACAGAAATTTCTGGAAGATAATGATGTGCTTGATTTATCCAGTATGAGTTCCAAAGGGGTGACTGAATGGAAGAAATTACTAATGCCTGTGCTTGACTCTGAGGTGTGACCTGGATTGGGTGGGGGAGTGGTAATCATTATCTTTTTAGATACTTGATCAGCTTTTGCTACATTAAATCACATAATCATGCACAACTACCTTAAATCTTTAGGTCATGGGGTACCGTCACTAGGTAGTTTGAGTCATTCCTGATTGGCAGGTGTTGTCAGGTGGGATTTTATGATAAAAGCTCCTCTTGGAAACCTCTTGTGTCTGGTGTGCACTCTCTGCTGTTTTATTTAACATTTTTCTTCAGCTATGAGGGGAAATGCTGTCTTCATTTAGAGTGTGGAGCAGAATTTATATGGATGACATAAAATTATTTTTGCCAAAACAATCAAATCATGCATCTGCTTTAGCTGTTATTACAGAATGTATTTGTGCAGTGAATTCTTGGATGCTGTATAATGAATTAGCTTTGAATGTATAAAACAGGCATTTTGGGTTAACCTTACCCTTGGTCCACATGATTCAGTTCAACTCAAGCTGGTTGGGACTTTCTTCCCTCTTTTTGTCTGGTTGGGATTTTGGGTATGGTATTTAGTTTAAAGCTTGCCCTGAGGAACCACGCTAGAGTAGCTATGAGATCTTCATTTTACAAACTGAGGTTAGTGAGAAGCCTGAAATACGTTCTTCAGCCAGCAGGTTATAGGACTGTGTTGCTGTTGTCCGTGTTAACATTTATTTATAGTCTGTTTCTTGGCATTTGAAAGCAGATTAGATGCAGATACTTCACCATCCCCAGAAGGCTTATAATTTAAGTTTGTATCTTAGGCAACAGAGGGTAAAGTGACTTTCAGAAGCAGAGGGATTTGAGCCCTGCATTCTGTAGCTCACTACTCGGAGCACTAAGCTATACCTCCACTCTAACATTGATTACTATAACCAGTGGTGGTCTTCTGCCAGGTTACTGAGTTGGAACCTTTTTGAACTTGTTTCCTTTTTCTCACTGCCATCACCCAACTTTGTACTTTTATTTATTTATTTTTTACATTGCCACTTATTGTAACTCGGTTTATCTAGGGCTTACCAACTCTATATTGAGGATAGTACAACTTATACAGAATGTTTTCCCTAGCTAATCATAAACTGCAGTCCTAGTGACTGCATCACTCCTATATTGAAGTCTGTCTCCATATGCCTTTTAATGAAGACCACTGACTAAGTCTCACATTCATGCCCTGCAACTTTTGTAGAACTTGGCTGCGCATTTGATTTCAAGAGCCCCTTTACACAATCATGTAACCCCCATTGCTAAAGCATTTGTACTGGCTACTAGTTTTGCAATGTATCAAATTTAAGGTTCTTGTTTTAGATTTTAAATCAATGCAAGAAGATGCTCCTTGTTAGTTTTTCAGACTTTTTAATGCATATTTGCTAATAAGAACCTTGTGATCAGCAAGTCAAAATTTGCTAGATGTTCCTGGTATTAGGTCAGCTCATCTGCAAGAGATTTGCAATCATGCATTATCCATGGTTGGTCCTGTTACAAGGAATGCATTAACAGATGAGGTTAAATCACTCCAAGATCTCAAATTATTTAGGTAAAAAATTAAGAGCGTTTTATTTCTAGACATTTTTTCATCTGTCTTAGGTTAATTTTTAGAGTTTATGATTTTATTGTATTGATGGTATCCTGTTTTATTGGGGTAGATTTTTAAAAAAAGCGCGATCGCGTACTTTTGTTCGCGCAGCAGGCGCAAACAAAAGTATGCTGGATTTTATAAGATACGCGCATAGCCGCGCGTATCTTATAAAATCCTGGATTGGCACGCACAAGGCTGCCGATTTTGGGCAGCCTGCACGCGCCGAGCCGTGCAGCCTGCCTCCGTTCCCTCCGAGGCCGCTCCGAAATCGGAGCGGCCTCGGAGGGAACTTTCTTTCGCCCTCCCCTCACCTTCCCCTACCTAACCCACCCCCCCGGCCCTATCTAAACCCCCCCCTTACCTTTGTCCCTAGATTTACGCCTGCTAGAAGCAGACGTAAATCTACGCGCGCCAGCGGACTGCTGGCGCGCCGTCATCCGACCTGGGGGCTGATCCGGAGGCCTGGACCACGCCCCCGGGCTGGCGCCACGCCCCCAGTCTCGCCTCCGAAACGCCGCGTCATTCGGCTCCACCCCCCAACACGCCCCCTTCAAAAATCCCCGGGACTTACGCCGGGGCTCTGTGCGCGCCGGCGGCCTATGCAAAATAGGCGCATTGGCGCGCGAGGGCCCTGCTCACGTAAATCCGGGCGGATTTACGCGAGCAGGGCTTTTAAAATCCGCCCGATTATGTTTATAGTCTTACATTATATTTTATGTTAACAGTTATCCATTTAGCATGAACTAATTACTATATGTGGAATATAAATATTTAAAATAAAAAATAAATTTCAATAGCTGATCTTTGGACTAATTCCATCTGGGTTATATCCTTTTGAAGTTAAAGTCTCCAGAAATGTACACAGTACTCCAAATGAGGTCTCTGAGTGGTACTGGTCTGGCTCAATCTTGTTGTTCAGTGACAGAACCGGGTGCATGCAGCAGAGACTCCCCCATGCTCTTCAGGTAAAACATTTATTGTGAGGTTGAAATAACTCATCACTCTTCTGTGGCAGCATGCAAAGATACTTGGGAGAATGGGCTAAAAAAAGAATAAATGTTATATACATGGTTCTCTTCGTGAGGGGTTGTGCTGTTATGACCAGACAAAATAGCAGGAAGACAGGGGGAACAAACTCAGGTTAATTCAGAAAGGTTAATACAGATTACAACCTAATTAGGTAACCCTTACTGCCCCACTTCTTACAGTAGGGTCAGGTGACACAGCTGGGGAATGTTAACCCCTTGCTGTCTGATCTAGAGGATGATAATTTGCTATTGAATTTCTAACAACACAAAGGCAACTCAGGCATTTTTATGGATTTTGTTCTCATCTTTTCTACCTGTTTAGGTACCTTAAGATTATCAGATATGATTACCCCAGATCCTGCTTTTGTTTTGTGCACAAAAAACTTCACCCATATACTGTACTTCGCCCTTGGTCTTTTGCAACCCAAATGCATGACTCTACATTTTTTAGCATTTTGTTAGCAATTGTAGCAATTAATATTAGCCATACTTTAGACTATTCCTCAGGCTTCATTAGATCCCTTGTGTTACGATTCTGGCTGCTGTACAGCCTCCTTACCACCAGGGACCCCCCCATGAGCACGCTTCCTGGGCTGGCCTGGCCTTCCTTGCCTACCTGTCCCATATCCAGAACTCATTATTTAATCCCGCTTAGCCCATGCTTTGGTGCTTCAGCATCCTTTGGGCTCACTGCTTTAGCCATCTGTTCCTTGCGTGCCATCGGGCATCTTGGTTTCCTGCCTTACCCTGTGGTCTACAGGCCTCCTGGTTCTTTGCTGTTCTTGCACTGTGGTCTATAGGCATTCTAGTTCTTGCTTGCCTTCTTGTTCCCTCTCTCCCTGTATCCCCTTGTTGCTGGGCTATTACTCTTCTACTTGTTCCTGCTTCCCTTGGACTTCCTTGCTTTGCTGCCTTCAGGCATTTTGTGTTTCATGTTCAGTGTAGTCCTTGTCCTGGTTAGTCTAGTGCTGTAATTGTCTGTCTTCCTTGCTCTGGTTCCCCTATTCCAGTTCACGCTTACCTGCATCCAGTCTCACATGTACCTGCACACTGTTTTGAAGACAGCTGGATCTACAGGAATAATCCTTTTGAACAATATATTAAAGTATGGAAATGTTTTATTGACGACATACTTCTTTTTTGGACTGGCAGTAACATTAAATTACAAGATTTTTTGGTTTGGCTTAATGGACATAACTCTCATCTACATTTCACCACCGAGATCAATAACTCTGATATTCATTTTTTGGATATTAAGATTTCTAAAAAATCTGATGGGTTTGTTACTACAATTTATCGAAAATCTGTTATACCTTTTTACATTTCACTAGTACCCATCCAAGCTCATTAAAAGAGAATCTTCCAGTTAGCCAATTTTTTTGATTAAGACGGTTATGCACATCACTTGAAGAATTTCAACAACAAGCTGTTTCATTGAGTGATCGTTTTTCCAAAAGAAGCTATCCCAAGCGGTGTATTAAGCGAGCCTAATAGAGATGTGAATCGGAACCGGAATCTGATCGGTTCTGGTTCAGATTCAAAAAATGTTTATCGTCCGGCTCGATTTTTTTTTTGTTATCGGCTGTGCCCGATCCGATAACAAAAAAACCCTCCCCCACCCTCCCGAACCCCCAAAAAACATTTTAAAATTACCTGGTGGTCCAGTGGGGGCGCGGGGAGCGATCTCCCGCTCTCAGGCCATCGGCTGCCACTAATAAAAATGGCGCCGATGGCCCTTCACCCTTACCATGTGACAGGGAATCCGTGCCATTGGCCGGCCCCTGTCACATGGTAGGAGCACTGTCCCATTGTGCGCCCTACACAGCCTGGAGAGGCTGGTCATGGACCATGCGAAGAATGGGACATGCGCAGGACTGAGGCTCAGGATGAAGGAGGAATCTGGGCAGCGCTCGAAGATGGATCCAACCAAAAGAGGGCTCCAGCCACCAGATGCGGACTCTAAATAGATACGGATTTACTCCCAGGAAAGATCAGATGGAGATGAGGTCTGGGACGAAGCAAAGCTGGACCAGGAGTTAGGGACTGATAGTACTTCAGGATCAGGACTCTGAACATCAGGGTCTGGACTTGTAACTCAGAAACATCAGGACTGGAACATAGGACATCAGATACAACAGGACACCTGTACCTCGGGACACCAGGACATCAAGGTGTATGGACATCATGGACCTCAGGGACATCTGGAACACGACAGACGAAGACATCAGAAGACAGGGGCATTGGAACATCTAGAGACAAAGGGATGTCTGGACATCCGGAGACAAGGAGACGTCTGGACATCTGGAGACAAGAGGACGGGATCCAATGGGAGACCAGAACATGGAACGAAGATGAAGACGAAGGTTCAGGAACCATGGATGAAGACACCAATAAAGAACAGAGTGCCTTGAAGAAGTGAGGAATGATCACGGAGGTCTCCTGGAATGAAGAGCTGTAACTGAAGATCCAGGAGCAGTTCAACTCCATGACTAAATCCTTGCGAAGGCAATGATGGAATGAAGGAAGGCCCTCTTTATAGGGCTGAAGAGGAAATGCCTTGGAGATGTCAGCAGGAGGAACTCAGAAGGACTGCCCACTGCTGGCCCTTTAAAAGAAGAGAGGAGGCACAGCCACGTGCCTATGGAAGAGGCAGGATCTTGGAGAGCGACATCCTGCTGTGAAGAAGGAAGAAAGCCTTGATGTGAATCGGTTAGTTACTCTTTCGTATAGTAGAAAGACTAGGGGGCACTCCATGAATTTAGCATGGGGCACATTTAAAACTAATCGGAGAAAGTTCTTTTTTACTCAATGCACAATTAAACTCTGGAATTTGTTGCCAGAGGATGTGGTTAGTGCAATTAGTATAGCTGTGTTTAAAAAAGGATTGGATAAGTTCTTGGAGGAGAAGTCCATTACCTGCTATTAAGTTCACTTAGAGAATAGCCACTGCCATTAGCAATGGTAACATGGAATAGACTTAGTTTTGGGGTACTTGACAGGTTCTTATGGCCTGGATTGGCCACTGTTGGAAACAGGATGCTGGGCTTGATGGACCCTTGGTCTGACCCAGTATGACATTTTCTTATGTTCTTATGTCAGTGGCTCCCTGCCGCGAGAAGAGGAACTTCAGGGCAGCTTCCTGGCCACAGATGAGGACATCGGAAGCGGCCTCCAGGGCACGAAGAGCCCATGGAGTTGAGGGCGGCCTCCAGGCTGCAGAAGAGGGGGCGGCCCAGCCATGAAGAGGAGCATCGGCAACAGTCCCTCAACCGCAGGAGGGAAGCAGCGGCAGCTCCCAGGCCGTATGGGAGGCCTGGTCGGCGGTGTCTTCAGCCGCAAGTAGTGGCAACTTCAGCCACAGTCTCTGGGCCATGAGGAGTAGGCAGAGGCGGCACTGAGCCACAACGGAGGCAGCGAGGAAGGTAGTAGCCTCCAGGCCGTGGGAAAACTTTGGCGGTGTCGGCAGCGGTGGCCTCTGGGCCCCACTGCAAGGTAAGAGGCTGCTTGTGGGCCTTGCCCACAAGCAGCATCGCAACAGCACCCCCTCCTCAAAAGACCCCCTCCACAGGTCTGTTTCTACAACAGAGAGGGGTCAATGAACTGAAGCTGGAACTTCTTGATGGAGGACTGAGGCGATGAAGAATTTGAGGCTGGAAAACATGAAGCTGAATACATAGACAAACACTGAAGGCGCATATCTGGCAGGATATGGGAATTGACAGCAAGGCAGCATCTCAGATTCTAGCAGTTCAAAGAGGAAGAGATTGAAAACAAGAAGTTCAGGTTGAACAAGAAGCACAGATGAGTGGTCAAATCTTGGATTATAATCCGGTACTTGGTTCTTAATTGATCAAGACTGAAGTAGAAAGCACAGACACATCATTCTTTTGGTGGTAACAATGATGAAGACCAATCGAATGTCAAACTGGAATTTTGAATGCGAAAGTGATATGACTGGAGAATGGATAGATGAACTTGCAAGTTCCCACATGCCCTTGGTTAGGCATGGGTACAAGAAATGTCCAGTGGAACAAGGAATCCCATGAATATTGCCAAGGATGGAGAACTGATCGAGGAGGCATGGATATTCCTTTCGAAGATAGGTGGTATATGGCAGAGATGAACAAGTGGAAGGAACTTCAAGGTTACTGATTCCAGGCGTTGGCAAGGCCGGATGGTAGGAGAAGTCCCTTTAACTCGGTCAAGATTATCTCTCAGGAGAGTCTGTATATTTGCATAGACTTCCAATGGTGGTGTTACGATTCTACCCCTGGCCGGAGCCGCGGGCAGCCCCTCACCTCTTTTTTCTTCCTTTTCTGAGGCCCAGAGGCTGCCATTGCTCCTTCCATGCGGCTGGAGCCGCTCGGGTGCAGCCTTTGCGGCCAGGAGGCCGCCGACAGCATTTCTACGCAGCCCAGAGGCTGCCGTTGTTTCTCCTGTGCAGCTAGAGCCGCCGACGTCGCTTCTCCACCCTGCGGCCAGGAGGCCGCAGACACCATCCCTACACAGCCCGGAGGCCGTCCTGAAGCATTCCTCTTTGCGGCAGGAGCCGCTGATGTCATTTTCTTCTTCACGGCCCAGAGGACACCGACGTTGGTGTTTCCTTGGCGACTGGAGCCGCCTTCAGCTTCCGTTTCTGTGGCTGGAACCGTCTCTGACATTGGGCCTGGCTTCATGGTCTAGTGCTGCTCTTGCTCCGATCTGCAGCATGGCTGCTGTCCCTGGTCCTGCCTCCTTAGGCGCGGGGCCGTGCCTCTCCTTGAGATTTAAAGGGCTAGTCCCCTGGCTTCTCCTGATGATGTCATCATGGATGTTTATCTTCAGCCCTATAAGAATGTTCTTCATTGGTATTCCATGTCTTTGCCATGGTCTCTCGTATGATCCTGTGTCTCCGTCTCCTCGGTCCCAGACATCCTGATGTTCCTGTCGTCCTTCTCTTCAAATCTCCTGGTGTCCTAGATGTCTCGTCTTCCAGATCCCATGAAGTTCCAGTTGTCCTGATGTTCTTCTGGTCCTTATCTTCAAATCTTTGAAACCTCCTGATGTCCTAGATGACTTCTTTTATTCCAGATGTCCTTCTCCATGGCAGCGCAAGTCCCCAGAAGATCCCGGCTTTTAATGCTCCAAGCTTCAGGTTCCAAGCTCTGAGTTCCTTGCACCGAGTCCCATCTCCATGTTCCTTGCTCAGAGTCCCTTCTCTGAGTTCCTTGCTCTGAATCTTGGATCCTGAGGTCCCACTATGAATCCTGAATCCTTTCCGGGTCTTCGTAGTTCCTTGTGTCTGCCTCTGTTCATGCCTAAGAGCTCTGCCTAAACCTGTTCTGTTCCTGCATGACCCGTGCCTTGCCTTGATTGGCTGTGGAGGGCACGTCTCGGTACAGGCCTCACCGGAGTCTTCATCTTGTCCTGACACTGGAGCCTGCTTCACTGTCCATGTGGCCCGCAATCTGCCTTGACTGGCTGTGTAGGGTGCGTGGCGTGGCGGTACCTACTCAGTACTCTCCTTGATCCTGAACCTCATTTGAATCTTCAAGCAACCTGAGTCTTGTCTCACTCCTTCAAGTATCCTGAGTCTCTTCTCACTCCTTCAAGTATCCTGAGTCTTCATCTGAACTTGTTTGTTATAGCCCTCAGTCTCTGTCTGTCCTCTCGCATCTGCCATTCCCTTACGACAGGTACGAAAGGGCTATTGAGTGGCCGGAGAGCTACTCCAGAGACCAACATTGCATTGCTGGGTCTCTTTGATGCATTCAGGTTCGGCAGATCCCAGGGTCCTGTATCTCCAGCCTGTTTGCCCGTGCTTGGGCACTCCTCGCCTGCCTCAGTGCTTCCCCGGAGCTCCTCTGTGGTCACGTCATGGCCCAAGGGTATGCAATCTTTCCAGAAATGGGAGCGCTGGAGGCGGTCCCATAACAGGTGGTAAGACTGCTCCCAAGAGGAACTTGGTAATCAAAAGATGTCACGGGGATACTTTATTCAAGGCACTAATTCATGGTAAGGAATCTCCCAGATGACAGCAAGGATGAGAATTCCTCAGGTTAGAATCAGATGAGCTGTTTAAAATAGTAGTTAAGCTCTGGAGACAAGGCTCAAGGATAGCAGAGGATTCTGGTAGATAATCAAGAACACTTCTCCACGGAGATGGATGGTTAAAAATATAGCCAAGGCGTACCTCCTAGTAGAGGCTACTCATTGATGGGCGACACAGAGAGGCTGGTGATTGCTTTTGGTTATCTTATAGAGCCATCTAGAGGGATATCTGGGATGATGGACTGGAGATAGTTCCCAGCAGTTCGAAGGATGGAAAAACTCTGAAGAAAATGATCGTAAGTGCTCTCATGAATTCAAAGACAGCGAAGTGGAATCTCGCTTGTGGTCTTCAAGGAAAACAAGGTCCTTCCAGGTGGATAAACTGCGAGGCTATACAGGCTCACCAAATTAGATGGAGGGTGATAACTACAGTCCTTAGCTTGGCAGCTCGGAATGTTGAGTGAAGAACATTGGGAACTGATGGCGGCAAGTTCAGGATGTAGGACAACTCGCCAAGGTGGAGATGAAATATCAGCAACACGACATCTTAGGAACTTGGAATGATGGTAAGGTTGAAATTCTGTATGCACAGCAAGATCTGGAGCATAGCTGTAGATTACAAGGTGATTCGCCATGTTGAAGTCGTGGAACAGGAAGGACAGCTAAATGATGTCTCGGAAGACCTGTGTTACTGTTCAGCAAGTTTCCAGCAGTCTCCCACAGTATGCAGCTCGACGGCATCGTTCGGCTCAGCGCGGCACCTTGCTACTCGCAGCATGACTCTACCCCTTTTTTGTTGTCAGCAGCCCAGCTGGAAGTTTCCGCGATAGCACAGGAAAAATACTGTATTTAAAGGGAGCTCTCCAGCACAGTGTCGCCTTGGCTACAGGCTTGCTTGTGCCGAAGCTTCGGTGGTTCGTGCCTGCATTCTTGTCTGCTGTTTGTCTTGGCCCAGATTGCTCCTCAGACCTGCCTTGCCTTGCTGCCTGCCTTTGGATCTATTTGCCTTGATACTCTTGTCTGCTGCCTACCCCGACCCAGACTGCCTCTTGGACATGCCTTGCTGCTTGCCTTCGGAGCTGTTTGCTCTGGAACTCTTGCCAGCTGCCTGCCCCGAACCGGACTGCCTCTCGTACAACCCTGATCATCTCACAGAATAAGGTAAAGCAGTTCTCTACCTTGGTTCCACTATCAAATCCGTAACAATCTGAAATGGAATCCAGGGCTGGAATCCCCACTTGCACAGGCAACGACAAGGTATTCACTGAAGATGGTCCCAGGCAGGACCCAGAACAGGTCAAGCAGGAACTGAGTTAGAAATGCCGAGATGGAGCCAGGTCTAGGGTACAGGCGCCTCCTGCAGGTTGTATGAACCCAAATACCTGGAGTTGCTGTGGAGTACAGTCTGATTGGATATCTACTCCCAGAAGCTTGAAGATACTTGGCGATGAAGTCGGACGTGTACTGGATGTGGAAACCTTGGTGCAGGCGCCTCCTGCAGGTCATATGGAACCCAGGAAGATGAGCCAACATCACAGTGGGAAAAACGGAGATGGTCCCTGGAACAGTAGCAGGCATCTCCTGCAGGTCGAGAAGGTTCCAGGACTGGATTGGACTTGAAGATCTGCATGCAGGTACTTCCTGCAGGTCATGGGATCCAGATGAACTGGATTTGGAGAAGGTCTGGATGCAGGCGCATCCTGAGGGTCGTAGAATCCAGACAACTGAGAAAAACAAACAGAGGAATGAGAAAATTTTTTATTAGAAGTAACATATCGAATGTCCAGGAAACTGGGAACAAACAAGCTGGTAACCAAAGCAAAAACATTTTTAGGAAAATTAGACCCAAACAATTCTTGAGAAAATGTTCTGGTGATGAACAGATGCTAGTGTCTCCTGCAGCTGGTTAAAAAAATTTTTCCAAGGTAGCTGGCGCCTCCAGAAGGACAAAGGATACATAGAGTTTAGGACACAAAAGTTCAGGAAAAATACCTGAATCAGGAACTCTGGAACAAGGCGTGGGCCCATCACAGGAACACGCTCACTGGACACATGGCCTTCGCAACCTGTTGCAGGAGCGCTAGGGAGTAATCCTGATTCTGGGGAGATGTGTGCCCTTGGACTACGATGCAACTGCAGAGAGGAGCTCCATGGAAGCGCCGCGGCAGGCAAGACATGTCCAAGCATGGGTGGAACAGGCTGGCCACCAGAGCCCTAACCTCTGCCGAACCTGCATGCACCAGTAGAGACCCAGCAACGCAATGCTGGTCTCTGGGGTAGCCCTCCGACAACTCAATAGCCCTTTCGCACATGCCACTAGGGAGTGGCAGATGCAGCAGGATGGACAGAGGCGATGGTACTGGAACTAGGAACAAGATGGACTTGGCTAGAAGACTTGAACAAGGCGAGGTTACTTGGAACTCAGACGAGACGAGTATGCTTGGAACCTGAAGCTTGGAACTCAGACGAGTTGAGGTCACTTGGAACTCAGATGCAAGATGCACAGACATGGAGAAGATTTGACATGGATTCAAGAGAGTCAGGCAAGGATTCTGGATACGCAGAGGAGGAATATTGGAACCAGGAAGGACTCAGATGAGGATTTGCGACTTGAAGGACTCAGATAATTACTTGGAAGGATACTTGGAGACTTAGACAGGCACTGCCCCACGGGGTGCCCTACACAGCCGAAGTGGGCTGGTCACGGATCACCCTGTCCCACTGCATGCCCTACACAACCTGAAGAGGC
The DNA here is from genome assembly GCF_901001135.1 of Rhinatrema bivittatum. Taxonomy (NCBI): domain Eukaryota; kingdom Metazoa; phylum Chordata; class Amphibia; order Gymnophiona; family Rhinatrematidae; genus Rhinatrema; species Rhinatrema bivittatum. The sequence continues at coordinate 702,962,029 of NC_042615.1, read as the reverse complement.
TGGTCGTGGACCATACTGAGAATGGGACATGCGCAGAACTGAGGCTCAGGATGAAGGAGGAATCCAGGCAGCGCTCGAAGATTGATCCAGCCGGAAGAGGGCTCCAGCCACCAGACACGGACACCAGATAGATACGGATTTACTCCCAGGAAAGGTCAGCTAGAGACGAGGTCCGGGGCGAGGCAAAGCTGGACCCGGAGTTAGGGACTGATGGTACTTTAGGATCAGGACTCGGAACATCAGGGTCTGGAACATAGGACATCAGATACAACAGGACACCTGTACCTCGGGACACCAGGACATCAAGGCATCTGGACATCAGGGACCTCAGGGACTTCTGGAACATGACGGACGAAGACAACAGAAGACAGGGGCATTGGAACATCTAGAGACAAGGGGACGTCTGGACATCCGGAGACAAGGCGACATCTGGACATCTGGAGACAAGAGGACGGGACATGATGGGAGACCAGAACATGGAATGAAGGCGAAGGTTCAGGAACTATGAGCGAAGACAAGGAACACCAACGAAGAACAGAGTGCCTTGAAGAAGCGAGGAAGGATCACGGAGGTCTCCTGGAATGAAGAGATGGAACTGAAGATCCAGGAGCAGTCCAACGCCATGACTAAGTCCTTGCGAAGGCAACGATGGAATGAAGGAAGGTCCCCTTTATAGGGATGAAGAGGAAATACCTTGGAGACATTAGCAGGAGGAGCTCAGAAGGACTGCCCACTGCTGGCCCTTTAAAAGAAGAGAGGAGACATGGCCGCACGCCTAAGGAAGAGGCAGGACCTTGGAAAGTGACATCCTGCTGCGAAGAAGGAAGGCCTTGACGTCAGTGGCTCCCAGCCACGAGGGAAGAAGATTGACGGCGGCTCCCTGCCGCGAGAACAGGAACTTCAGGGCGGCCTCCTGGCCATGGAAGAGGACAGTGGAAGCAGCCTCTAGGCCACGAAGAGCCCGTGGAGTTGGGGGCAGCCTCCAGACCACAGAAGAGGAATGTTGGAGGCAGCCCATCCACGAAGAGGAGCATCAGCGACAGTCCTTCGGCTGCAGGAGAGAAGCAGCAGCAGGTCCCAGGCCGCATGGGAGGCCTGGTCAGCGGCGGCTTGAGCCATGAGGAGTGGCAACTTCGGCGGCGGCCTCTGGGCTGTGAGAAATAGGCAGAGGCGGCGCTGAGCCGTAACAGAGGCAGCGAGGAAGGTGGCGGCCTCCAGGCCGCGGGAAAACTTCGGCGGTGTCAGAAGCAGCAGCGGTGGCCTCCAGGCCCTGCTGCAAGGTAAGAGGCTGCTTGTGGGCTAGTCCTCAAGCAGCATCACAACAATTAGACGTATTTCCCTTCTGTTGGATCTCTGCAAATGTTATCATTTTGTTGATCCTGTCTTGGTGGGATTTGACGCCTAAAAGCCTTTGATTGGGTTTCCTGGTTTTGGACAAATTTGGGTTTTCAGGTTTCTTTTTTCAGGCTATTCAGGTATTATATGCTAACCCCAAGGCCTGGATTTGGGTTAATAGCAGACTTTCAGCTCCTTTCAGTTTGTCTAGGGGCACTCACCAGGGCTGTCCCTTGTCATTCTTGTTATTTATCTTGTCGCTTGAACCCTTGGTGCATGCTCTTCAAGATTTTCTTCAGGAGTATGTAGTGCTTAATAAATTTGCTCCTATGGGTACATTTCTATCACTGACGACCTTCTTCTCTCAAGCACGATGCCTTCTCCCGCATATTTTGGATATTTTTCAGGTGTTTAGTTCCTTCTCAGGCCTTAAATTAAACCTGGATAAGTCCGAAGTTTTAGACTTTCTGAGGCATTTATGTAACTCCTGGCTGGACATCCCCTTGCATTGGGTAGGAGATTTGATTAAATATCTGGGTATTCATATTCACAGAGATACTGCTCAGTGGTATCAAGTCAATATCCCACCAGTTCTGGTAGACATTCGTAAACGTGCTTTAGGGTGGATGAAATTGTCTTTAACACTCATAGGTAGAATATCACTGGTTAAAATGTCACTTCTCCCTAAACTACTTTATGTGTTGCAAATGCTGCCTCTCATTCTTACATCAAATTTGAATTAATGACTGGAAGGGGGACAGTAAGCAAATCCACGGCTCTCGTGCTAAACATTCAAAAGGGAAATTTGATAAAATGAGAACAATTTTAAGAAAAAAACTGAAAGGAACAGCTACAAAGGTAAAAAGTGTGCTAGAGGCGTGGTCATTGTTAAAAAAAAAACAAAAACCCATCCTAGAAGCATAGTCCAGATGTATTCCACACATTAAAAAAGGTGGAAAGAAGGCAAAATGATTACCGGCATTTGTAATGAATTGTTACCGTACTATGATGGCACATGATTAATTTGTAATCTATACCACTCATATTTTCATTATCGTGCCTTGCTGTAAACCGTTGTGATGGTTATCTAACTTAACGACGGTATATAAGAGTTTTTAAATAAATAAATAAAAAATAAAAGGGGAGGTGAAAGAAGCTATTTTAGCCAAAAGATCTTCATTCAAAAATTGGAAGAAGGATCCAACAGAAGAAAATAGGATAATGCATAAGCGTTGGCAAGTTAAATGTAAGACATTGATAAGACAGGCTAAGAGAAAATTTGAAAAGAAGTTGGCCGTAGAGGCAAAAACTCACAGTAAAAACTTTTTAAAATATATCCGAAGCAGAAAGCCTGTGTGGGAGTCAGTTGGACCCTTAGATGATCGAGGGGTTAATGGGGCACTTAGAGAAGATAAGGCCATCGCGGAAAGATTATATGATTTCTTTGCTTCGGTGCTTACTAAAGAGTATGTTGGGGAGATACCTGTACCGGAGAAGGTTTTCATGGGTAATGATTCAGATGGACTGAACCAAATCACGGTGAACCTAGAAGATGTGGTAGGCCTGATTGATAAACTGAAGAGTAGTAAATCACCTGGATTGGATGGTATACACCTCAGGGTTCTGAAGGAACTAAAAAATGAAATTTCAGACCTATTAGTAAAAATTTGTAACCTATCATTAAAATCATTCATTGTATCTGGAGGATAGCTAATGTAACCCCAATATTTAAAAAGAGCTCCAGGGGTGATCTGGGAAATTACAGACCAGTTAGCCTGACTTCAGTGCCAGGAAAAATAGTGGAAAGATTTCTAAGCATCAAAATCACAGAATATATAGAAAGACGTGTTTTAATGGAACAAAGTCAGTATGGCTTTACCCAAGGCAAGTCTTGCCTCACAAATCACTTTTTTGAAGGAGTTAATAAAGGTGAACCGGTAGATGTAGTGTACTTGGATTTTCAGAAGGCGTTTGATAAAGTTCCTCATGAGAGGCTTCTAGGAAATGTAAAAGGTCATGGTATAGGTGGTAATGTCCTTTCGTGGATTACAAACTGGCTAAAAGACAGGAAACAGTGTAGGATTAAATGGACAATTTTCTCAGTGGAAGGGAGTGGGCAGTGGAGTGCCTCAGGGATCTGGATTGGGACCCTTACTTTTCAATATATTTATAAATGACCTGGAAAGGAATACGACGAGTGAGGTAATCAAATTTGCAGATGATACAAAATTGTTCAGAGTAGTTAAATCACAAGCAGATTGTGATAAATTGCAGGAAGACCTTGTGAGACTGGAAAACTGGGCACCGAAATGGCAGATGAAATTTAATATGGATAAGTGCAAGGTGATGCATATAGGGAAATATAACCCATGCTATAGTTACAAAATGTTAGGTTCCATATTAGGTGCTACCACCCAAGAAAGAGATCTAGGCGTCATAGTGGATAACACATTGAAATCGTTGGTTCAGTGAGCTGCGGCAGTCAAAAAAGCAAACAGAATGTTGGGAATTAGGAAGGGAATGGTGAATAAAACGGAAAATGTCATAATGTCTCTGTATCGCTCCATGGTGAGACCCCACCTTGAATACTGTGTACAATTCTGGCCGCCACATCTCAAAAAAGATATAGTTGTGATGGAGAAGGTAGAGAAGGGTGACCAAAATGATAAGGGGAATGGAACAGCTCCCCTATGAGGAAAGAGTAAAGAGGTTAGGACTTTTCATCTTGGAGAAGAGACGGTTGAGGGGGGAAATGATAGTGGTGTTTAAAATCATGAGAGTTCTAGAATGGGTAGATATGAATCGGTTATTTAGTCTTTCAGATAATAGAAAGATTAGGGGGCACTCCATGAAGTTAGCATGTGGCACATTTAAAACTAATCAGAGAAAGTGCTTCTTCACTCAACGCACAATTAAAGTCTGGAATTTGTTGCCAGAGGACATGGTTAGTTCATTTAGTATAGATGTGTTTAAAAAAGGATTGGATAAGTTCTTGGAGGAAAAGTCCATTATCTGCTATTAATTAATGGGTCGATACAGTAAGGCCGCGTTAGAAAGAGTGCGGCAGTGCCGGATGCACCCTCGTTTGCCCCATGCACTGTTCTGATCACATACCGCTCGATACTCTATTTAAATTGCTTGCAAATGCAAGCCACCTATACAAAGCGTTAGGCCCGCGCAACCCATTTTACTATATAGGCGCTTAATACAGCGCCTATACAGTATCCTGGGTGCGCTGGTACCTGTCATTTCAAATGACATTTGAAATGACAGGCACCAGGAAGTGGATCCCAACTTTAACCCAGGAAAACCTAAAAACCGAAAATCCCCTCCTCCCGAAGCGGCTCGACATGTGCCAACTTACCTTTTGTTGCTTTTCAGCACCTTCCCTTCTCTGCCGCCCTCCGGAGGGGGCAGTCGGCGGTGAAAGTGGCTCGCAGCGGTCCCCCCCACGCAGGTCCCGGTTCTCCTGGCTCGGCAACAGCAGTACAACAGCTAGGGCTCCATCCGCCCCAATCCATCCTTCCTTCCTTCCTGGCTCGGACAAATTGTGAAGTGGCTTGCAGCGTTCCTCCCCCCCCCCCCCCCCCCGCGCAGGTCCCGGTTCTCCTGGCTCAGCATGAGGTGAGAGCCCACTGTTCTGTGCCCTCTCCGGCACGAGCGGAGTGAAGTGTTCTTTTGTTGGCCGGAGCACCCATCGATTTGGGCACTCCGGCCAATGAAAGCACATAGACGGGCGCGCGTGATATCACGGCATGCGTCACACGCGCCCGTCTATGTGCTTTCATTGGCTGGAGCGCCCTAATCGATGGGCGCTCCGGCCAATGAAAGCACGCCCATCTATGTGCTTTCATTGGCCGGAGCGCCTGTTGATTTGGGCGCTCCGGCCAATGAAAGCACATAGATGGCGTAAAGGCTAGAGGATGGGAATGAAGAGAAGAGCCATGGGGGTGAAGTAGAATGGAGGCTACTACCTTATGATTACTACCCTTACTCAATAAGCCTTCGCAACTCCAACATTGCTCTCTGCTTCAACGACAAGGGGAAATGTGGAGAAGAGGATTTGCATTCAGATAACAACTAACAAGGACTGAACTTCACAATCTGGGTAAACAAAGAAGCATGGGGTAGCTTGCTTATTACGGCGGTTACTACCCTAAACCAATTAAGCCTGATACATCACTTTGAATGCATATACAGAGTCGCTCTCAGATTCTACGGCAGGGGGAAATGTGGAAAACAGGATTTGCATTCAGACAACCACCAACAAGGACTGAACTTCACAATCTGGGTAAATAAATAAGCACGGGGGTAGCTTGCTTATTAAGGCGGTTACTACCCTGACACAATTAAGCCTGATACACCACTTTGAATACATATACAGCACTGCTCTTTGCTTCAACAGTAGGGGGAAATGTGGAAAACAGGTTTTACATTCAGACAACATCCAACAAGGCATTGATCTGTGCAGTCTGGGTAACCAAGCATTGGGGTAACTTGCTTGATGCAGCGGTTACTACCCTTAACCATTAAGCCTTATGCTTACTTTTGATGCAACTCCAACATTACTCTCTGCATCAATGACAGGGGATGGCAGGAAATTTGAATCAAACAGTTACCAACAAGGGCCCTGAACTTGGTGGTTGGTGAAACAGATAAGTATGGGAAAATAATGAAACAGATAAGTGTGGGAAAAGAAGTGTGGGAGCTTGCTGGGCAGACTGGATGGACTGATTGGCCTTTTTCTGCTGTCATTTCTATGTTTCTATAATTTAGCCTGTATGTTGTGGGCCTTGGGTGTGGCTCCTGGGCAGTCATTGTTTTGTGGATGCACAGGCAGAACAATGGATGGCTTCTCCTTATGATTTATGGTTTCTGCTCCATTTAAGTTCTAAAGACCTTCCGATTCATTTGTCTCAGAATATTTTGATGAAATACATGCAGTTTGGGTAGATGGCCGTAAGACGGAAGATGTTGCTCTAATGGAAGATTTCTCCTTGGTTACCCTTGTGTGGTAATCCTTGGTTTTTGTCTGGGCAAGATAGATTTTTTGCATGGTTGGCCCTTGTGGGACATCCCCATAGTCCATGATTTTCTGGACAATCAATGTCATCACGTTTATTCATTTTCAAAATGTTAAGAGCTCTTCAGTCTTGAACCCAGTCAAATCTTTTACTATTTTCAGATTGCAAACTTTATCTCTAAAAATGTTGGGCCTCATCAGGCCCCTTATTCATCGGCTCCCTTTCAAAGACTTCTGTCTCTATTTAGGGAATGGAAGCAGTCATTGGCCAACTTATATACATTTTTGCACTCCTTTACTTCTATTGAAGTGTTTAAGATACTGGCTGAGCTATGGAACCTGGACTTGGGATTGGAGTTTGAGGATGAGGATTTATTGGATGGCCTTGCTGATTTTTATAAAGCCATCCCTTCAGTTGGCTTGTGGGAACAGTATTTACGATTGCTACACTGGATAATTATCTCTCGTAATAGGGCTTACCAAATGAAACGTATTTCTTCCCCTGCAGTGTCTTAAATGTCCTGAAGCCCATGCCTCTTTAAGTCATGGGCTTTGGGAATGTCCTCCAATTTATAGCTTTTGTGAATCTGTACTAAAGTATTTGTCTATATTGATGGAGTGTTTCGTCCCTGTGCGAGCATCTATTGGGCTCTTTGGAATTATTACAGACAAATTTAGTTGCAGTACCCCAGCTTTCCACCTCCTGCTCAGAAATGTATCTTACATAAATGGATTCAGAGTGATGCACCGAAGTTTGACTTTTGGTTTGCGGAAATATTGGATCTTCTGCAATTAGATTATCGGACATGGAAAATAATGAAGAGGAGTAGGCAATCGACCTTCCCTAAGATTTGGGATCCATTTATTAAACAATTCCCAATTGTGTGGCAGGGAAGATATACACATGATTGGTCATTGGATATCTCCAATCCAACTGCTAATTGAATGATTATTGTTCTACCCTCTTGAGAATGCTGCTTTTGTGTTAATTTCTGTGGGTCCTGGATGTATAGGATGATGGGTGGGGATGGGAAACTAGGGTTGTTACTGGCTATTGTGATCCACCATTGTATAACTTGTCCTTTTATTCTGTTAAAATTTATTAAAGATATTTATACAAAAATGGTGAAAGATTTCAAAGGGGCATGGGATAAACACTGTGGATCCCTAAAGGCTAGAGGATGAAAATGAAGAAAAGCGTGCATGGGGGTAACTTGCTGGTGTGGCGGTTACTACTCTTAACCAGTAAGCCTTCATACTGTTGATGCAACTCCATTATTGCTCTATGTTTTAACGGCAGGGGGAAAAGAGCAAAAGGAGAATTAGATTCAGACAGCAACCAACAAGGACATTGGATTTTATGGTCTGGGAAAACAAATAAGCATGAGGGTAACTTGTTGATGTGGCTGTTAGTACCCTTAACCAATAAGCCTGATACTTTGGATGCAACTCCAACATTGCTCTCTGCTTCAATGGCAAGAGGTAACAGAGATTTGGACTCAGACAGCAACCAATAAGGGCCCTGACTTTGACAGTTTGGGAAACTAAGTAAGGGGGTGACCTTATGGTGCAGCAGAAGCTACCATAAGTTTGCTGGGCAGATTGGATGGACTGCTTGGTCCTTTTCTGCCATCATTCTCTATGTTTCTTTGTTGCCACAGTCCGGCTCTCCTTTTCCACTTCAGTTGACTTCTGGGCAAGGCTGGGGTTGGAACAGGCACTGGACTCTCCAACTATGCAGGGAGTGGAGAGGCTTTCAATTGTGGATAGAGCCATGTGCAGGGTGTTTTTTTTCCCAGTGGCAGTAGACTAATTAGAAGTTATTCTAGGGGGTTCATGGGAGCCATCACTGGCCCTGGGTCTTAGCTTGGAGATCATTGCCATAGCAGACAGATATTTTGTTCAAGTTCCTTTTCGACAATGATGCTGGCAAGAATATGAAAGGCTGAGACCCAGTTGTAGATGGTCTTAAATGTATATTTTTTCATTTCACCTCTTACTGCATACCTTTTTTTCTTTTGTATTACTACTCTCCCCTTCTTGATTCTTTAACCGGAGGGAAAATGTTTATAGATACCACTTTCCAAATCTGCTTCTTTCACTTATTATGGACGCTATGACCCAATGTGTTAATGTTGCAGTCCCGGTCGCTAGGTTAGCGACCGGGTCCTTACCTTGTTCGCTGCCCCCCAGACCACGCCGGGACCCGCAAACACCGGGGCCTGCCTGGCCGCATGGCAGCGGCATCTCCACGAGGGAGACGACGCCGAGGCCCAATTCCAGCTCCGCCCCCGCTAGGCAACGCGCACGCACGAAGCCTGGGGTTTTAAAGGTCCGGAAGTGCTGGACCGCCCTCTGGCTGACGTCAGACGCCGGCAGGATACTTAAGCCGGCGTCTGCCCCCTATTCCTTGCCTTGCAACGAGGTCTCTCCATTAGTGGAGTGCTAGTTGCTGTTCCTGCTCCTGATTCTGCTGATCCTGCTCCTGATTCTGCTGATCCTGCTCCTGATCCTGCTCCTGAACCTGCTGATCCTGCTCCTGAACCTGCTGATCCGGCTGACCCTGGTCCATTCCTGGTCCACTCCTGCTGTTCCTGTTCCTGCTTCTTCGGCTTGCTACCCCGGCTCTGGACCTCGGATCGTCTTGACTCTCCATGCTTGCCGCCTGCCTGACCGTCCAGACATCTCTCTACTGCCATGCTCCTGTCCCAGCGGTCCGGATCCCTACGGACTCCTCCTGGGGGGATCTCGGACCTCCAGGGTGAAATCCAGCTCGTCCGTCCAGCTGTGTACCGCCCACCGGCCTTCATTCCTCCTTCGGAGCTGCTGCTCCGCCTGGCCGGCCCAAGGGTCCACCTTCCAGCCCTGAGCCACAACAGTTAATGCCACATAAAACATAATCTTCCCTCTGGCTAGCTGTATTCAATGGCTATGCTAGCAGCTCCAGAGGATGTTGCATCCCTGGTCATTCTGTCAGGTCGATACTCTAAGGCCGCGGTAGAAAGAGTGCGGCAGTGCCGGCCGCACCCTCGTTCCCCGCACGAACAGTTCTCTTCGCATACCGCTAGATACACTATTCAAATTGCTTGCAAATGCAAGCCGAGTCCAACCCGTGCTCAATGCGCGTCCATGAAGCGAAACCCCTTTTACTGTACAGGCGGTATATTCAGCGCCTATACAGTATCCCGGGGTGCGCTGGTACCTGTCATTTCAAATGTCATTTCAAGTGACATTTGAAATGACAGGTACCAGGAAGTGGATGGTTCCCCCCCTCCCGAAGCAAGGCGCAGGGCGAAAATTAAAACAAAAGGGAATAAAGTGTAAAAAAAAAAGTAAACTTACTGGCGGGAGCCGGCGGGCGCGCGTTCGATCAGGCGGCGGCAGGAGCCGGCGGGCGGGTGGGCGCCCATTCATCCAGGCGGCGGAGGCGGGAGCTGGCGGGCGCGCGTTCGATCCAGGCGGCGGCGGGAGGGGTGGGCGCGCGTTTATCCGGGAGCGGGCGGGTGGGCGTGCATTCATCCAGGTGGCGGCGGGAGGGTGGGCGCGCGTTCGATCCAGGCGGCGGGAGGGTGGGCGTGGGTTTATCTGGGAGCCGGCGGGCGGGTGGACGTGCGTTCATCCAGGCGGTGGCGGGCGGGTGGGCGCGCGTTCGATCCAGGCGGAGGGAGCCGGCGGCGAAAGCAGCCTCCGGCAGCCCCCGCCGGCAGTGAATGAATGCCCGCCTGTGCGATTTTGGCGCGCCTGTGCGACCCGTGCGATTTCGGCGCTCAAGGCGACGTCAAGCATCGTGACGTCACACCTTGAGTGCCGAAATTGAACGGGTCGCACAGGTGCGCCAAAATCGCACTGGTCGCACAGGCGCGCATTCATTCAGGTGGAGGGAGCCGGCGGCGAAATCGGCCTCCGGCAGCCCCCGCCGGCAGTGAATGAATGCGCGCCTGTGCGACCCGTTCGATTTCGGCGCTCAAGGTGTGACGTCACGACGCTTGACGTCGCCTTGAGCGCCGAAATCGCACGGGTCGCACAGGCGCGCCGAAATCGCACGGGTCGCACAGGCGCGCATTCATTCACTGCTGGTGGGGGCTGCCGGAGGCCGCTTTCGCCGCTGGCTCCCTCTGCCTGGATGAATGCACGCCCGCCGGCTCCCGGATAAACGCGCGCCCACCCTCCCGCTGCCGCCTGGATCAAACGCGCGCCCACCCGCCCGCCGCCTCCCGGATGAATGCACGCCCACCTGCCCGCCGGTTCCCGGATAAACGCGCGCCCACCCTCCCGCCGCTGCCTGGATCGAACACGCGCCCACCCGCCCGCCGGCTCCCGCCGCCGCCTGGATGAACGGGCGCCCGCCGGCTCCCACCGCCGCCTCGATGACCGCCCGCCCGGCCGTGTGGAGATGGGGGATTCAGAAAGAGACACGGTATATATATATATATATATATAACAACTTTAGCATTTTATGAGAACTGTAATTTTTTTTGTAAGCCACTGTCAGCTCCCATACGGAACATGCGGGATGAAATAATTTTTTAAAGCAAATAACTAATGCAATCGGAGTTCCGTGCAGCATCATTCATGCAAAAAGAAGGGCTGAATGCAGTTTGAAAGCAGGTTAGTATATATGGAGGTCGTCCATGGTGCAGGACTAACACCAGATAGAGGGTAGGCGGTAAACTAACAGGCTAAGGACGCGGCAAAATAACGGGTTACAAAGGAGATAATCGGAGCGCGTGTCACAGTATCGGGAGGGAATAGCTAATTCCTTCACTAAATAGCTAATTCGTTCATTTACATATGATATACATGCTGGGTGCGGAAAGGGTTATGCGTTGGTTTCAAGAAGCGCTAAGGACGAGTGAAACTGGAGACTGTATCGCAGGAGCGCTTTACGCGTCCCAATTGTGCGCCCACAGCGAGTTGCAGACGAAGAATCTCCAACCGCACTTTACAGTATAGACCTGTGTGGTAGCTATTCCTGTTTCTATCTTTTGAGCACTATAATCACTGCCCTACCTATTCTGTGGGGTTTTTTTTTTAAGTCTCCTCTTTAAAAGCCCTCAGTGCATTCTGAATCACATCAACTAGGGCAATCTCCTCATCACTACAGAAAGAGGAGGTGCAACCTCTAAGGGGTAGATTTTAAAGGGTGCGCATGACTATTGAATCAAAAATGAAACATTTCAAGGTGTAGGTCTTCTTCCTTACTTAAGTAAGCCTTGAAACTTTAAGATGTGAATTGTGTGCATTGAATACAAATTAGGCAGAGGTGGTTTTGGCTTTTGAATAACATCAGTTCCATACTTATAGTTGAAATGAACAGATTTACTTTGCGACCCTCAAAGATCGGTTGACTTGCCAACACTTGTATGCCAGCATGTTTTAAAAATAGAATCATAAGTGGTTTTTCTGTCAGAATTATAAGCTTTCAAAGGTAATATTCAACAACCACAAAAAAAAAAAAATGGCATCTGCACCTGCATATCCTTATGCTTCACTTGCTTCTGGGCTTGCAGCCAAGGAGGTTGCCACCTGATTCATAAGCCACAAATTGAATCTCTCTCCTATCCCTTTACCACTTATATACTCTTAATATACACATCATATTAATGTGAAGCATTTGACTCATCTTTGTCAGTACTGCATTATATGTCAAATGGGCATAAGGAAATGTAATTAGGATACCACTGACATAATTGTGCAAAAGTCCTCTTAGTATCATTGCCACATAATTAGGATCTCACTGAGCGATTGGCAGGGCATTCCCTTATGTCAGCCAGAAGCATTTTAAGGACACTTGCTTCTTCATGTTCCAGGCAAGAAATGGGAATCTGAGGGCCAGATTCATTAAGGCTTTCCCCCCATTTTGTTTCTATGGGAAAAACCCTTAGTGAATCAAGTACTGAGATCGCTAGTCATTAAAGGAAAATATGGAAAATATTGCTCTTATGGGAATAAAGTAAGTGCCAGAAATGTCCTTTAGCTGCAGCTACTTCAGTGGATTCATGACGAATAACTGGCTGGATATGAATGGTAGTACAAAAATCATCAACTCTCAGGAAATATCTTTACTTTTAGATACTATAGTAATAAGTTGTCAGAGGACTAGAATTCAGTGATATGCAGGAGGGAGCTTCAGGGGACGCCAGGACCTCCTTGTTAAATTACTGTGTGGAAGCAATGTGATTCGAGCTGAGCTGGTAGGAACCCCGTAATATACACTTGGTAGCAAATTGGTACTAGAATCTCGATAAGTAATATGCTTGAATTCTCTTGACTAAGTGAACCGAATACCCTAAAACACAACAGTATGGTATCTGAGAAAGAATTCATGTTTAGTGAGATCTGGCCAGCATCAACACAGCAATCTAATTAAAAGCAGGTGCTTCAAGCAGGAAGTCTGGGCGTACCGGAGAGGTGAGTACACTATCTGTCAAAGCGAAGAAACAGGAACTGAAAGGCTAGAAATAAGACAAGGAAATGAAAATAACAAAAAAATAAAACCTACCCATTGATTGTACAGACAAATAAAATCTGTTTAAAGAAGTGAACATTTATTGGCACATTCACATCTCTATAACTCAGTCAGTGAGCCTATTTAAACTTGGGATTTGCCTCACAGAAAAGTCTTCTTCTTTCACCTTCCAAGAGAGTGATATTGGTGAATTGGTAGGGCTGAGACAATCCTGTAAAGTTTCCAAAATCTACAAAAAGAAAATTGGACATATTGTATCCGTAAAGCTGCACATTTGTAGTGACCTTCACAGATAAGTTAGCGGATACAAGTGCATGTGATCCCTGTGGCTTAGCAATAGCACTGTATGCTGTGGTGATGGAGAAAACTTGAATTCAAATCTTCTGGCCAACAGGTCTTGAGTGAAATGTGGTTGTGATGTATTAAGACTCTAGAGGGGTGGGGAGAGGGAATGAAGATGATGCTATAGGAGTGACACCTGCTGGCAGAAAATCAGTACTGTGTCTCAGAGGAGAATTTGCCTTCGGTCTGTGACCAGCAGAACTTGAGGCGTGGGACATACCACCTGGGACATGAGAAAAATGGGGGGGTGGGGGGGAGTTTGTGGTTAGGTCAAGATCCTCTCTTTTGGATTATAGTAGATAGTTATTCTGTCAGGTTATGTGAGCTATTGACCTTTTTGAGATCATGGCAGAATATACAGCATTGTATAAATAGGACCCTAATGGGTAGATTTTAAAAGGGCCGCGCTTGCGCCCATGAGCATGCATATCTCGCCGCGCACAATGATACGCACTATTTTATAAAGTATACACATAGGTTATTAAATACTCTTCACGTGCATATGTCTGAAGCTTTACACACATATCTTGTGCAGAGAGAAAGAGATGAAAGTGATGAAAAGGAGTTGATTTGTACAATGCAGTTAGTAGAGACTGCAGTGTACAAATCAACTCCTTTCGTTAGAATTTTCATTGCTTATAAGGTCTAAAATTCATTAATGATGTCAATTTTACAATGAATTCCTGTGTCTGTAACAACATCCCCCTAACCCCAACCCACCTTCCGAAAACTCACCTCGAATCAAAGTGTCCCCTTAAGGTCCATATATTGAGTGGCAAGCTGAGCCTTATAAAGAGTCTCTCTCTCTCTCTCTCTCTCTCTCTCTCTCTCTCTCTCTCTCTCTCTCTCTCTCTCTCTCTCTCCCTCCCTCCCTCCCTCCCTCCTCTTACACCTACTGAGGAGGTGTAGGAAAGTTACATGCGCTGGTTGAGGAAAATTAGGGGTTACACTTGTCAGTTCTGGAACACCCTTTTACATGTACCAGCATTCTTCCCGGCTATTTAAAATTTGCTTAGCTCCCGCTTGTATGTAGCCATCTTTGCGCACGCAAGGCTTTTAAAATCTACCTCTAAGTATACAGGTGGTTGAATTGTGCACAGCTGCCAGTTAATCACTGCATAGCTGGCCATTAGACTTTTTAAAAAAATTTTTAAAAAATTTCAACAGGTTATCTGAAAAAATGTACCTCTAAGATGCCATCTTCACTGAAAAATGAGGAATCTCAGGATGTGCCTAGAAAAATGAATATATACTATGGTTAGGGATGTCTACATTTCTTTAAAACAAGTTCAGGAATAACAGTGAGAAACAGAAAACCTTTGAAATTTCATTGGAGGGGGTTTGACAAACCCCTATAAAAAAAATTGCCCAGATCATGTGGTATCATTGACACCCTCAGAAATGAGGTTGCACTAGTATAGCAGCATCACCAAAGAAACTGTCATAAAAAGGACAGGGCATAGAAAGAACATGCTGATCTGATTTATAGAAAACGGCCATTCATACTACAATTAATGAATGGCAGAGAACAAATTCTGCATTATTATCACAACTACCTAGTATGTACTGATAATGGACAACACTACCAGTCTCAATAAATCATTGAGGATGTAGCAATAAGGGAAGAGAAGAATGTGGAGTAGTGGGTGTTTACTAATATGTAGTGAGTGCATTTCTTCCCTGGTGAGTGCACACTCTTCATTCCAGTACAATGCAGCCATGTCTTTCTCCTCCTCCACTTCCAGTCTCAATCCTGGTGCATTTCTTCCCCACCCACTCACTCCAATTCAGTGCTCACCACCCACTCACTCATCACCCTATGCACCCTAATCTCTTCCCTCAATCACATCACACTCAACTTTCTTCTCCACATACTACCCTCTTCCATATTTCTCTCCCCTATCCACTCAACATCCTCCTTTCCTACCCTTCCCCAATCTCTCATCTTCTTTCCCCACCACTCATCTAGTAATCAATCACTCCTCTGGCTGCGGTACCCTGACCCATGGCTTGCTCTTTTCTTTACCTGATAGATCCTGGGGATCCCCCTCAGTCAGGGACAGTTCTACCATTAAGTGAACTAGGCAGTTTTCTAGAATGCCAAAATTTGGGGGTGGCAAAAATGCTACACTGGGGCCTTTCCAACCAAGAAATGTTTGTAACTTATATTTATTGAATTTGCAATATACATCAAACAAGTCAAGGTTAACAACTATAAACTCATCATATAACCATTACATTGAAAATCCGTAGCCTTGAATAGCAAATAAAAAACATAAGATCATTGAGATATATTATAGTCAGATATCTGGTTCATCTGGTATACCAATATGAATAGAAGTAGAATACCACAGATATTCCGATGGATCTTTCACTCAAATGTCGGTTGACTCATTCTAACCCCACGTTATAATTCCTATAAACCTTTTAACTCCCCCAAGCTCTCCCTCCTCCCACCCCTCCCCTCCTCCATCCCTCCCCATACTCTTGCTGCATTATACCTTGTGGAGCCTCAGTTCAACATGACATAACCTAATAATTATATATACCCTGGTAAGGGTCAACATTTAAGTATCCAGGACAATATATGAGAATAACGGGGCATGTTGGGTGATGAAGTACCGGGACACCTGAAACCAGTTCTGAGCTGTATTTCTACTGAGATAGTTCACCGCGCAATGTAAATAGGGCTCTCCATCTGGGCTATTTGGTCCAGACTCTATTAGTAATTTATTAATCCTCTATATAGTTTTTGGCGATAAATAATCATTGAATTTGCTCCATATGGACTGCATGTCATGGGACCATTTCTGTGAGGAGAGCGTAGCAGTCAAGAATTCAAAAGTGTATAGAAAAGACGAAACCAGTGATCCTGATGCGGTACAGAGGTATCCACCCAGTTGGAAAGAATAACCTTTTTTCCCCCACAAAACTTGCTTTTTGAAGAAATTTCAATGTGGGGGGATCCTTGACCATCGAGGCAGATGTTGGGATTCCAAACAGCCAAAGAGTTGGATCAACAGGTAAAGGTAGATTGAGGATTTGACTTCAACTGTCACATATCCTTTCCCAAAACGATAAAATCCTTGGGCAGGCACAAAAACTAAGAAAGTAAGAGCCAAAAGAATGCATACATTTAGGGCAGCTTGGAGACGGGGCCACCTTTGCTAAAAAAGTGTTAGCAGGGGATAGATAACATTGTCTTAAAAATTAAAATTGTAGCTCTCTATAAAGGACATTTTCTGAGAGACTTGGGATGTCTTCAAAACCCAACCAAATATTTTAAATAGAACTGGGCTGGCGCTATATGGTACACAACATCAGCACTAGGAAGTGCCTGTCCATGAGTTTTGAAAATGCTCACAGTGCTACCACAGACATATAGACCAACGGGGAGTGGTGGGATGGGCTCCTGGAACTCAGTTAACCAGTGGGAAGAAGGAAATTTGGTATAGTAGGGGGCAGATAGTGGAGAAATGGGAAAGGGTTAGAGTGAATACTGGAAGGGAGGCAGCAGGCAGATTAAGGAAAAGGAGGAATAAGGCAGGGGAGCAGATGCTGGGGAAGGGGGGAAAGAGGCAGGATGGGAGGATGCTGGAGAAAGGGAAAAGAAGGGAGGATGCTGTTCAGGAACCTCCACCACTGCTGCCAGAGAGTGAATGCTGTGCCAACCCATTGCCAGCAGAAGGGAGCTGGAGATACTATCACTAGATAAGTTGAGAGGGGTGCAAGGCTGAAGATTTGCATAGGGTGCTTAATAATACCTTTGCACTGGCCCTTCTGACAGCCATATTATTCCTGCTGTCAACTCCACCTTTGTGTCTCTGTTTACCAGCACATACAATAATAGTTTTGTAGAGACCTCCTTGGGATCTCCACTAGATGAAGACCCTAATCTTGGAGATGGGGTTAGGAGGTAGGAAAGGAATGCATTCTTTCCTACAGAACCCGTTGTGAGGTTGGCTGGAATGGTGAGCTCCTGTCTGCTCAAAGGCAGGAAGAGTGAGAATTCAGTGTGGCTTTTTGAGTTAGCTGTCTAAGTATGCGTGATTTTAATTTGGTTCCCTAATTTCTGGTGAGCTAGGCCTCATCACCTATTGCCCCAGGGTTAGGCAAAAGGCATTCTACCTCTCTGGTTCACTAGCTGATTGGTGACGTTGCTGCAAGGTTTTAGCAGTTTTACTTAAGGAATTTTGGGATTTTTATTTTCTGGAGTTTTGTTGGTCCTGGATCAAGGATGGAAAATCCCCTTGCCTCTGGGAAGGATCAGGGTGAAAGAAGGTCTGCTTAGCGCTGGTGCAAAGGTCTGCAGGTGCCCTCCCCGATGACATTACATTGTTACATGGTGCTTTCATTGCTTTCCTGCTCGACAAATTTCCCGCACACTACGACCTCACTCACGTCACCAGCCTCCTTCACACATTTCAAAAATGGTGCCCTCGCATCCATCTATTGTCAGTGTAACAGTCCCTCCCCCCTCCTAGTCATGGAGTTCTAAGAGGGTCTCCCCCTGCTCACAAAATTCTAAGGGAGATTCTGGCCCTTGGCTCAGATAAGTGTCAGTAACATGCCTTCTTAAAAAAAACATTTGCCCACCCCTGATATAGGAGACCCCTGCCCTCTTGGGATGCTTGCCATTCCATGCCCCAGAGGGTGATACCATTTTAGGACTCCAAATCAAAGGATATTCCATCAGTTATTTGCTTGAACTCTTCTAGAGAGTTACACTTCAGTTATCAGGCCCCTACCCTATGGAATTCTTTGTCTCCTGACATCCATGCAGAATCTGACTATCTAAAATTTAGGAGGGCAGTAAAAACATGTATTTTTAGTCAGGCCTTTAGAACCAGCATCTCTCCAAAGGTTTCTCAGCCGGTGGGAATCATTAATCAGATATAGCATTTCTCTCTTTGGTACAATATTTATTTTGCCTAGTGCCTTATTCTGCTAGTTTTGGATGATTTTGCAGATTTGCATATTATGTTTGTATTTTGTTTTAGAACTATTTGTGTTTTTGTATGATTTTGTTTGTTTTAATAACTTTTATATTTATTTTGATTAATAATGAATGTTTTTTACTGTTCAACCACCTGGATAACACTTCTTACAGGCAGGATATAAAATTTTAATAAATGAAATGAAATATTTTCACAGAGAGAGGAGCAGTTTGAAAATAACTTTGGGACATGGATGTAACCAATAATAGATGTGAAAGGTGCAAGTTAATTTCATCTGACTATTTTCTCCAGCAAGATTGACAACTCTCTACTTGCCACTGAAAACTACAGCAGAAAAGGAACCATAAGATCAATAACCATTAATCGATTGACCAGCGGCCTTCATTATCATTGCGTAGACCTTATACTTTTAATTTTTCTTAGACTCCACGATTCACTATATTATGTACATGGTGCATATTGCACATCCAAAGCACTGGACAATCTAATAAGAATTGCATGTGCTAGAAAATGGATCTAACTAGAAATTTGCTATGGCATAAGTTTGACTATCCAGATTGTACAAACTGTTTTGGAATTCATCCAGGGTTGTTACTGTCATTATCCCTAAATCCCCCAAAAATATTCAGGATAGGACCTCAGGATAATGTTTCATCTGAAAGACAAAAGCCTTAACAGCATATACTTGGAATAGTGCCACCTTCTGATCCACCAGTTCCACTTCATGCTACATCCAGTGTTTCTCAGCAATACTTCAGTAGCTCTTTTGTTTTCAGGTAATATGAGGTGGGATATACAGGATTCTTGTCTCTAGAGCCTACTAGTAGGGAGTAAGTAATAGCATCTTTGGCTAGAACCAGTCCACTCACAGGTTTGGAGGTTCCTAATGCGTGTCTTTACTTTTAACTTAAAGCAAAGGATCATTAACTTCAAGCAACAGCCATTCTTCCACTAGAAAATAAGTAATAGATTTTCAGTAGAATTCACTTTTTACAGTAGAGAATTTTCAGATGCCCTAGGTTGTTTACAGGTCCTTGGATAATTTGTGCCAATGAATCTGCAAATTCATGTATTTTATTTATTTTTTTTAGATTTTTACCCACTTGCTTGCTGAAGCATATGAAGTAAATAACGTCATAATACTTTGCAATATTCATCAGAATAAACAGGCCTCCAGCACTTGCCAGTGGTTCTTGTTGCCTTGCCATGTTCCTTGATCTATTGTCTTGCCATGCCTTGTTCCTGCAATCCTTGTCTGCTTTGTCTCCTAGTTGTCTCTCCTGTTTTGTCTCTCTCTCCTGTCTTTGGGGCCGATGCAATATGGTGTGCTGAGCCGAGCGCATTGTTAACATGCAGTTTGACGCGGGTAAAATAGGCGCTAATCAATCCCCTAATGCAATAAGAGGATTAGCGCCTATTTAACGCGTGTCTAATGTGGAGTGAATGCAATAGCGCTCTTCACATGCAAATGCATGTGAATGAAGCTATTAGGCTTTCACTCCCGATGCAAAAAGAAAAATGTGCGTCTCTGACGCACATTTAACTGTCATCTATTAATGCCTGCCAGGAGCAGGCGTTAACAGATGTGCGCATCGAAAAAAGAATAAAAAGAAAAGAGATAAAAGAAAAAAAAATTTGATGATTGGCTGTCCACCGCTAAGGAAAACCGACGCTGATAAAACCGGTGTTGGTTTTAGAAGCCCATGGGGATTACTCTCCTCCCTTCTTCCCCACCAGGTTCCACTCACATCTCTGGATGCACTGAAGAAAATGAATAAAACAGATGAAGCACTTCCCTCACAGGGTTCCACGCAGCCCCCTTCCCATCCCAAGGTTTATGTGGCCCATCGATCCATCAACCAACCCTACCCCCTTCCTAGTGCCTCTCAGCCTCGGCGTCAGTTTTCGTGACCACCATACGGCAGTCAGGGAAACCGACGCCAATAAACCCGGAAACGCTGGAAACACTGGGTTTATCGGTGTCAGTTTCCCTGACTGCTGTACGGCGGTCACGAAAACCGTCTGGGTTCGTGTTAGCAAGGATGTGCTAAGGGTCGCATCCTTGCTAACGTGACCCCTAATTTAAATATTGCATGGGCCCCCCTTTTGTTCTGGATGGACTCCTTGACTCTTCTTCCTTCCACCTGTCCTGACCACCGCCTGGACCCCGTCTTCTGATTGCTCCCAGAACCCAAGGACTCAACCTGTGGGGAAGGGGGATTGGTCTAGGTGAAAACACCATACTCCATGGTCCTTGTGTTGCATTCGTGCCTGTTCTTGCCCTCGCTCCACCCTCTCTACCTTAGTGGCGACTCCCTTCGGGTCTGACGGACAGATGCTGCCATGGCTTCTCCTCGCCGCTTCTCCCTGGAATCCCCGGGCTGGCCTGACGCTGCGGATCTGCCATGTTCCTGATGACGTAAGGGCGCGCGCGCTCCAGAGTTTGTACCAGCAAAGGCGCGAACCTTGGGGGCGTCCCCCCGTAGTGATGTCATCCGCTTCCAACTTAAAAGGTCTTTGCTTGCAACTACGAATCTAGTTAGCAAGGGGAATTCTTTCTCCGCTGCTCTGCCTCCACAAACTTACCAAGGGGTATCCACTCCTCGGGGGCCCCGCTCTCTCTTCTTGATTTCAGATTGCTAAGACGGGATCCGGTACTTGCTCCTCGAGGGCCTACATCCCTGAATGCTCAGAAGACTCCTTACTACCTGGAAGCGATCGCAGACGTGAGCACTGTGAGTTCTATTACAGATAGAAATCGGTACTCACTCCATGGGGGCCTATGTTCCTAATCTCCGAAGACTCTCTTCTGTCTAAGACATTATCGCAGGTACGGAGATCGTGAGCCATTATTGCAGATTGCAGATAGGAATCGGTGCTCACTCCACAAGGGCCCATGTTCCTAAAACCTTCCAAAGACTCTTTTCTATTCCAGAAGCCATCTCATACACAGACATTGTGAGTTCTCATTCCAGACTGCATATAGGAACCAGTACTCGCCTACAGCTCCTGTTCCTGAATATACTGAAGACTCTCTGTTGCATAGAAGCCATTACAGATATCTACCATTGTGAGTGTATCATCTACTACTGGTTATGTATCCAGCATACCCTGTCTACTCACTACCTATAGTCTCTCTCTACAGCTCAGCATCCCAGAGACCGCAATTCCAGTATCTGAGGGACTTCAGCCCTGCCGGGCACATCAGCTCACTAATGCCACCTCTGGTGGTTCTACTTCCTGTCTAATAAAGAACTATCTGTGTTTGTCTCCATACCCCAGCCTAGCCAGTGGTCCCTCTCAGGATATCCTCCTGAGGGTGCTGTCGTCTGCCATCGGCCCAGGGATTCACCAATTTACATTA
This sequence comes from Rhinatrema bivittatum, assembly GCF_901001135.1. Taxonomy (NCBI): domain Eukaryota; kingdom Metazoa; phylum Chordata; class Amphibia; order Gymnophiona; family Rhinatrematidae; genus Rhinatrema; species Rhinatrema bivittatum. The sequence continues at coordinate 702,940,538 of NC_042615.1, read as the reverse complement.
GTGTTCATTCCTTACACTACTAGAACTCCGCCTACGGAGTATTACAATTGTTAGCTCTTCCCCTTGGCAGGGGGATCCATAACAGATTACTAAACTCCCTAGAGGACTTATATCAGATTGCCAACTCCTCCCCTTGGCGGGATGATTTGTTATGATTGCTAGCTCCACCCCCCTGGGGAGCAGATTTCTAACAGATTGCTACTCCAAGCAGCAGATTGATAACAGGTTGCTAGCTCCTCCCACTACAGGAGTGTCCAGCAGCAGAATTATACTAGAATTATAACAAATTGCTAACTCCTCATGGAGAATTATAACACCTTGTCGGTGGCTGTGTCTGCCACCACCTGGTCAGGGCCTGTCCCATCTCCTTAGGAGCCAAGCAGTGCCAGCTTGACAGAGGCCACTTTCTCCCACCTGTGACAGTGGCATTGAACTTTCGTATGCACATTTTTGACTTTTTATTTTAAAAGTATCTGCATGGATATTTTACATGCAAAATGTAAGTAGCACTTACCCTGGGTAAGTCGCTTTTTACAAGTGCAAGTCCACAAGTTGTCAACCGTATGCACATGAGTGAAATTACCAGTTTTGTCAATTAACCCATCGGTTTGCTCAGTCCTTCTGTAGCTCATTGAGCTCCTCTAGGGCTTCCGCCCAAACTCCCCCCCCCCCCCCCCCCGTTCACCCAACCCTCCCACCCAGCCAGTACAACACAATAAAGATGTTTAATATCACTTATGCTAGATAATGAGCAAGTGTAAATATACATGAAGAAGTTGCCAAATCTCCACATGTAATTTATATAAAAATTTCTTGCCTGTGCCAGTGTTCATCCTTTGAATATTTTGTTCTTTTCACATTTAAATTGAAAACAAAATAGCATGCTGCAGCTTCTGAAGAGGACAGAGACTGCAGTTTACATTTCCTGCTTCTTGGGGGAAACTATTGATAAATAATATGCTTAGCTGAAAGGGCCAATGTATTAGCCTGGTTCATAAGGGACCAAGAATTGAATTTGCTGTTTTGAGAAGAAAACCAGAGGTGAATATTCAAGCGGAGACAGGATGAGATTTCTCAGTAAATACATAATTGATTTCACTGGAAATAGTAAACTGATTACCAGTTTATGTATAAAAAATATCTGATGACCTCAAGAGTAAAATATCACCTATTAGATTGTAATCTCTGGTTTTAAAATGATTTATACTGTAGAATGCAAAATCATAACTTGAACAGTATTTTGTGGATATGCTACTGATGCTTATTATTGCATGCATTAGTATAAAATGTTTAAATATAATATTGCCCTCGCTTATCTTTGCTACAACCCATTTTGAAATACACACCTTTAGAGCTTCAAATGTATTTAAATAAATGTTGTTGAAAGTCAAACAATGCATTTCAAGCTCATTTGTAGGAAAGTTAAATGAAGACTTTACTATTCGTTTCATTATGCTCATGCATCCATTCCAGGCATGCCAAGCAGTCACAAGCCAGATCATCATCTGTGTCTTCCTGGCCTATGAATGTTTTACCATTGAACTGCTGCCCTGGGTTCCCTTTTCAATTGCTAAAAGGCCAAAAAACCTAGCTCTCACAGACACAATACAGTTGTAGAAAGGTGCTTTGTGGTATCTCCATCCAGGAGGGTTCTGTGCCCAGGTTAGGATATACCAATGCATACCTCCTACAATTAAATTTAGATTAGGGCAAATTGTATAACTAGAAGTGAAATAAACTGAATGCTTTGGTTAAAAAACAAACAAACATTACAAAAGATAAACAAGCACAGTAGCAAATTCAAAATTTGTATGCAATCCACTCTCAGTTCCCACTACAGTTGACAACTAGATAGATACTCTGTCTTAATCTTCTTCACATAGTATCCATATACAGCTAGCTGTGGTGTGTTGGGTACCACTGTACCATTAGTGCCTTTACTGCTTGTTTGCTTGCACTACAAACCTCTAGGGTAGCACAAAGATTATGCAGATAATAAAAGTGCCAATAAATCTTCAGCTTTGTTTTCTCCTGAGGCTTTTCCAACTGTAGGCACAATTTCCTAACTACATACTTCATTACAGTGAACTTCCCCAACAGGTTACAGTGCCTTGTGGATCACCTTCCAACTCTTTCCAGGACTTCTGGCCAATCTTTTCCCCTCCTAGATGACCTGCACTTGGTCACCTGGACTAGATGGGTCTTCTCATCCTATGGTACCTGCAATACTCGATTGCTGTTCCATCTGAATTCAGCAGGCTAGGCCTATTTGGAAGCTCAGTTAACAAGGTTGTTGCTTTTTGTAGGTTATCAAGATGATTTTTAGAGTCTAGAGCAACTTGACTCCAGCAAGAAGGTGGTACTTTTCCAGTAGCTCTCAGCAGACTGTCCTCCTTCCCTCAGGACTGAGTCCAACTCAGAATTCAAATACTTTTCAAGCCCTTGTGGACTTTTCTTCCTGCCAATCTGGAAAGTTGTGTGAGGTTCTCGTTAGCCCTGCCCTCTGCATACACATAGGGGACTAAATAGGCTCCAAGTTTCTTTTTATCCTGCCTCCATTGCAAACAGTTCTAGGGAGGCACTCGTCAGTTTTGTCTCCTTCACAGTCCTAGAAAGACTTTAAGGTAATGTATAGGGATGTGAATCGTTTCTGGACGATTTAAAAAAATCGTCAGATATATTTTAAATCGCCTAACGATTTTTGACGATTTAAAATATATCTGAGGGAATTTCTATTGTATCGTGACTCTTTTTGTCATGATACAATAGAAATTCCCTCGATTTATCGTGAAAAATCATAAATCGGGGAGGGGGAAGGGGAGGGCGGGAAAACCGGCACACCAAAACAACCCTAAAACCCACCCAACGACGGTTGGCCCCTGTGACATTGTGAGGGCAAAGGTAGCGCCGGCGCCATTTTGAATACTGGCAATATGGCCGGAGTGCAGGAGGTCGCTCCCGGACCCCCGCTGGACTTTTGGCAAGTCTTGTGGGGGTCAGGAGGCCCCCCCAAGCTGGCCAAAAGTCCCTGGGGGTCCAGCGGGGGTCCGGGAGCGATCTCTTGCACGCGGGCCGTATTGCCAATATTCAAAATGGCGCCGGCGCTACCTTTGCCCTGTCACATGGTAAAGGCAAAGGGCCATCGGCGCCATTTTTTTTAGCGCAGCTGATAGCGTGGGAACAGGAGATCGCTGCCCGCGTCCCCCCTGGACCACCAGGTATGTGTAAAAAGTTTTTGGGGGGGTCGGGAGAGTGGGGGAGGCTACGGGGGTAATTTTAAAGGGTCGAGGTGGGGTTCTTTTATCGGCACGGGCCTCACTAAAAAAATATTAGTGATGTGAATTGGAATCGGAACTGATTCCAATTCACATCTCGTAATGATCAGATTCCCCCCCCCCCCAGCCGAACCCGATTGTTAAAACGATCGGGCACACGATTCACATCCCTAGTAATGTATGATCCACCTCTATGATGTAAATCATTTTGAATTGTTGCATCCGTGGCTGCTATACGCCCTCACTCCACCCTCTCTACCTCTGTGGCGATTCCCTCCGGGTCTGATGGACGGTTTGCTGCTGTGGCGTCTCCATGCCGCTTCTCTCCGGTGTCCCCAGACCGGCTCGATGCTGCAGATCCGCCATGTTCCTGATGACATAAGGTGCACGCGCTCCAAAGTATGTACCAGCAAGGGCACGAACCTCAGGGGTGTCCCCCTGTATTGACGTCATCCGCTTCCAACATAAAAGGTCTTCACTTTCGCTTACTGATAGCGGGATTGCCTTTACTCGCTAGTCCCTCCAAGCTACTCTGCCTCTTCAGACTTACCAGAGGTACCCACTCCTCGGGGGCCTTGCTCTCTTTTCTCTATTTCAGATTGCAGATAGGAACCAGTACTTGCTCCTCGAGGGCCTATTTTGCAGGACATAGAAGGATTTATGGACTTGTTTAAATCCATTTTTGATGACCTTGCTTGTATGTCTGATGCCGGATTTGCTTTAGTGGACTTGAAGACAGGCAACAGATCCCTGGCTGAATTTGCCATAGAATTCAAGACTCTTGCAGCGGAACTTCGCTGGGACCCTAGATGTCTCAAGACCCTCTTCTGCAGAGGCCTGGATACCTACGTGAAAGACGAGCTGGCCGCTCATCAGACACCTGACTCGCTAGAAGAATTGATAGCCTTAGCTACTCGGATTGATTGTCGGCTCCGAGACAAGGTGAAGGAACTCTGGCCTAAGGTGTTACCTGGGTTGAAACAGGCCAGTATCCCTGCACCTCGGATGGGTCCAGCAATTCCTGCTGTTGATAAAGAGGAACTGATGCAACTTGGTCATGATCACTTGACCTCTAAAGAGAGAAGATTCTGGAAGAAATGTGGCCTGTGTATGTACTGTGGTCAGCCCGGCCATGATGTCTCTACATGCTCCTTACATCCAGGAAACAGACGGTCCTAAGTCTCGAGGGAGGACTGTTCTTGGGCCATATGGTATTATCTCCTCCGCTCTCTCATTCAGTCTCTGTGACCTCTGAACCAGCTACGGTTCGGACCCCTGCCCTGGAGGACTCAGGGGCAGGAGGCAACTTTACTCTGATGTTTTGTGGAAAACCTGAGGAGTCCCTTCGTCAAATTAGAAGATCCATTATTGTATTATAATTTGAAGTGGGCCTTGGACGTTCCTTTACATCGCTACTTCTCTTGAAGATCTTGTGACGTCCACAGCAGTTCTACTACTGGCTGCTGATACTCATAGCGGTTGCTATGCTTGCCATGGCTAGGTGTCACTCTGCATCCTTACTGTCTTCTCGGACTATTTCTGTGAGATATCTGCTACGATTGGTTCACTCGGAAGTCGTGCCTGAAGAATTACGGCACTGTTGATTCTCTCTAGCTACCAGCCTTTATGATTATTTCACTCAGAAGTCGTGCCCGAAGGCTTACGGCACTGTTGATTCCGAAGAAGATATCTCTAGCTACCAGCTTGTTTGAATTGCTGGTGCTGCCACCATCTCTCTTCCAGCAATTCTACGGAGGAGTTATCCAGAAGTGGGTTTTGGACATACATCAGCTTCCCACTTCTGTTGAAGTTCATTGACGTCCATAGCAGCTAAGATATTGCTGCTGAATTTCTCTACTCATCCAGCATTGAAGAGTTACCCTTAGAAGTGGGGTTAGTCATACCCCACTTTTGCTGAACTTTCAGTGACATCATAGCTGTTGAGCTATTGCTGCGGAATTCAATACTTCATCCAGTTACATGACTGAAGAAATTACCCTTAGTAGTGGGGTTGGAAGTTCACCAATATTGCCACTTTTGCTAATGGTACACTGACGTCATGGCAGCTGAGCTATTGCTGCTGAATGCAACATCTCATTCCGTTATTACTGAAGGGATACCTTTAGACGTGGGGTTGGACATAGCCTATCACCACCACTTCCATTGAAGTTTCAGTGGCATCTATAGCAGTTAGCCATTGCTGCTAAATACTATCAACTCTCATCCAGCTACATCTACTGGAGAGTCATCTTTAGAAGTGGATTTTGGACATTCTTCAACACCACCACTTCCACTGAATCCCTCAGTCACGTCCACAGCAGCTCCATCCATTGCTGCTGATATCATCAATAACACTCTACAAGATTCTTCCAAATCTCAAGATCCATCTGTCATCTTTGCAGAAGATGAAGTTGAAATCAAGATCAAAGAGATTCTGGATGTTCATAACAGAGGCAAGAATTTTGAATACCTTCTGATTTGGGAAGGCTTCGGCCCCAATTTGATTACTTGGGAGCCTCAGACCTATATCTTGGATAAAGAGATGCTTCATCAGTTCCACCTTGTGCATCCTTTGAAACCTAAGCCTGGTACCCGAAGAGGAGATCACCCTTTGAAGGGGGGTACTGTTGCATCTGTGGCTGCTATACATCCTCACTCCACCCTCTCTACCTCTGTGGCGACTCCCTCCGGGTCTGATGGACAGTTTGCTGCCGCAGCGTCTCCATGCCGCTTCTCTCCGGCGTCCCCGGACCGGTTCGATGCTGCGGATCCACCATGTTCCTGATGATGTAGGGCGCGTGCTTCAAAGTATGCTCCAAAGTATGTACTAGAAAGGGGCGCGAACCTCAGGGGCGTCCCCCTGTATTGATGTCATCCGCTTCCAACATAAAAGGTCTTCACTTTCGGTTATGATTTGAGTTAGCAAGTATGGACGGACTGATAGCAGGATTGCCTTTACTCGCTAGTCTCTCCAAGCTACTCTGCCTCCTTGGACTTACCAGAGGTATCCACTCCTCAGGGGCCTCGCTCTCTTTTCTCTATTTCAGATTGCAGATTGGAACCGGTACTCGCTTCTCGAGGGCCCATGTTCCTGAATACTCTGAAAATTCTCTATTGCCTGGAAGCTATCGCAGATACAGACATTCGTGAGTTAGCTTTCCCTGGAACCAGGTACTCGCTCCTCGAGGGCCTAACTCCAGCTACTGAGCCTCCTTAAGAATCTATGTGAGATTGTCATCTACTACTGGCTATGAATATAGCATAATAGATTTCTAAAGCCTTCCACTACAGGAGCATTCCGCAACAGATTACAACATATTGCTAATTCCTCCCCTCTGGAGGAGCAAAACCTAACATGAAGTCCCCCTTTGTAGGGAAAAAATGCCTGCTGAATCATGCTCCTCCTTTACTGCTCTGAGATTAGGCAAAATTATCAACAAACTTGATTCTCTGCCACCAAAGCTACTACAGCTGTCTCAAGTTCAAACCTTTTTAAAACCCAGCTGTTAGTGTTGCTGGGTTTAAAAAAAAGTGTGGCCAAGTTCCTGGAGGAAAAGTTCATAAAAACATTTTATTTATTTATTTATGTGTGTATTTATTTATTTGTTTATTTATTTAACACTTTTCTTACCTACCCTTCCAAAGTTCAGAGTGGGGTACAATAAAAACATCCATAATAATCAAGACACAAAATTAAAATTGACAAATTGACAAATACTTCAGGATCTTAAGTAATTTACAGTATTATATAAAGTTCGTAGGTCATTGCTGTGAGTGCCTTCTGAAACAGAAAGTTCTTGATGGCTTTTTAGAAAAAACTTTGCTTCTGTAATGAACCTTATCTATTTAAGGCAGACTTGTAGAAATCCACTGCTTATGCCTGGGATAAGCAGCATGGAATCTGTTTACCTTTTGGGATCCTGCCAAGTACTTGTGACCTGGATTGGCCATTGTTGGAAACAGGATACTGGACTTGATGGACCTTTGGACTGGCTCATTATGGCAAGTCTTATGTTCTTATTTTCTTATTCTAGCTCCATGCAGCCTGGAGTCAAGATAACGTTTGCAACTTCTCAGCAAAAGGAAAGTAAGTACTACCAGAAGGGGAACCACATAAACATTTAAAATTCACCCAAATTAGTGTCTCCTGAAATCGGATTCCCCTAAAGCACTACTTTTGAACTGAACGCTTCCTGGTTAATTTTTAACCCATGTCTGTGATGAATGATGCTACGAAAATATTGGAGGACAATTTCCATCATTAATCTGTATGCTCTGGGAAAATCATCCAGACATGAATGCCCATAACATAGCAATTAGATCTGTATGGTAAGTTCCATTGATTTCTATTCTCTTGGCATGCATCATCAGGAGTAAGAAACATTTGCTTCTTTTCTGGATCTTTATGGTCATAGACATCATTTTTGGAGGCAGTGAAGAAACCATACTATAGATAAACTTTAACCAAAATACCATGTCCATTTTTATTCTTGGAACTAACAATCAGCATAAGAAAACAATAGACATTCAGTAAATTTCTAAGAGCAATGCTTTATTCTTGGAGGAAATGAAGAACTACCTGCAAATAATACAATTGCTTCTTTCAAATTTTCTCCTGTGAATAGCAAAATCAGGAAGTAATACTTCTTCACAGTCTGAAATTACATAGAACTTAATATATATAAATTGAACTTAAGAGAAGTAGAGCACTTAAGGTCAACTTCTACAGCTGTAAGACCTGATGACATTTTTTAAACCTTTGTTACAATTGCACATACTTTTTGGTGCATACATTGCACTTGTGTCAATACAGGTGCTGTATTTTTGCACTCTATGAGTGCTTTCCCTTTGAAAATGAGGCCATGCATGGAAGTTGTGTAGAGTATCTAGAATTGCAAATTTCATCTTATCAGCTTACATGGTTGATGCAATCATCTTGAGGTTATGTACCTAATGTGCTCTCAGTAAAGATAGTGAGGCCATAAGAACCTGGATACTTGCCAGATTCTTATGGCCTGGATTGGCCACTGTTGGAAACAGGATGCTGGGCTTGATGGATCCTTGGTCTGACCCAGTATGGCATGTTCTTATAGCTGGTTTGGGGGGAGATTTTAAACAGTTTCAGCATGTAAAATTGGAAGTTATACGTGTAAACCAGCATAATGTGCAAGTAGTATTTTCCAAGTGAAAGATACCTTTCTCTCTATGTAGAGGATACTGATTCCTGGTACATAACTCCAAAAGACAAAAATCAAAAAAGAAGTAGGATGGGTAGAAAAACTTTCTCGCCTCTGAAACTGAGAAGATAATCCAAAAAAAGTAAAGTTAAAGTTGAAACCCCTCTGCATCTGGTCACTATCAGGTATATCCTCTGAAAGAGAGATAACTCACTGCAGGTCTTCCCTCACTCACCCCCCTCCGAGCTGGCCACTTCCCTGCTTTGTTTGCGGCATTGGGAAGCTGCTACCACTGCTTCCTTCCAGTGTGGCAGGGAGCTGCCGCCGTGCAGCCTGCTACTGCTGTTTCTAGGTGCACACGGCTTCTTCCCGGATTTAAAGGGGCTGCAGCGGGGAAACTTCCCGTGGCCCTGAATGATAACATCAACCCCTGGGGCTATTTAAAGGCAGCATTTGATGCCAAACCCTTGCCTCAGCAACAGGTCAAGCTCTCCTGAGTTACAAGTTGCTATTCCGTGTTCCTGCTCCTGGCTCCGTGTTCCTGTTCCTGGCTCCGTGTTCCTGCTCCTGTCTCTGTGCCCCTGATCCTTTGGACTGACTCTCTGATGACCTTGGTACATTCTCCTGACTTCTTCTTGTCTGCTGTCTGCCCCGACTGTCTTCCTGCCTCTTGAACTCCATTTTCTTCGCTGCTTGCCCTGACCTTTGGCCTCCTCCTGGACTCATCTGCTTGCTGCCTGCCCCGACCTTCTGCCTGTCTCCTGGACTCCAACTTGCATGTCATCTTCATCGGATTCGTCGCCTGGAGACCTGCACCTAAGTCCAGCCAGCCCTGGTACCCAAGGCCCAACCTGCAGGGATTGAGGGCTAGTATTAGTGAAGGCCCAGTTCGGTCTCTGCACTACTCGGTTTCGCCTGCCGACAATGAGGACCAGCAGGGGGGGTTCCTTTTGCAGGTAACAGCAACCTCATCTCGGCCCAAGAGTCCACCTCCTAACAGCTTTCTGAGGCCATGGACCTGGAGGATCTCTTGGACCTCCAGGCTATACCAGGCCTAGCCCAGAGGTTTCAGCAGCAGCAACAGTTTCTGGAGATGTTGGCTACATCAATGGAACATCTGAGCGCCCACCTTGATGCCTCTGTGGATCCCACTGACATAACTCCAGCTCAGAAGTCCCCCGTGGAATCCACCTTATGACTACCAGCTCCTCCACAGTATGCCAGAGACCCTAAGCAGTGCTGGGGATTTTTCAACCAGTGTTTCATGCACTTCATTCTATATCCTGTGAAATTCTCCAGTGATGTCATTAAGACTACCTTTATTCTCTCCCTCCTCGATGGAAGGGCTTTGGCGTGGGCCTTCCCTCTATGGGAATGAGGAGACCCGTTTCTCCAGGACCTGCAACAGTTCGTCCAGGTGTTTAAACAAATTTTTGACAAGCCTGGCCACTTGGCCGCTATAGGTTCAGACATCCTGCATCTCCACCAGGGAGTACGTCTGTTGGGAGACTATGCCATTGAATTCTACACTATGGCCACAGAATTAAACTGGAGGGAGGACAGTCTGAGGAGCATCTTTTTGGAAGGTCTATCCCCATGCACAAAGGATGAACTGGTGGCCAGGGAACTCCTGGAGTCTTTGGATGCTTTGATAGACCTGGCCAGGAGAGTGGACCACCTCCTCCAGCAACGAGCCTGAGAACTGCTAACACCACATAGGCTCATTACACTGGATCCGTCCTTTTCCCGACCACTTACTACCACCACTCCTGTATCTAATGCAGCATGGCAAGAAGAGCCAATGCAGCTTGGACAAAGCCCATTGACACCTGAGGAGAGACAGTGTCGCCAAGCGATGTGCTCATGCCTGTATTGTGCAGGGAAGGGACACTTCCTGGCCCAATGCCCCGAGAAGCTGGGAAACTCTCGGGTGTAGGACCAGCCAGGGAGGTGGTCCTAGGCTTTACTGATCCCACTTCCCAACTCATGCTTCCAGTGGCCCTCCTCCCGAACCACCAAGAATTCTGTACTTTAGCCTTCATAGATTCAGGTGCAGGAGGGAATTTTATCATGACGAGCTTGGTAGATCACTTGAAATTACCAATGATATTGCAGAACACACTACTCTTGATGTCCTTGATCTCTGGGGATCCCCTCCTGGGTTGAGTCACCAAGACCACTCTTCCTTTGCGTCTCCAGAACTGTATGCTGCACCTTGAGGAAATAACGTTCCACGTCATTGAGAAGGCAGTCCATTCTATTGTCCTTGGGTTACCGTGGTTGCAACTACATTCTCCCATTATTGACTGGGAGACTCTCCAATTAACAAGATGGGGTCCTTGCTGTCATCAGGATTGCCTTCTCTCCATCAGGTGTCCTCGCTCGATGCTCCTTGCCACAGCCTCCTTGGAATTACCAACATAGTATGCTGATTACTCAGACGTCTTCTCAAAAGAGAGAGCAGAGATCCTGCTGGAGCATCGCCCTTATGATTGTGCCATTAACTTGTTTCCCGGTACCACTCCCCCATGGGAAGGGCATACCCTTTGTCCCTTCCTAAGACCGAGGCCATGGCTCGGTATATTCAAGAAAACCTGTAAAGAGTATTCATTTGGCCCTCAACATCACCTGCGGGGGCAGGATTCTTCTTTGTGGCCAAAAAGGATGGCACCCTCTGGCCCTGTATTGATTACTGTGGGCTCAGCTACACACAAAGAAGAAACAGGGCACAGCTTCTAACCAAGAAGGTCAGTTACAGGAGGTAACTTTGAAGACTGCTGTACCACTGGCAGCTCCTATCCGCTTTTTCAGAGAAATCCAGAAGACCTGGGGCTTTCTACACCAGTGCTGCATGCACTTCACTTTACAGCCAACTTTATTTCCCACGGCTCTATCGAAGACCACCTACATCCTGTCATACTTGGATGGGAGAGCCTTGTCGTGGGCATCTACCTTGTGGGAATGCAAGGACCCTATTTTGCAGGACATAGAAGGATTTATGGACTTGTTTAAATCCATCTTTGATGACCCTGCTTGTAATTCTGTTGTTGGATTTGCTTTGGTGGATTTGAAGCAAGGCAACAGATCACTGATGGAATTCGCCATAGAATTCAAGACTCTTGCAGTGGATCTTTGCTGGGACCCCAATTGTCTCAAGACTCTCTTCTGCAGAGGCCTGGATACCCGCTTAAAGGACGAGCTGGCCGCTCGCCAGACACCTGACTCGCTGGACGAATTAATAGCCTTGGCCACTCAGATTGATCACCGGCTCCGAGACAAGGTGAAGGAACTCCGGCCTAAGGTTTTACTTGGGTTGAAACAGGCTAGTACTACCACTGCACCTCAGATGGTTCCAGTAACATCTGCTGTTGATCAATATGAACCGATACAACTTGGTCATGGAACTTGACCTCCAAGGAGAGAAGATTTCGGAAGAAACGTGGCCTGTGCATGTACTGTAGTCAGCTCGGCCATGATGTCTCTACATGCCCCATTTTGTCTGGGAAACGGACGGACTTAAGTCCTGCGAGAAGACTGTTTTTAGGCCTTACTGTGTCCTCTCCTCAGCTCTCTCTCCCAATCTCCTTTACCTACGGACCAGTCACGCTTCAGACTCCTGCCCTGATGGACTCAGGGGCAGGAGGCAACTTTATTCTTAGAAGCTTAGTGGAATACTTGAGGATCCCTCTCATCAAATTAAAAGATCCACTAATGTTATCCTCCATTCACGGGGAGCTCTTACTGGGTAACGTAACTTGCAAAACCATACCAGTTACGCTTTGTACTGGAGCGCTTCATACAGAAACAATCTCCTTCTTTGTACTGGAAAAGACTATGCACTCTATCATCCTGGGGTTACCCTGGCTGCAGGTGCACCAACCCCAATTTGACTGGGCATCCCTGGATCTCTCACGATGGGGCCCAGAGTGTCATGGGAGGTGCCTTAAGGAGATCTCGCCTATCGTATGCATGCCTACAACTCCAGCGAAGACAGGACTGCTGCCCCAAGATGCAGCCTTTGGAGAAGTATTTTCCGAAGAGGCGGTCAGTGTATTTACTCCACATGGGGTTTGTGATGGTGCCCTGGGTCTGAGAATCAATGTGGTGTCACCAGAAGGACAAGAGTATTCTTCCTCAGCTCTCACCGAGGAGAAGCAATGTGGGAAGATGTAATTGATGAATCACCGCATATAATTGAACTGAAGAAAATCCTTTTGGCATACACACAGTCAGTACCCGCTGGAAAGACTATCGTTCCAAAGAATCTTAGGAAGAAAGTGCTTTTTTGGGCACACGATTCCAAACTGGCTGGCCATCTGGGTCAACGCCGAACCCTGCTCAAGATACAGGAACTATATTGGTGGCCTACCATCAAAAAGGATACCTATTTTTAAGTGGCATCCTGAACCAACTGTGCCAAGAACAAACCTGCTTCTGGACAACCATGGGGTCAGATGCAACCTTTGCCAGTTCCAGATCGGCCCTGGTCATACATCGCCACTGACTTCGTAGTTGACTTACCTACTTCTGGAGGAATGAACACCATTTGGGCGACGGTGGATCGATTCAGCAAAATGGCACACTTCGTGGCGCTCCCTGGCATACTCTCCACCTTGGAGCTTGCTAAGCTCTTCATACAGTACATATCTACCTTCGCCCATCATATCCGACCGTGGATCCCAATTCACGGCACAATTCTGGAGGGCCTTGTGTAAATTGTTTGACATCACTTTGGACTACACCTCAGCTTACCATCCACAGTCGAATGGTCAGAAGGAACGGATGAATCGTACAATGAAGCAGTTTATTCGAGCTTATGTCATGTTCCGACAGAATAACTGGGCCGAATTGCTTCCATGGGCTGAATTCTCCATCCACTCTCATCCAGCAACATCTACTGGGAAATCACCATTTGAAGTGGTCTTTGGACGTTCTCCAACACCACCACTTCCACTGAAGCTCTCAGTGACATCCCCAGCAGCGTAATCCACTGCTAAGGATATCCATAATCTGTGGGTTCAGACAAAGGACATGTTGATCAAAACGAGTGACCGTGCTAAGAAATACTACGATGCGTACCATGCGCCAGCTCCAGTCTTCAAGCCAGGTCTGGTTGTCAACCAAGCACCTTCGACTCAAATTACCTTCCTCTCGGTTTGCTCCTCGCTACGTGGGACCATTCCAAGTCCTTCAACGTATTGGCCAAGTCACCCACCATTTGAAGCTCCCACCTGGACTCAACATCCATAACGCTTTCCACGTTTCTCTTTTGAAACCGCTTATACTCAGCGAATTCTCTTCCAAAACTCAAGAACCACCTGGCATCAATGCAGAAGACGACGCAGAATACAAAGTCGAAGGACTTTTGAATACCTTCTCAAATGGGAAGGTTTCGGCCCTGAAGAAAACACTTGGGAGCCTCAGACCAATATCTTGGACAAAGAGATGCTTCATCAGTTTCACCTCGTGCATCCTTCTAAACCAAAAGCCTGGTACCCGAAGAGGAGATTGCCCTTTGAAGGGGGGTACTGTTGTGTCCGTCGCTGCTCGACGCTCTTTCTCCGCCCTCTTTACCTCTGTGGCGACTCCCTCCGGGTCTGATGGACGGCTGGCTGCTGCGGCATCTCCATTCCATCTCCCTCCGGCGTCCCCGGACCGGCTTGACGTTGCAGATCCGCCATGTTTGCCTGATGACCCAGGGCGCGCGCGTGCTCTGACTGAAGTACCAGCAAGAGCGCAAACCTCAGGGGCGTCCCCCTGAGATGAAGTCATCCGCTTCCAATATTTAAGGTCTCTATTTCACTATCGAATTGAGTTAGCAAGGGGATTGCTTCATCTACGCTAACCAAGCTACTCTGCCTCCTCGGACTTACCAGAGGTACCCACTCCTCGGGGGCCTAGCTCTCTCTTTACCTTTCAGATTACAGAAAGGAACCGGTATTCGCTCCTCGAGGGCCCATATTCCTGGATACTCTGAAGATCCTCTACTGCCTGGAAGATATTGCTACTACAAACAATTGTGAGTTACCACGCTCTCTCAGAAGCTTCCCTGGAACCAGGGTACTGAGCTCCTAGAGGGCCCTATATCGTTCCAGTTTCTGAGCTTCCTTGAGACCTTATGTGAGTTTTATCAACTAGTTCTGTTCATGAACTCTGTCTACTCATGTTCTACAGTTTCTCAACAGCTCAGCCATCAGTTTCTCAACAGCTCAGCCCCGGTAGGGCTGTAGTCCCTGCCGGGCATATCAGCTCACTACTGCCACCTCTGATGGCTTCATACCTGTTTAATAAAAGAACTAATGTGTGTCTGTCTCCATACTCAAGCCTAGCCGGTGGTCCCTCTCGGGATATCCTCCCGAGGGTGTGGTCATCTGCCCACCGGCCCAGGGATCCACCCACAACTATATCAAATACTACAGATTGCTACTCCTTAGTCTACTAGTACAGATTCCTTCTGCTTGCTCCTCCCATCAGCATAACAGTTTTCTAACAGATTGCTAACTCCTAGCAGAAAGTATAACAGATTCATAACAGATTGCTACCTCCTAGCAGAAAGTCTAACAGATTCATAATAGAGGCCTACAACCTGGTTCGAATCAAACCTGGTGACGAATGGAAAACCACTTTTAATACATTGAACAGCCACTACGAATACCTGATTGTGCCGTTCGGATTCTGTAACACTCCTGCGGTATTCCATTACCTGATGAATGAGATTTTCAAGGATCTACTATACACCAGTGTAGTGGTCTATCTTGACAATGTCCTTGTCTTCTCTTAGGATCTCCAAATTCACCGTCACGACATTCGACAGGTCCTCCAACGAATGTGAGCCCATAAACTCTATGCAAAACTGGAGAAGTGCACGTTTGAAAGATAATCTCTTCCCTTCCTAGAATACATTATTTCCAGCATGGGATTCCAGATGGATCCAGAGAAGGTAGCCTAAATCCATGCCTGGCCCTAGCCCTTCGGGCTTTGATCTTTGTTAAGATTCCTGGGGTTCACTAATTTCTACAGACATTTCATTCCCCACTTATCTCAGCTGGTCGCCCCATTTGTGGCACTCACGAGGAAGGGGCAAATCCCAAGGAATTGCCCATAGAGGCAACCGCCGTCTTCACCAACCTAAAACAGGCCTTCCTTCAAGAGCCCTGACTTCACCATCCAGATCCTACTCACTCCTTCATTCTGGAGGTCAATGCCTCCTCCATTGCAGTGGGGGTGGTTCTGGGCCAACTCTCCGCCAAAGGAGTCTTCCACCCATGCTCTTACTTCTCTCCAAAGGTTTTCTCCAGTGGAGAAGAATTATGGCATCTGGGATAAGAAACTCTGGCCATAAAATTGATTGAGGAATAGTGCCAATGGCTTGAGGGGGCACATTACTGTTTATACCGCCACTTCCTCCTGGCGTGGCAGGGAGCCGACATGCAGCTTGACACTGCTGCCTCTAGGCACGTGCACACGTGGCTTCCTCCCAGATTTAAAGGGGCTATGGCTGGAAAACTTCCCATGGCCCTGAATGATGATGTCAGCCCCTGGGGCTATTTAAAGGCAGCCCTTGCTGCCAAACTCTTGCCTAAGCAACAGGTCGAGCTCTCAAGTTACAAATTGCTACTCTGTGTTCCTGCTTCTGGCTCCGTATTCCTGTTCCTGACCCCGTGTTCCTGTTGCCTGGACTGACTCTCTGGCTTACCTCGGTATGTTTCTCTGACTTCTGCTTGTCTGCTGCCTGCCCTAACCATCTGCCTGCCTCTTGGACTCTGTTTTTTTCGATTACCCTGACCTCTGGCTTCCTCCTGGACTTATCTGCTTGCTGCCTGCCCCGACCTTCTGCTTGCCTCCTGGACTCCACCTTGCTGTCATCTTGCATCAGATTTGTCGCCCGGAGACCTGCGCCTAAGTCCAGCTGGCCCCGGTACCCAAAGGCCCAACCTGCGAGCAACGAGGGCTGGTATTGGTGAAGGTCCAGTTGGGTCTCTGCACCACTCAGTTCCACCTGCCGATGACGAGATCCTGGGGGGGGGGGCTCCATCTGCAGATAGCATCAACCTCATCTTGGCCCAAGGGTCCAACTCCGAACATTCCCTACACCGTGATCCAGCTTTGAATACTGGGACATCCCAATCCACTGCCACAAGGGGGACCAGTCTCTCACAGGTAAATCTTAAAATTTGAATTAAAGAGTAAATTAAGCAGAATCGGGTTAGACGTGAGGCTGACCTGAAAAGGGAAAAGTCTCAACACCTTTCCAATAAATAAAGGAGAACAATCCACAGCAGGAGACAGGGGGCTCCTATCTGCTTGAAAGGATAACTAAAACTCCACGAGGATTGATGGTGCTTGAAGATGATAAACAGCTAGAGCACATCATCTACAGCTTCCACATGGAAGAGTAAAACCCAAACCTCTTTTCACTAAAGACCCGATTTTAGAAGGCCTGCGCATGTAAAAAATGGGGGTTAAGTGCGTGGCCAGTACTTGCACGTGCTGCACACATTTTAGAACAGGCCCGGCCACCCAAATAACCCCCATTATGCGCAGAAGTGCCGGGCCAACTAAAAGGGGCAGACCAGGGATCGGCTGGAACAGCAGCCATATGGCCCTGTCCCAAAGAAACGTACGCTGGTCGGCTGCCAGCGTGCAGAAGATACTTCTTCTCGGGAGGAGCAGTAAGTATTAAAATAAAAAAAATGGGGAAAGCTAGGGTAGGTTTAGGGAGAGGGGAAGAGGGAGGAAGGATATAGGGTTAGGGTTAGGAAAGTTCTCTCCCAGTCCACTCCTTAATTGGAGCGGACTGGGAGGGAACTAGGCAAAGGCCTGATCGTGTCGCCATGTGTCTTTTTGAAATTTCTCCCCCCCCCACCCTTAGTGCGCGAGTCGCGGGCTGCCTGCACATGAGCGTATGGATGTTAAAATCCAGCGCACATATGCACGCATGCCATAACATGATCATGACCATGTGCGCGTGCTGGGAACCGTGTGCACATGGATGCGCGTGCGCTCGTTTTAAAATCTACCTTTGAATCTGCACTGGACCTCCCCAGCAATTTAGTACATTCCTTTTGTAGAAAAACCAACGGTTCCCCACACACTTAAACCCACCTTTTTGTGGGAAGGCTGAAGGGGACTATAAAAATCCCCTCTAGCATGTGATTTGAGTCTAGTGCCATCCCCCGGGTAGACTGAACAGAAGAGAGGGTTTCTCTGCTTGGTGGTAGAGGAGACCAAGGAAGCAGCTTTGGGAGTTGAGAGGATTTTTGCTATTTTGAGAAGGGATTCCCCCAGTATCTGGACATACTGGACGTGGATTTTTCTTGCCTCTGGAGAAGGAGTAAAGCAAGAGATGAAGAGATCTAAGATTTCGAACCTTTCCAGCAAGAGTGGCCGAAAAGAACAAAGAGCTACAAAGAGGAGAGGTATGGATACAGGGACTATGGCCTTTTTGACTCTTATTTTCCTCATGTTATTTTTGATTTTCACCATCCTTGCTTAAATGTTAATTTACTAACTGAAGTAAAATTTTGTTTTGAACCCCAAGTGGACTCTAAGACTTTTTTTTTGCACATGGACTGTTGGGAGGGAGAAGAGAGTGTGTGGTTTTATTTTTCTTTTTATTCTGTGGTTTTTTTTTTTGGCCTCACCCTTGGTACAAATTCCAGCAGAGCAGTGAGTAATCGATGGATTGGTAGTGACCATGGACCCTGTCTACGCCAAGGGCCCAGGAAGTCCAGCTCCCCCGCCCCCGTCGGAGGAACTCCAGCATTGTAGCGTCCCGAGTGCAGCCAACCAGACAACCTGGGCTCCTGCTACACTATTATAAATAGCTTCCACTTAAATTAAAGGAAACAAAAGGAAAAAAAAAAAAAAGAAACTAAAACCTCACACTAAAAAAATGAGAATGAAATAAAACAAAAACATCTCCTTGCGCACCTCTAGCAATTAAATGTAAAATCCAAATCATTGAACCAGAACATGTGAAATATTTCTTATTTGTTTGCCCAAAGTAATTCAATTGTTTTATTCTTTTCTTTTTGCAGCATGTTCTCCTTTACCTTAGTATCAAGACTGTGGTGAGCTGTCAGTACGCTATGTTCTGGTATCTTTGCCATCATGAGTGCTATACTGAAATGAGGGTTATCTCCCCAAACATCTCTTTCCCATCCTCACTTGGATGGAATGTTGACTTCCATTAACCAATGACTTCATTTTAAGGGATCTGCTCTATAAACTCTCTACTTACTAGAGGCTTATTCACTGCTCATTTGATACAATATCCTATGGTCCTGCCATCTTTCCAGCCCTATCCCCTACTCTGTTTCCTTGCCTGTAGTACAGTATTATTGTCATTGCTGGCAGAGTGAATGAATCTTAAAGTATGCTTACACTGCAGCCAGTGATGCTCTGTACACTGCACTGTATGCCCAGAGTCTGTGGAAGAGGGGCTTTGAGTCTACATCCCAGAAATGTTAACTACTATGACTCATATCCTCTGTTTTGGAAAAAAGTATTAAACGTTTTATCGTCTGTACTTTGCAGTGTATACTAAGACCAACTTAACCCTTTGGATCCTAAGCACTGGGATTCTCAGTGCCATAGATTCCCATGTATATAAATATAGATAAATTAGTTGTATGATGCTAAAGATTAAATAACATGCAATAGACTCTTCCTTTTCAAAAATGTGAAATTTATAGTGTGGCAGAGGAATTAAAAAAATGAAGATGCATCTTTTTTATAGTACATATCCCAAACTCTAATCTAGTTATTATTTTTCACTCATTTATTTTTGTAAGATATTGTTTTTCCATTCATTTAATATTTTGTAAATATGATGTTTGCTATTCGTATTATTAATCTGAAGGATGGAAACCTTCTCCAGAACTCTGTGAATCTCCCCTACAGATCTGTCTTTAGCAGTGGTTCTTGCATGCTTGTCAACTCTGAAAAGAAATGGATTACATTCTGCATTAATTTCTAACATTTATACGATTAGAAAGGCCATTGTCATCCACTTCATGAATGAACTGCATGGCACACATGAGATTTATGTAATCATCTTCCACAAGATGGAGCTATTAAAACACGTTTGTACTATGACCTGTGCGTGTCCCTCTGAATGTTGTTAAATTGAGTTTGATTCACTAAACATTGCAAATTCCTTAATGAAAAGCAAATATCTGTGAGGGGGAATTAAATTGTATTTTTTTTTTTTTAAGAATCACTCGGTTTCACAGAAATATGTTTAAAATCTAAAGTGTTAGGCAGTTATCTCTTTTGAAAGATCCTTGGGAGGGTTATATTCAAAGGCATCTCTGCAGTGGTTTATTGATGTACAGGAGAAAAAGATTTGTTTTTGTTTCTGGTTCATTTTGGAGAGTATTTTTTCTCCATGAATTTCAGTTTGTGGATTGTTTGATACATTTCATTCCTGAGAAAAAAACAAATCAAACAAAAAAACAAAACAAAACCCAAACGGCCAATAAAACAAAAAGGAGGCCTCTCATCTGCCAGCCCAGGAAAAATGCTGGGGCTAAGATCCTCCCCCCGGCCCCCTCTACTCGGTCAAGTGGGGATCTGCCGGCAAAGCCTAGGTCCAGGTCGAAGCCTCGGCGTTGCATAGGCCGAGGAAGTCACATGTTACTGTGACCTCAGCCTATCCAAGGCCAAGGCTTTGGCCTGGGTCTAGGCCAGAGCCTGGACCCAGGCCAGGTCCCAATGCTGGAGCCTTGGTCCAGACCCAGGCCTGATGCCACAACCTGGCTCGCAGGCCAGATTCTGATGCCTGGGCCTTGATCAAGGCCAGAGCCTGAATCCAGGCCCAAGGCCATGACCTGGCCCACAGACCAGATCCTGATGCCTAGGCCGGAGCCTGGACCCAGACCCAATGCTGCAATCCAGCCAAGTCCCAATGCCATGGACTCAGCCCAGACCCAAGCCTGATGCTGTGACCCGGCTTGCAGGCAGGGTCCCGACGCCTAGGTTTGGGGTTAGGCTAGAGCTTGGACCCAGACCTGATACTGGCAGGGTCTTGATGTTGGGGCCTTGGCCCAGACCCAGGCCTGAAGCTGAGGTTTGGCCTGGTGGCCTGGTCCCACCACCTGGGCCCAGGCCCAGAGCCCAGGTCTCATAGCTGCTCCTGCGTTGTTTTCTTCTTTTCTTCTGATGCCATCTGCTGGGGTTGTGCCGGAGGATATCAGAAGAAAAGAAGAGGACAATGCGGGAGCAGCTGCAAAACCTGGACTATGAGCCTCAGCTGAGGCTCAGGTGGCAGGACCCAGCCTCTAGGCCAGGCCCCGGCATTGGCACCCAGCCTCCTGGTTGGGTCATGGAGTTGGGCCTAGGTCCAGGCCAAAGCCTGACCTTGCCATCAGTTACCTGATTGATCAAATGAGACCTTTTTTGGGTCTCAGCCAAGCTC
The DNA here is from genome assembly GCF_901001135.1 of Rhinatrema bivittatum. NCBI lineage: Eukaryota > Metazoa > Chordata > Amphibia > Gymnophiona > Rhinatrematidae > Rhinatrema > Rhinatrema bivittatum. The sequence continues at coordinate 702,919,665 of NC_042615.1, read as the reverse complement.
TTGGCATTGGCTGGGCCTAGGCCAAGATCCCGGTGTCGCACTCAGGCATGGGCCATGGTACTTTCTTTGGGCCTGGGTCTATGCCCTAGGTGAGTCTCCGGCTTCATGCCTAGGCTTAGACCGAGGTACAGATGTCATGCTAGGGTGTAAGCGGTGGCCCCTACTTTGGGCAACGGCCTATGCCTTAGGTGAAGCCCCGGCTTCGAGTCTAGGCTTAGGCCTGATGCATTCTTTTCAAACGAATGCAACGAATAAGGTTCATTTCATTCAGGGGTGGCCTGATTCATTTTGGGGCCCCCCAAATGAAACAAATTGCCTTTATTTGTCATGTTTTTGAAATTCGTTTGAAACAAATGCACATCCCTAGTATACGGTCTGTTATAAAATTGTCTGCCTGATATGCATGTAAGCTTATGTGGGCATGTTCTGTATGTGCATAAGTTTACCCAGGCTGAGTGGAGGCATTTGTGGGGTTAAGATTGGGGAGGGGTTTGTACTTAAGCACATAATTTAAAAAAATTATGCACGTGCATTTTCTTGAAAACATTTCCACACATGCAATAGCAGGTATAAATGTGTGCAGGTAAATTTGGTGGCATAATTTTCAAAGTAAACTTGTATGAGTAGGATTGCTTTGAAAATTGATGAAATTTAGGAATATATTTGTTGGCACATTTATGTGGGTCTTTACAAAATTACCCACATAATTTATTCATACAGTCATTTCCATGACGAGGTGAACATCTTCATTTTAACTAGACTCCTGTTTAGCTCAGTATCTCATTGTAGATGCAACAAGGCCTTGAAAAGATGGTGAAATCCTAATCCAGTTTCTGAACTGAGATGCTAGTTGACTGGGGTTTCTATTTCATGGGGGTTGGCTGGGGGATCTCGTATTAAATTACTTGTAGCTCTTAGAGCAACACCTATAGACAATACCACTTGAAGTTTTTATACAGCTTGTCATGAAAAGTCTTGCTTCTGTCTGGACTATTATCAATCGTCTGGATTGACAAATTATTGTCTTGCATGCACACTACACCCTTTTTCATGATAAACATTATTAGTATAACATTTTAGACTACTCGTGCTTTTTGTTTTCTGCTCTGCTGGCAGACGCTTATAGAAAGGATTGGTTGGGGGAAGGGGTGGTACTAGCATGCCTGATCTAAGATGACAGTTCAGCTCCTTAACTTCCCTCCCTTCCTACTTTTTTCTCCTTTTTTCGCTTTCGGTAAATTATTGTTATGTCTCTGGAGGCTGTGGAATGTGAAGCCTGATAAGATCAGCTTTATTTGTGGAGAGAGAGAGAGAGATATGTGGAGGTTCAACATAAATAAAAGAGAATGACAACACTGTTCCCCCTGAGGCCTTTTCTGGTAGGACGTCCGGCTTGGATCAAGGGTGACAAACTTGGCCCATATTTGTTTTTAAGCGCTTACTTAACCTGACATCTTGCATGCTCCTCCAGCCCTGCAGCTCCTAAGACAGGAGACCATCATTTCAGCACCGTCTTATCTGCTACTTGACAGACTGCCCAAGGTAATGCCCACCAGGTCTGTGAGGAAACGCCATGTAGCGATTTTACAGGCCTGTGAAACTGTGCCAGCGGCAGAAGCCTTGGTGCTCAATTTTTGAGCTGAAGAAGTGTCCCAGAAAATCAGGGCTCTCATCCCCTGGGTTAACTCTCTGCTCGCCCCACTGGAATACTTTCCTGCCACAGTAGGGCACTGATCATTTTAAATGATTAGGCGGGTTGTAATCTTGGGTTGGGGAGCAAGTCAGAAACATCTGCAGAGGAAAGAACAGAAGATCTGGGACAGAGGAAAAAAAAAAGGGAACAATCAGAGTGTAGGAAAAGGGGGCAAGCTGATGTGTCCTTGATGGTGCTCTGAGCAATGAGACACTCCTCTCTTTGCCTCAGCCATGCTTATTCAATCTGTTTGATTTATGCATTCACTTCCACTAATGCACTGGGTCTGAGCTGATTCGTATTCCATGCAAATACTTTTTTTTAAAATTTTCCTTAAGTAATATAGTTGAAAAGTCTCACAATCTTTTGATGATAGTGAGACCTGTTTATCTATTTGCCTTAGTTTGGGCATTGCAGAGCTAAGGTGCAGGAAGCTTATGTCAACCTCGAATCAAAGCTACGCTGTAATTAAAGCAAGTTTAGCAGGACTTGGTTCACTAATGACAGTGGCCAAGAGGATACGGATGAATCTGCTCCTGCCATTCCTGCCACTGAAGTTATGAGGATGCAGATACTCTTATGACTAAGGCGGATTTGGCAGTCTTACTCCAGGAAATTAAATTAATGCATACTGATATAGCCAGCACAATTTCCAACATACAGAAAGACATCATGGAAATTAAAGGAAGACCTGAAATCTCTGAGGCTCACATTGAAAACAAATTGACAATACAGCCTGCTTCTATAAGAGAATAAAATCTGTGGAACAGAATGTCTGTGAGTTGCTAGACAAATAGGAAGGTAGGGAAAACAGGCAAAGAAGGATGATTATTAGAATTTTGGGGGTCCTGGAGAAAGAGGATCAGGAGGATCTGATCCACATAGTGCAGGAGATCTGTTGTCAAATTTTTGACCCAGATTTTCAAGGAGATCTATTACAGGTGGAATAGAAAATTTTTAAAATAAATAAATAAATATGTACATAGTTTAGTCCTTATTCAGTGGCTACTTAGCTCTTCTTGGCTTGTCTCTTGTATTCATTAAATGGAACATCTCATGTCACTGTCCAGCAATAGTCTGAAAGCATTGATGGACTCAATTTGCCCTGAATCCATTTTTCTACTGTTACAATGTCCTGGTGAAATCACTCACCATGCTCTTTGCTCATTGCTCTTCAGTTTGGTGGAAATAAATTTAGATGAGAGTGCAAAAAATGTATCTTTAGTGACATGTTGCAGCCAAGGCTTTTGTATACCTTGAAGAGGTTTTCCACCAACTCCTAGCAGTTATCTGCCTTGTTGTTTCTGAGAAACTTTGTTACCACTAACTGGAATGCTTTCCATGCCTATTTTCCTTGCCACACAATGCACGGTTAAATACAATTTACCCAAGGGAAGTCTTGCCTAACAAATCTGCTTCATTTTTTTGAAGGGGTTAATAAACATGTGGATAAAGGTGAAACGGTAGATGTAGTGTACTTGGATTTTCAGAAGGCATTTGACAAAGTCCCTCAAGAGAGGTTTCTAAGAAAACTAAAAAGTCATGGGAGAGGAGGCGATGTCCTTTCGTGGATTACAAACTGGTTAAAAGACAGGAAACAGAGAGTAGGATTAAATGGTCAATTTTCTCAGTGGAAAAGGGTAAACAGTGGAGTGCCTCAGGGATCTGTACTTGGACCGGGGCATTTCAATATATATATAAATGATATGGAAAGGAATATGATGAGAGGTTATCAAATTTGCAGACTATACAAAATTATTCAGAGTAGTTAAATCACAAGCAGATTGTGATACATTACAGGAGGACCTTGCAAGACTGGAAGATTGGGCTTCCAAATGGCAGATGCAACTTAATGTGGACAAGTGCAAGGTGTTGCACATAGGGAAAAATAACCCTTGCTATAGTTAGTTACATGATGTTAGGTTCATTGGAGGGGAACTTAACAATAACGATCTGAGTGGGACCAGGGGGGTAAAGGATGTGGATTCCGTGGAGGGTAGCATTTAGGAGGAGGGTAAGGATGGAAGGATAGGGGTGATGCGCTTGGAGGGAGGGAGGGAGGATAGAGGGTGGGAAGGGGGGGGACGGGGGGGGATAGGGAACTAATTATCTTATGATTATAATATGCTACCTTTGTTACCTACTTATCGCCTTTACATTGCTTAAATCTCTTACCTTATCTTCCTCCCTCCCATCCCCCACCCCATTTCCACCTCCCCCCTTACCCCCTTCAATTATTTCAGCCCCTCTCTAGCCAGCAGCCAGTTATATTTTATATTATATATTATATGTTTTTTTATGTTTATGTTTAGGTTATATGCTATACCAATTGTTACAAGACATGCAAATCAATTCTTCTTTACATTGTTATTTTACTTAGTGCTCACCTCTACCTTCTAGGCCTTTCCTGTTCTTCCCTTAGCCAAGTTCTTGTAACTTCCTATTCATGTAACTTACCTTTTCCTTATAATGTTATAATACTCTAGTTCTATGTGAACCGATATGATATGCTCCATGAATGTCGGTATAAAAAAGAGTTAAATAAATAAATAATAAATAAATAAGAGTCAAAGAGATATGATTGTGGATCATTCTTTTTTAAGTGGGATACTGCATACATGGCATAGCTTAGTTTCCAGATGGAAAACTTCCTCATATTTATCACTATTAGCTTCCTTGTTGAATAATCACTGTCTCCCCAAACATATTAATAGAGCCAGCTTTTCTTGGTTTTACAGCCATGATATGCAATATGTTGGTCAATTGTTCTGTAATGGAAAGTTTATTTCTCTCCACCATATGCAAGAAAATCTGAGAAGGGATCCTGTGCCAGTGTTCTATTACTTATAGTTACAAGGTACTGTAGATTCTAGAAAGAGGATAACCCACTTCAGTAGAAGAACTAAGCGTTTTGAAAATATGTTATATGGGAAGATATGCAATAAAAGGTTGATATCACAAATTTACCAGATATTATTAGATTAATCAGCTGACCCAACTGGGAAACATAAAGCTTTCTGGACCAAGGAATTAGAGAAGAATATAGATAAAGAGGACTGGGATCACATGATATGTAGCTTTGTCAAGGAAACTCCTGCTTGACCACTAAGGAGAATGACTATAAGATACCTTTCTGTTAGTATCATATGATCATTAGGCTGCACAAGATGGAATTGTATAATTAGATAGGTGCTGGAGAGGCTGTGGAGAGATTGGTTTTATGTTTCATATGTGCTGGACATGTCCTCTGATTACAATATATTGGAAAGAAGTGATATTGTGTGTATATCTAGTGTTAAGGGAATATGCCTCCCCCTTTGACAATACAACAATTTTATTGGGCCTACCAGTCCAAGGAATTACATCGTTGCATAAAGGTGGCATTCCTCTAGTGATTCACCTCTTGGATGGTATTTTATATGGAGCTTTTTACTTTTGGGTGAAAAACAGATATTATAATTAATATAATATACTAAAAATCTGGGATCCTTTTCTGATATGTGCAGATAAAGAGAAGGAGTATTAGGTATCATCCCACAGTGACTGGGTTTCTGGGTTTGGACGACATCTCCCTTGAATCAGCTGGGTGTTTGTTTCTTTATTTGTTTTCTCTTTCTGGATGTCCACAGACGGGATTTTTCAGTTGTTTCTTACTTATATATATCCCTGTGTTTAGTTGATTGCCTCAGGTTATTGATGATGTCACTGGAACCTACCAACTAAGGCCTAGATTTTCTAACGTACCGTAGCGCCGTGAATCGTTCAGTACAGGGGGGCGGGTCTGCGATAGCCGGCAGCGATCGCATCTCCGCGGTGCGATCGCTGCCGCTTTCGCACCCAGTAGCACCATCATAAAAGGTGGTGCTATTGGACGCGAAATTGGAAGCGAAAAGGCTCCTTACCTTTTCGCTGTCCACACTGTCTTCGCGGTGTCCACCCCGACTCCTCCTCTTCCGGGGCAGATGCCACCCCGACTCTGCCCCTTTATAGCTATCGCACACGAAAAGGGACTTTTCGCGTGCGAAACATCTCTTTTCATGTGCACTAGCTTTAGAAAATGACCCCCTAAATCACCCTTGGAAATGTGGGTTCAAATAATTTGGACTTTTTACTTTTAGGTGAAAACTTTTTACTTTAGGTGAAAGACAGATATTATAATTAATAAAATATACTAAAAATCTGGGATCCTTTTCTGATATGTGCAGAAAAAGAGAAGGAGTATTAGGTATCATCCCACAGTGACTGGGTTTCTGGGTATGGACGACATCTCCCTTGAATCAGCTGGGTGTTTGTTTCTTTATTTGTTTTCTCTTTCTGGATGTCCACAGATGGGATTTTTCAGTCGTTTCTTACTTATATATATCCCTGTGTTTAGTTGATTGCCTCAGGTTATTGATGATGTTCCTGCTGCTGCGTTTTTCATATGCTCTATTGACATGTATTAATATTGTGCTGTTTATCACTCCCTATGGTTTATAATTTGATTCTTCTTTGTTGTAATGCTTTTTGCATACATTAATTAAAAAAAAGTTTAAAAATGGTTGATTAGAAAGGTGGGGCAGATGGGCTCATTCTGAAGTAGGTACAAGGACTTCGGGTCAGCAAAATAACCACAGATTAGTTGTTTAAGGCTACTCACAAAATTTAAACTCTTTCTTGGGAAGACTTGGCAAAAATAAATAAAAAATAAAAACGTACTGTAAAAGACACAGTCTTCAGGCATTGACCTCTCAATTAAGGCTCTCAAGAATGCTGTTTCTGCTTTTTGAAGGCCATTTGTTACTTTGGGGGGAAAACCGGAAACCAGAGATCATTTACAAATTTTGTAATGATCCTTGGGAATGAGAATTCCCAAGAAGAGATAAATTAGTGGAGATAATTAAGTTAAAAAAAACATTTACTGTTGAAACTTTTCCAAGCCTACTTGAGCTGTATGATTTATTTGTCATATTTTTAATGATATGTGTTAAAGATTTTCTAGCTCTAGCTGCCTATACAGGATTGTTTAACAGTATAGCTTAGAGCACTGCAGGGTACTTGATGGGAAACTACATTCCAGAGAGACTCTGGCAGGCTTGCTCTTTAGATTGGTGCATAGTTATCTTCTGGAGGAGGATTAGCAATGCATGCATAATTATTTTAATGCCATTTAGGGACTATAAGAATGTAGACTGGTGGCAGAATGTGAGTTAGATTGAGGGGAAAGGCAAAATTGTATTTTTCTCATAGATGAAGACAGATAATTTCCATTTCTAAACATTTATGAGTCACTGCTTTTTCTGAAGATCTCTGCTTGCAAAAGGAGAAATTAAAAAATAAAAAAATGTGCTGCTTATGTCAAAATGGAAATTTAAAATATAACCTTACCTAGGCATCTATTATCAAATATTAACTACTAGCTAAAACTACCCGGCGTGACTCGAGTTGCCTGGTGCATAACTCATTTAAATGTTAAAATCAACCAAAAGTGAAAAAAATAAATATTGTTTCATGTCATAAACTAATTAACAGAAAGTATATTGAAACTTAGAGAACCTCTCCATATACTGCATATATATATATCTGTGCATGGGACAAACAGCCACTTCGCTTAGTGAAGTAAATGGTGGTAGGAAAATTATGTAAAAATTGGGGGTAATTGATAGCAATTGTTAACTATTGCTATGATAATAGGATTGCTATGATAATAGTAGGATAATAACCTCACCTTTTTTGTCTCTCACATTTATTTTTCCCTGGAGGAGTCCATTAACCATTATTAAGATGGAGTTGCAGAAATCCATTGCTTATTCTTGAGTTAAGGAGCTTGGAACTTAACTACTTCTTGGGATACTGCCAAGTACTTGTGGTCTGGCTTGGCTTGGCCACTGTTGGAAATAGGATACTGGGCTTGATGAACCTTTGGTCTAACCCAGTGCTTATATGTTTGCTTCTAAGCATTTTCAACATTTCAGACAGACCCAACAGATAGAATTACCAACACAAGCCTTTTAGATATGTAGTATATAGATTATTTACACTTATTTTCATTGAGAGAAAATTGCAAATACTTTTACAAATATACTCTTGTGTTGTCTCAGTGATTTGCCCAGTGTGAATAGAACTTCTTTTAAGAAGGACATTTTCAAAGGGAATTCTATGGGTAAAGTAGTGCCTAATTTTCAAAAGCATTTACATGTATAAAACCTGTTTCTTTGCTCTTAAAAGGCCAGTGCACGTAACAATATGTGCATAACCCTGTCACATGCATACTTTTAGGCAAACTCACAGTAGGCATTTCAGGAGATGGAGTTAAAGTGGGGGTAGGACATATGTGCATATCTTTATGTTTTCGAAAATATGCATATGTTTACAATACAAGTTGTAAATTTGTGCATGAACAATTCAGTGCATAGCCAAGTAAGGAGGGATTTTCAAAGTGAACTTATGGGCATAAGTTCATTTAAAAAATCTGTAGTGTACAATGTACACTTCATTGCTATGTTGGTAGTTATAACATTACCTTTCCTGAAAATTGCATAACTGATACGTGAGAAAAATGACCATATATATATATTGTATGTGTGTATACACTAAAAGGTTAACTTTAAACGTTGCACATGTGTGCCAACGAACGTGTGTATTTGGCTGCATGTGCCAAACCAAATATATTTTGTATCATGTGCACAAGTATGTGTGCATGATGGAAAACATGCATGTCTTTGTCGCAATGTATGCACATATATGCATGCAGATCTATGCGCATACTACACAGCTGTGCATAGCTCTGTGTGCATGCGCAAGCCAACGCGAGGGTGAGACTTCCTTTTGTTCATGGATGTGGAGCCTGAGCATGCTAGCATGAACCCATCAGCCAAATTTCACTGCTAGGGACGTTGCCCATCTGGCGTCCCTGGTGTGGCAAAGGAGGACCAGCTGTTTCCAGTGCATGGGCAGAGAAGGAACCTGTGCCTCATGTGTAGGGCCTGGATGGACCTACTGCAGGAGTTTAACCGGCAGGCATCCTACTGATGTGGGGTAAGTGGAATATGGATAATGTGATTAGGTAAGCTTCTGCATAAAGGGGGTACTGGGGCGGGGTGGTTATGATTGGAGGGTGGGCCCAAGTGGCCAATATATAGTGTGATATTAAATAAGTATGTATGGAGACTATAACTGTTTAACATTACATTACTATCATGGATGTTCATTTGTTGACAATGTAAAATTAGGTAACAGACATAGTAGGCCAGATTTACATGGAATGACTGAAGCCTCATAGGTACAAGTATAATAATGCTGTAAGGAAGAGATGATACCCACTTTTTCAGGGATAAGAAAATCTTTCATGCTAATATTTATATCAATATTTCTCAAGCCAGTTCTCAGGGAACACATAGCAGGTCAGGTTTTCATGATACCCAAAATAAATATGCATGAAACTGTCTGACATGCACTACAGACATTTTCTGCAAATCTATACAATGCATATTCCTGGAGGATATCCAGAAAACCTACCTACCTTGGTATGCCCCAAAGAAGCTTGAGAAGCACTGACATAAGATTGCAAACCTAGAAGATGTGGTAGGCCTGATTTACAAACTAAAGAGTAGTAAATCACGTGGACCAGATGGTATACACTCCAGTGTTCTGAAGGAACTTAAAAATGAAATTTCAGATCTATTAGTTAAAATGTGTAACCTATCATTAAAATCATCCATTGTACCTGAAGACTGGAGGGTGGCTAATGTAACCTCAATATTTAAAAAGGGCTCCAGGGGTGATCTGGGAAACTACAGACTAGTTAGCCTGACTTCAGTGCCAGGAAAAATAGTGGAAAGTGTTCTAAAGATCAAAATCACAGAACATATAGAAAGACATGGTTTAATAGAACAAAGTCAGCATGGCTTTACCCAAGGCAAGTCTTGCCTCACAAATCTGCTTCACTTTTTTGAAGGAGTTAATAAACATGTAGATATAGTTGAACCGGTGGATGTAGTATATTTGGATTTTCAGAAGGCATTTGACAAATGCCTTCTGAAAAGGCTTCTAAGAAAAGTAAAAAATCATGGGTGATGATGTCCTTTCATGGATTACAAACTGGTTAAAAGGAAGGGGGTGGAGTCAAGATGGCAACTTGATCAGTCGCACTGCGCTACTGCTCTGGCGTTTTTCCTTATTAAACAAATTTCTAAAGTACCAAAATGACTCTGAAGCGTAAAGGAAAAGTAAGGATTTACCCCTCAACTCCTTCGCTTCCTCCGGGACAGAAAACCATCGCGTAGTGCGCTATGAAACTGGCGATATTGGGTCTGGGAGGTCCGGCTGCTGGGTCACAGGGAGGAGAATGTGATCCGACCTCGGAAGGAGGATCCCTCAGCCTGCTGGACGAACGTCTACCTCCAGCTGTATGGGCAACATCGACACCTCGCCTGAGCAGGAGCCCCAATGAGTATTACCGAGTTACTCAGGCAGAGGGGGTGGTGTCGGTGGAGGAGCCCATGCAGACCTCCATGGAAAACGGAGAGAACCCCACCGGAAGCCTTGAGTTGGATAGCGGAGGAGGTGAGAGATCTGGGTTCGGGTTCGGGTCTCTTGCTACTCTCGGTGGGATTGTAATTCCTCAGAAACCGGAGATAGTTACACTAGATTCACTTTGGAATTTAACATCAGCAATGGTAAGGTCTCTTGTGGACTGCTCAATGAAAATAAATTCCTTGTCATTCCAGATTGATATAATGAATAAGAATTCTGAGATATACAAACAGGAAGCATCAGAAAAATGCCAAAGTATTGAATGTGATCTTTTACAGGTAAAAGCTGTTCAGTCTACCATTGTACAGAACTGTGGGGCTATTAATAGAAAAATTGAGAACATCAAAAACGCAATGAGGCCAGGGTGGTTGTAGAATTCCTCAGATAACAATAAAACGTTATTTTCAAGAAATATTAGAAATTACCCCAGAGCAGACTCCACCCCTGGACAAAAGTTTACTTTCTACCCATACAGAATAATCAACAAAGGCAAATTGCCCCAAATGAGCTGGAAAATTTAGCTGGTTTTCTAGAGTCATCTTCTTATGAAATAGCAGAAAGAACATCTCTGCTAATCTCATTTTATAATGAGAAAGATCTTGGAGACATTATGCGAGTGTATTTTAAGAAAACCAATTTGGAGTTTATGGGTTCATGCATTAGAATTTTTCCAGACTTAACAAAGTCGACACAGCTGAAAAGGAAGAGTTTTCTGGCTTTAAGACAAGAGACATTGGCAGTGGGAGCATCTTTTTTTCTACGATTCCCATGCAGATGTGTTATAAAGTATAACAACGATAGTTATATATTTTTTCAACCTGAGCAGTTAAAGAGCTTTGTTGAAGCCAAAAAAGTCCTAGCAAGTAAGCAGCAGTTGATGTGGTCCACTATAGAGGTTAACAGTTTCAAGTGACCTTTTCTTTGTTATTGTAATTTCCTTTATTAATCTCCTTAAATGTGCATGTACACCACCCCCCGGCATATTAGGGGTCTAACGGGTAGACAATGGTAAGAATTATTTACGGGAATTTTTTTCTTTATGTAATGATTACTTTAGTATTTCTAAATTGTTATACCATATTTCATAGCAAAGTGGATATTTTGTATATTATTGAAAAACTAATAAAGAAAACAAAACAAAAAACTGGTTAAAAGACAGGAAACAGAGTAGGATTAAATGGACAATTTGCTCAGTGGAAAAGGGTAAACAGTGGAGTGCTTCAAGGATCTGTACTAGGACCTGTGTTCTTCAATATATTTATAAATGATCTGGAAAGGAATACAAGTGAGGTAATCAAATTTGCAGATGATACAAAATTATTCAGAGTAGTTAAATCACAAGCAGATTGTGATAAATTGCAGGAGGACCTTGTGAGACTGGAAAATTGGGAATCCAAATGGCAGATGAAATTTAATGTGGATAAGTGCAAGGTGATGCATATAGGGAAAAATAACCCTTGCTGTAGTTACATGATGTTAGATTCCATATTAGGAGCTACCACCCATGAAAAAGATCTAGGCATCATAGTGGATAATACTTTGAAATTTGAAATTGTTGGTGTTATGGTTAAGCGGTGTTTGGGTGGATTCTTGGGTACTGTGGCCGATGACCACACCCATGGGGAGGAGCCCTGTGAGGTGCCACAGCACTGGGCTAAATGCAGGACACACAAACACAGTCTTAGTTCTTTATTTATACAGCTTGATGTATACCTTCAGAGATGGCAGTAGTGAGGTAGTCTGGATGTATCAGTCTCAGGACCCTTGGCAGAGGGGACCCTTCTCACCCCGCTGGTATAGGGGAATTCCGGTGTAGATTTCTTAGCAAGGCAGCACTGTGGATGAGATAGACTGAGAGTTACATTACTCACTAGATGGTTGCTGTAGGTATGCGATTCCACCAGGCTCCCGCACCCCCCCCCCCGCCAAAACATTTTAAAATTACCTAGTGGTCCAGTGGGCCCCGGGAGCGATCTCCCGTTCTCGGGCCGTCGGCTGCCACTAATAAAAATGGCGCTGATGGCCCTTACCATGTGACAGGGTAACCGTGCCATTGGCTGGCCCCTGTCACATGGTAGGAGCACTGGACGGCCGGCACCATTTTTAAAGATGGCTGCTGCCACAGCAGCAGTTGTGGCTGATCAGTAGCTGCCGGCAGGATATTTCACTATGACCTATAAGTGACCCATCCATTGCGCCGCCCCCTACCAGCTCGAGTCACTAGTAGTCGGTTCAGGTGAGTATGGACGGGTCGCATATCAGTGAAATATCCTGCCAGCAGCTGCTGAGCTGTTACTACTGCCACCGCAGCAGCAGATGTCTCTTCTGTCTTGCTGCTGACTGACGAGGGCCAACCTGCAGAGCTGTTCTTCTCTAGGCTCTCCAAACCCCTTCCCCCTTGCTCTCACCCTGTATTGCTGGGAGAAGAACAGGAAGGGGTCATAATGTGGCTTACATAGCAGAGCACAGAACACACACACAAAGGATGCAATAAAGCACGCTCAGTCTAGTGCACAGGTTTACCCTCGGTTGGACGTGTGTTTTGGACGAGCTAGAGCAATACCTGATGCAATAAGGAATTAGCGTGCCCAAAGCGCGCATCCAAACACATAGCTAATAGTGGTCATCATGTGTGTAACACCCCTTTGACTGCTTATTTTGTGGGGCTTTTCTGGGTACGGGACTGACCTCGTGACAGCTCCCAGGACAGACTCCATTGGTCCTCACATTCTTGCCGACTGGTACCTCCACCTGGGGAAGAAAGTGGGTGGGATTTCCCTCCCTTCACTCCAGGAAAACAAATGGGACTGTGAACAAGGCTGGCAGTATGTACATGTTATGTGGGCCGGCCACACTAGGCAATGGCCAACCCCGCTCACCAGCACAGCGGGGATGTCTCCTGGCACCCTCGTTGTGGTGGGGGCCCCTCGCCGACATACCTTGCTGCCCAAAGGCTGCTTCGGCCCCATTGTCCCCCCAGCACGCCACGATGAGAACGCCATCCTTGTGCCATCCTCCAGCCTGCTCCTTAGGCACATACGTGCCGCTTTACTCATCTTAAAGGGCCAGCGGCGGGAAAATGCCCGTGGCCCTCCCTGATGATATCAGACTTGGAACCCTATATAACTCCAGTCCCTGCAACCATCAGATGTCTCAGCAACATGTCGAACTCCATTGGAGCTGCTGTTTGCCATGTTCCCGACCCTGTGTTCCTGACTCCATGCCCTTTTGGATTGCCTTCTGGCTTCTGATCCCTGGTATGTTTTTTCGAGTTCGCTTGCCTGCCACCTGCTATGATCTCTGGGACATTGATGGACTTTGCTTGCCTGCCCTGACCTCTGGAATGTCATTTGGACTTTGCTTGCCTGCTGCCTGCCCTGATCTCTGGAACGTTGCCTGGTCACCGCTTGATCGCCATCTGCCACAACCGTGATTTGTCTGACCTTGTCTTCTCCTCTTGTCGTAGGATTCCTCTTCATCAGAGACCTGCACCTAAGTGCAGCTTTCCCCGGTACCCAAGGGATCAACCTGCGGGGAACAAGGGCTGGTAGTAGTGAAGGTCCAGTTGGGTCTCCGCACCAACCAGTTCCACCTGCTGATAGTGAGGACATGCAGGGTTCCCCCACCCCCTGCAGGTAGTGCCAACCTCATCTCAGCCCAAGAGTCCACTCCTTAACAGTACAAATATATACAGGTTTATTAGACTATATAAGTACATTCATTTCTACATGACTATGTACATTGCTAATAGGATGTCAAACAGCACACTAATCTACTTGTGGCTAGTAGTCTCAGGCTACGCAACTATGTACATTTCTACAAGATAGCAAGAACATTTAATATTTGGCAATTTGGGGTTGCTGGCCTCCACAGTATACCACCATATAGAATTAAAGGGACCTTTTGTGTTCCTGCTTAATCAAGTATTATTATTATCCTCCCCCTTTTTTCCCAAGTCTCACCCATGTGAAAAGATGCAACTGGGATGGTGGGCAGGTTTGGCCTAAGGGGAACATTGTATCTAAACCGTTGCCACCTCCTTAGTGCCACTTCCACTCTGTTGAAAGTTCTATGCCAAATCTGGGTTCTACACCTTGCTTGGGGACCAGACTCTGCCTCCTGAAATACTGCTGGGGTCCATGCCCTCCTGTGGAACCTGACTCCATCTCCTGGAATACTGCTAGTGTCCATGCCCTCATGGGGGACCTCAATCCACTGCTGAGGTCCATGCCCTTCTGGGGGAACTCCTCGATCTGCCGCTGGGGTCCATGACCTCCTGTGGGACTGCTCAATCTACCCTCCTGGGGGATCCAACTCCACCTCATGGACTGCTGCTGGGGTCCATGCCTTCCTGGGGGCTGCGCAATCTGCCACTGGGGTCCACACCCTCCTGGGGAACCAGTCAACCTGTTGCTGGAGTCCATACTCTCTTGGGAGATATCAATTTGCCTCTGGGGTCCATGCCCTCCTGGGGGACGGGGGGGGGGGGGGGACGGGGGACTGCTTGATCTGCTGCTGCAGTCCATGCCCTCCTGGGAGACTGCTTGATCTGCTTCTGGGGTCGTTACCCTTCTGGGGTACCGCTCAATCTGCTGCTTGGGTCCACACCTTCCTGGGCACCACTCAGTCTACCACTGTGGTCTTCTTGCTCAAAGGGGATCCAGTGACCAGATCTACCACTATTCTTCAGAGCCTCTCCCTTGGTAGAAGGGTTTTCCTGGCTTGAGTTTATAGCTCTGTTGGTATACAATTGAGGCTCTCTGCACTCTTAGCTTTTAGTGATTTTAGCTCGCTAAGTTCATGGCTAGTCATTCACTATTAGCTTCTCTCAGCCAAGGGTCAAGACCCAGGCAGGACCTTGGGAAGAAAATGTGTGCACATCTTTCCATCCTGCATGACTTTTTTCTATTTGTTATCTGAGAACTGGGTACCCATGGGTCTGACTCTACTTGATAGTCAGGGTGATAATCTGTTTGTTTCCTAGGACTGTTTTTCTGTTCATTTTTCTCATAAAGCTCTCTCTCTCATTCAGAATTCTGCAATGTAAGAGTTTTCCAGTCATAGTTCTGTATGATTTAAAGTGATATTTCACTGCAAGTTACCAACAGTAATCCAGGGGGCTGTGACATACAAATTCCCCTACCTGAGTCTCTGATTCATCTATCAAATAGTAATTTAAGCACTTTCAGAGTAAGGGATCTGGCAACCTTTTCAATCTCATTCTGGGTTTCCTGGGCTAGTAGCTCATGTTACATAGCTGCATTGCCCTCTTTGTTTTCTCTGCTCCAGTTCACTTATATGGTAGCATGCACTTTAACCTTCTCTCCCTTGGGAGGGGTTGGGGTTTGACATGTATTTTCAGTTCATGTAATTTATTTCACCTTAAAGAAATGTCCAGATGTTGAGGAAGGAGAGGCATCTGCAAAGAGATAAGGCATGCAGGCATGATATGCATCTGTGCTGGAAGGAATTGCAGGAGTGCAATTACCTTCTCCATATACAGCAGCAATGAACGACGCCATTGACATACATCTGAAAAAATAAAATAAAATTAAATACATTAGCACTGCAATCTTGACACATTTCTGCATACCCTGGGGTCACAAAGAATGGTACCACATAAAATTATGAATGCAGCTATTCACGAATAAAGAAGAAATGAGTGAAGGTGGCTGGTGAGACAGGCAATGGCTGAGTTCAGGAGGGAGGGAGAAGCATCTGCTAAGAACAAGGTATGCATGTATTGGTATTCTTTTTTTAGTTGCAGCTAGGGCCTATTTGGTGGGAAAATGGCCAGTAATACTGTTTCACAACCTTTTATCAGGCTTAAGAAGCCAACCTGCAGGGATGTTCCTCTCTAGGCTCTCAAATCTTCAACCCCCTTCCCCCTTGCTCTCACCCTGTATTGCTGGGAGAAGAACAGGAAGGGGTCATAATGTGGCTTACATAGCAGAGCACAGAACACACACACACACACAATGGATCCAGTGCAATAAAGCATGCCCAGCCTAGCACACAGGTTTACCCTCGGTTGGTCGTGGGTTTTGGACATGCTCAAACATGTAAATAACAGCTCTCATCATGTGTAAGTTCCATATAGATGCTATTAGCTATTACCTCCTGATGTAGTAAATCCCTGGGCATCCAACGCATACTTTTAACCTGGCAAGTTTATTGCCAGCCCTGGAACTGGCTGTGGTTCCTCCACAGAAGAGGAACCACAGAGAAGAGAAGATCTACTAAAGATCTACTGAAGAATTAATGAAATGGATTGACTATAAAAAAAAAAATTCTGGACGTACAATATACACAATCCAGGCTGATTTCGTCCCTTGCTGTTGTGCGTATATATTGTACGTCCAGAATTTATTTTTTTTTTAGTTGATAGTAATGGTTTATGTTGAGTGTCTTTAGCAATAAGCGCACAGTCACGTCTCCTGGGCACTAGGGTACACAATTTCTCACTAGCATGTCCCTTTTAATGCGGCAGCTCAGTTTGGACGTTATGTTTTTATGCACATCTTATTGCATCGGCCTGAAAGGAAGGTATTTAGCATTAATTAGAAACTGTTGAGCTGGTGAATGCCGCTCTGGGCCACTGCTTTACCTACTTCTGGGTGTGTTGCCTTCCAGCTTATCAGGCTATCATCCCAGGCCTTGCTGCCTCTGCAGCTGATGACAACACAAATGAGGGTAAAAGGGGGACAATAGTTAATCAGGGGATGGGGGAAGAAAAATGATGATGAAGGTTCAGAATAATCAGTGCACAGAAGACCAGGCTTTAGGAATAGAGAAAGCCCCATTCTCGTCTGCCATGTGATCCAGCATTTCCATCCCCCTGCTGCCCTTATCCTACCAGTGCTCATCAAACATGTGAAGAGTGTGAACAATAGAATAATAGTATTCTAAGAAATCCTATTAAGATCCCTCTTTGCCCCATGGACCTAAGAAGTAATAGAAAATAAATGCTATAGTTCAGTTCCTAAACACATACAATTCTAACCTCCCTATTTAAAAAAAAAAAAAAGCTGTCTTAATTATGAGCTGCACCTTACCTTGTCCTCTCCATGCTCACAAGTGTAAGCCGGTAATACCCTGCTAATCAGCTGAAGGATGATCTAAGGACATCTCTTCAAAGACCACAAAAAAAAAAAAAGAACTTCTTTAACACCTATCTCTGTCTATCCCACAGCATATTTGAAAAGTAGGGCATGCAGGCTCATGCGCTTTTGTCTGACTCGGGCATCCAAGCTTCCAGCTGAGAGCAATCACTCACTCCACCACTACCTCTTCCATATATGGTAAATGCTAAAGACTAGTGGCGTGACCTGCTTAAAGGTAATCCTAAGAGCTTGCCTCACACCTGGAGGTTGATGGGAAGTGTAATTCTAAGCAGCTATTTCACATTCACTCAGATTAATAGGTGTCTCACAATTATTGTAAAAATAATGAGCTACGCGTGTAAATCAAATCTATTTACACGTGTACTAATTAATACACATCATGCTATCCATTTTAATGATATACATGTGTATAATCTCTTTGTATAGGACATGTCCATATATGTGTGTATATCGGACCAATTTGCACGTTACTGTTTATAGTGCTGCTATATCGCCACAATATTTTTCACTTCCAAGATGACTGAGAGGGAGGATGCTCTGCTACATAAACCAACTTCCTCCCCAGGGAGGTGGACCTTAGAGTATGTGTGATATACTAACCATCATGCCTTAGTAGGCTATGACACCTCTACTGCTCTTTTGCTATAGTCTTCCTCTAAACCCAAAGGCCAGCAATGGTATGGAAGAACATTACATAGAAACATACATAGAAATGATGGCAGAAGAAGACCAAACGGCCCATCCAGTCTGCCCAGCAAGCTACGCACTTTATCCATTTTTTCCCCCTTTTTCTCACTCCCACCTGTTACTATTGGCTTCCAGTACCCTCCAGCCCTAATTCCCCTCCACCCCACCACCAATTTAGAGAGCAGCGCCATATCTACATCCAAGTGATTTCCAGATCAATTAGGGGTAGCAACCGCTGTAACAAGCAGGCCACACCCTTGCCCCATACTCTTACCCACCCCTGTTTTTATTTTTTGTTTGTTTTTTTATTTTTTTTAATTTTTTTTGGAGATAGCAGCCCTCCATCCTTCCGCTCCGTGAAGGTGGAACACCAACTACTGGCCACTGGCATCCCGCTCCGTGAATGCCTCTGTGGCTACTGCCGCTCCGTGCAGTGTTTGAATGCCTCTGTGGCTACTGCCGCTCCGTGCAGTGTTTTGCTGCCTCCACTTTATTCACGCCCTCTAGACATTGATTTATAGATGTGATAGAATTGCATATGTAGACTGCCAGCTTTTCTGCATTCATGTAGACTCTGTCTTGTTGTGCACACAGTACCTCCAGACTCACCACACTGGACAAGTCTTTTGCACTGGCAGCCCATCCCCACTGTTCACCCATCCCCAGTATAATTAGATGCTTCAGACTCATTACCAAAAATCATCAAACCTACAGGCAGTAAGGAGCCTGATTCCAGAGCCACACCATTAACTGCCCTCTCTATGGCATAGAGGTGCTTACAGGTGTTTCCATGGCTTCTAACTGTAACACAGAAAGCTTTGTACACAGTGAGTGGTGAATCAACATGTGCTTTATTAGGAATCATTGAGCAGTTCTTCTGAGTGGGAATAGATACAACACCAGTGCATATATGTTCAAATCAACAGATATTTTGTGTATTGCATGGGAGCAGCCTACTAGTAGTTAGGAGACAGAAAAAGCTGGACCAAGTCACTCCCAAAGGAGAAGATGGTGCTACCTGCCACCTCTGAGGAAGAGAGTGAGAGGGAAGAGGGAGCTGCAGAGGATCAGCAAGAGTATGAGGAAGAAGAAAAGGAAAAGGAGACCAAGCATGATATTGGTAGTGTCTCAGCATTAGCAGACGTCAGGCAGATAGATGCTGAACCACAGCAGGCCATCTATTCTGAGGAGGAGGTGGTGCCTAGTCTGGAAGATCTGACTCAGATTCGGATAATGCTATAGTGTTCATATAATGTCACAGAAAAAGGTGACGTGGACTTAGGGTAGAGAAACAGAATATTTTAAGGCTTGTGCTAAGACAGAGATTAGCTTCTACTGTCTTATAACATGCTGTTGTTTGGCAGCCATATCTCAAAGTGACGGTGGTGTGAATGATAGGGACGTGAATCATTTTTCTGACTATTTCAAATATCATGTACGATATTTAAAAATTCATCAGATTTCGGAGCCCCCCCGAAACAGATAGGAAACCCCACGAATGGTTCGTGTGGTTTTCTTATCATTTTGGAGGTAGGGGAGAAAGGGAACACATCCCCCCCAAACTCACCCTGACCCTTTAAATATCATTCTTTAGAATCCCCCACCCTGCCGAACCCCCCCCCCCCCAAAAAAAAAAACTTTCTTAAAATACCTGGTGGTCCAGCGGGGGTCCCGGGAGCGATCGCCCGCTCTCAGGCCATCGGCTGCCAGTAAACAAAATGGTGCCGATGGCCCTTTGCCCTTACCATGTGACAGGGACTACCGGTGCCATTGGTCGGCCCCTGTAACATGGTAGGAGCAATAGTCACAAGGCAGGCAGAAGTCAGGCCAAGAATCCAAATGAAGACAAAGCCAGGCATCTGAGCTGAGGTCAAGCTGAGAAGTCAATCCAGGGGAAATAAGGCAAGGTGGATCAGGAGGAAGACACTGAAGATGGACAAGGAAGCACAAGACAGGAATGCAGGAATTTCAAAGACACAGAAAGGAACCAGGAACATAAAGACAAGGCACTGGAACAGGAGAAGGAACCAGGAACGAAGAGGCAAGCAGCTACTCCGAGGAGTCTGACCTATTGTTGAGGCAATAGTGGGATGTCCTTAAATATCCCCATGGCTGAGATGTCATTTGGAGGCACCCAGCAGGATTCCCACCACTGACCCTTTAAGAGAGCTCAGTTGGTGTGCGTGAATGCACGCGCATCTAGGAAAGGCCTGGGGAGCAGTGAGGAGGAAAGCTGTCTGCACAACAGGGACAGCCGATGCCGGCAGTGCTCAGCAGACCAGATGCCCTGAAGCGGGAGCCCTCCCCTGATGCCGGGAAGCACCATGTTCAGCCTGAGCCAAATGTGCATCTGCTGTGGCAGTAGCGTGGTGCGCAGGATGTTGCCCACTGTGCTGGGATGTGGCGCAGCCACCTGGCCGACAAGAGGGTGAGTGCGGCAGTCCGTGGGAATAGCCCATGGACTGCTGAGGGTAACAGTGATGTCACGGTGCTGCAAGGCCCTTGGACAGTCCAGCTCAGGGCTAGTCAGGTGGTGCTGCTGTATATATATGTACCTAGAAAATATACAGAGTAGTTTGTTTGTTGCAATAGCTAGTATTGGTTACACTCCTTATGCTATCTGTGGCCACCCTTAAAGTACATAGGATGAGGTCTCCTGGGGCGAACAGCTTGCAGAATGGTCAGTTTTCAAGGTGAGACACTACCTTTCAGGTGTTTTATGGTTGGAGCCCTTGCTGGTGCACATGGCTGCCATGACTTGTGGCCATGATGGAAGAGTTGCTATCCTATAGACTGTGTCCCTTGTAGTATTTGGCACTTTTACGGTTTGTGGCCATAAAGGCAGTCTGCTGATAGACTCTGAATCATAAAGCATTAAGGCTAGAGAAGGTGTTGTCAGTTGATAATCTCAGGAGACTACATCCTGCCTCATTCTGAATCCTGCCACTATGCTGAATGTTAGGCCAACTGCTCCCAGAGGTTTCATGTGGTTGGCATGATGGTGTATGTGCTTTCTGTGATGGGCACTTACAAGACAAGCATTTAGTGCCACCTGAGGGCTTGAGGGGCCCATATCAGTACCTCTGACAAAGTGCTTATCATTTATGCTTCTCACAGATTTATGTCATGCTGGTAGGTATAGATAATCCTTTGTGCATAGTTAGGACTCTGACTCTCTCATTAACAGTTAGGGACCAGGCTGACACAGACATAAATGATGGTGGTTTATGAACAAGACAGGAACATAGACATTGACCATTTGTAGCCTGCCCAAAGTGCAGGAAGTAGTCTGTACACAACTATGGGCCAACAGATATGTGTGACTGTGTGCGTCTTGGTGAGTGATGTGCTGTGTTAGCCTCTGTCTAGATCTGTGTCTGGGGGTGATCTTGGCCTCGTAGTTCCCTCTCTTACCACACCTATGCATACCCAGAGCCGGCAGTGTGTGTGCATCCATTTTGCACATACTGCCTTTGGACACAAGCGATCCTGTGCTTCCACTCTTTCCAAGGGGTGGCTCAGAGATATGATTATATCGGATGGGGAGAAAATGGCCTGACTCTTAGTTAATTAACATTCCACCTAGGGCTCAAACTGTTTATTCCTTGCATCAGGGGAGGGGTTGTAAAACTTGGCAGTGTCAGACCTCAGATATGGTGTGTCACATTTCTGGATGAATAGATATCTGCCTGTAGTGTTTACCTTCCACATCCCCCACACCCTTCTTCTAGTACCTGGAGTTGGCCTAATTGTCCTGATATTTGGGGGTGTGCCTGGTTTCAAGAGCTTCATCTTCCAGGGAGCATTTGCTGTTTTGGCGGGGGTTGCTTGAGGCCTGCCCACACTCCTATTAGAAGTTGCCTTATTCAGACAGTGGCCTACTTACCTTTCTCTCTGTAGAACATATCCTAGATACTTGACATAGAGACTGCCACACCAGGCCACATCATTTGAGACTTACTCTGCCATATGTATAAACTGGCAGGTTAGACCTACAAATATTCTGCCATATGTAGCTCAATATGTTTTGTTTGCATACATAGAAGTGGTGGCACATTTCTTCTGTGGACTTTAGGGTAAGGTTTAGCTGCAAACTTTCACCACTTTACTTGTCCACTATATAACTTTTGCATTAAGCACTTCTGTCTACTTGCAGGTTGCTGGAAAACCAGGTTAGCATCTGTGTAAAAACTGAGGAGGAGAGTGGGAGTTGTCTAGGCTACAGAATCCCTACAGCCCAAGAACAGACAGCTATGAGGCCTGTTGTTGCTTGGGACCAGGCAGACCTCCACAGGCCGGCTGCCATCTCTGTACTGGCCTGGCATGTAGATCTGTATAATGCGTGTTCACTAAGGATCTTCCTTAGCTCTTACTTTCTTCCTTGGGAGCATACAATGAGTATTTGATTGTACGCTGTAGGCCATATGGTCTTGCCTGCCAGAAAATTGCCTAGTTGGAATGGCCAATGGCACTCTTGCATGCAAGGTCATGTGGATCCCAAACCTTTCATGTAGTGAACCCTTAAGAGAAAAAGCACACAATGAAAACAGACAACTAGAAAGTATTCTTTCAAATCTGTGACCACTTTATTATACAACAAATGTCATCAACAGATTGAAAGCAAGTCAACATCTTTGGTAATCACATTCTGCAAGGGCAAGATATCAAATTGCACATGACATTGTAACTGAAATGAACAGCATATTGAATGTAGACCTGTACATACTTTGTTCCAAATGGCAACATTACATACACATTATTAGCATATTATCCTTTTGCACAATCATGATTACAGCAAAGATCATAGAAAGTAAATTGGCACCTCAATAGCTACAGTACAGCTCTAATGTTAGAGCTGATACCAGCATAACTATATGATGTTAACCAAAAGGCCCAGACAGTCCATGTTGAAAGAGTGCATTCAAGAAGAAGGCCTCAGATAGTACATGTTGAAAAAGAGTGCACTCAAGGGGACTTCAAGGGTTGAAGTAGCAGAATTCAACAAGAAGGACCCAGATAGTCCATGTTAAGAGTGCACACAAGGACCAAGGTAGCAGAGTTCAACAAGAAGGCAGCAGGACCAGGACCAAAGAGCACAGCATGGAGGCCAAGGACCAGGAGAAGTCACTGTAGCATGGAGGCTGAGGACCAGGAGAAGACACTGAAGCATGGAAGCCTAGGACCAGGAGAAGACAGGGCAGCATGGAGGCCAAAGACCAGGAGAAGACACAGCAGCATAGAGGCAAGAACCCTAGGAGAAGAATAAGCAGAATGGAGGCAAGAGCCCCAGGAGAAGACACAGCACCATGGAGGCAGCAGCAGGATGAGCTAAGATGAGATGAGATACCTGCAAGGAGGCAGAAGCAGGATGAGCTGAGATGCGATGAGACACCAGTATGGAGGAAGCAGCAGGATGAGCTGAGATGAGATGAGGCACCAAACTCAGGAGCTGGACATGAGCCATGATGAGAAGAGAAAGCAGCTGGACCTTGACTAGAGACTGCATCAAGCAGGCTGGAGTATGGGCAGAGCATTGAGGAGAGCTTTAGAGCTAGGCAGCGGGATCACAATGGGAGATGGTAGACCATCCCCTTCAGCAAGCCAGCACAGGAACTCTGTAGTGAGGATGGGCAAGCAGTCTTCTTCCATCTAGCTGGCACTAGAACTCTGTACAGAGGCCTGACCAGGCTTCTTTGGACAAGTTTTGTTAGTTGGAATTGAAGGTCAGCAGGTCTGCTCCTTTATGGCCCTTTGCCATGTGTTGACACTTGGGGATGGCATGTCTTAAGGGAGCCTACCCCTGAGTCATCTTTCGGACTGGGGACTGCTGCAGGCCATGGAGTCCTGGGATGCTGGAGAAGGCACAGGTGGAGGCTTGGGCTTAAGTTGCAATATCTAAACCAAGACACTGGTCATGTTGTTAAATGATGTTGCCACCATTGTCAGATCTTGTTGCGTGCTGCCGTCTGATTACTCAGGGCCTGGTTTTGATTGTTAACAGCCATCCTCAGGTGCACTAACTGTGCCCATATGTGGTGGAAGTGTATCCTATGCCTCCTTTCCAGCCAGTGTCTGTTGGTGCTGGTGTCAGTGGCTGTGCTGGTGCTGGGGCTGGTGCTGGTGCTGGTGTCGGTAGTGGTATTGTGCTATTGTGACATGAACTGATGTCTCAATCTCTAAAAGTAGCATGAGGAGGCTGGTGGGCTGCTCTTGCTATGTGCCTGCTGCCTCATGCTGGTGATGTGGTATGCTCGACAGAGGTTGCGGTGGCTCAGCTGGCTCCAACTGCAGGCTGGGTTCCCCCATGAAGGCTGATATATTTAGGCTCACATTGAATGGGCTTGCTGAGCCAAGGGAATCCTGCATCTGGCTGTTCTCAGGAGGCTGATGCTGTTGCTCCTCCTCCTCCTCGCTGACCTGTCTGTGTATCCATCAGCAAGTGGGCATGGACTGCTGGTCCCTGGGGTTTGGACTGCTGGTCCCTGGGGTTTGATGGCTAGGATCGGCAGACTCTTGGGTGAGAGCTGTGGAAACAAAGAAGAAGACATAAGTAACAAAGCCAAGAAGTACATATGAAGCATATACTTGTTCCTGTTGGACACCTTAGTTTTCAATTGGGCCTCTATGTCACAGTATCTGTGAGCCACCTGCTCCCTATTCCACTTCACTCCACTACACCTGGATATAGCCTGGGCAATAGTATGCCAGATCTGGCCCTTGGATGCCCTAGAGGGCCTGGCTGCATGGTTGTCTAACAGCATGGCATAATATTCGAGGAGCCCTGTGATAATCATTTCATTGTCCTCCATGCTGAAAAGCCCTCAGACGAGCGCACCCTGCTGCCTGGCTGCCAGAACAGGATGCCACTTTTGCTTCCAGTGAGGTGTCCTCCTTTTCCTCACTCTTGTTCTCTCTCGCCTCCCTTCCTCACCCCCTCCTGCCCCTGCCCTACAAATTGTTTTCCCCTCTGCCCTCTCTGTCTATCCCTAACCTGCCATCCTCCTCCCTCCATACACGCCTGCCTATCCCCTTCCTCCTCCTATCCCTTCCCTCATGCCTTTCTTTACTTCTGTCCCTGTCCCTACTCCTACTCCTATTCCTCCATATAGCACTCCTGCCCTCATCCTCCCTCCTCCTCTCCTTCCTTCTCCCCTCCTCTCCTGACACCTGACCTCTGCTCACCCCACATCTCTCACGTTTCATCCTCTCCATTCCTCAACACCACTATGCCTCACCACTTCTCCTCTGCTGTCTTAAAATCAAAATCAGTGACTCTTGAAATGCAAGCCTGTATATGAGACAATAGGGATGGGAGACGAAAAGAATTTGGTTTGGTCTGTTTATTCATTTCATAGGGCACCTTCATATGTTTTCAAATGAAAATAAATTGTTCATTTTATTTGTTCATTTGTTTGCCATTATAGTCAATGGGGGAAACATTCCCAAATTGGGATTTTTCTAATTATATCTAATGAAATTCATGGGTAGACATAATCAAAAGGATGAAGGCATTTCAACATATCAAGTCTATGTCAACGTGGCACCAGAAGTGTCATGAAGAGCCTAAGGCACTGTAAAGAGGCTTAGGAGTACCAGCAGTGGCAGAAGTTCATCAAGGCACCAAGACAGGAGCAAAGAAGCAGGAAGAGTGGAAATAGTACTCCAAAGCTTCAAAGAGAGCACAAAAAACAGTGAAATGAACCCTCAAAAGCAGCAGCACCATGAATGGAATCAACATTTTAAGGCACTATGAAGGGGGAACAAAGCTGAAAAGGTGAAAGAAAAATCTCAAATACCATCAAAAGAACTACCAAAATAAAGTGACACCACAAAAATCACCTTTTTGAGACCATCGTACATATAGACAGCGTGCTAAAACTCACTTAAGAACAGTAAAATGGTGCTTGAGTATTGCACCTACTGCTTAAATGCATTGCAGCTTTTAATCATAGGTCTCTTAACAATGGGTTATTATTTCAAAGGGCGAGAAAATACCTTATTTTCTTTAAAAATAAACTTTATAAATATGACAATAAAGCTAGTAAACTCTTTGCCAACTTGTTGAGAATTAAAAGCTAAAAGTCAGTTATTGCGGGGGTACAGGATGAGAATAGTCAGCAGAAAACCATTGTTAAGGACATTGAAAAATGTTTTTGTCTTTCTATCAAACTCTATATGGGAAACAAGAAGTAGACCTGGAGTCCAGACAGGTATTTTTTGAAGCCATTAAGTGGCCTGTACTTTCACAAGCCCAGTTGGAAGAATTAAATAAGCAGATAATAGTCTTTGAAGGGGCGGGAACAATTAGCAAACTAAAACTGGGGAAAGCTGCTGGTCTTGATGGCCAGGCTCAGAATTCTATAAAATCTTGCAGTTTGGCTTATTAAAGTGTTTGGTAAGGTATTATAATTCTATAATTGAATCAGGCACAATAGCAGTTATGAATCTATCACTGATAATTGTTTTGCCAAAAAAAAGGTAAAGCTCCCTTTGAGGTTAAATCCTATAGGCCAATTCCTTTAACAAATGTAGATATTAAAATATTGGCAGCTATCTTGGCTTCCTGTATTAGTATTGTACTTCCCCATCTTGTAGCAGATGACCAAACTGAGGCCTGGATTTATTAAAATGCACTAAATATTGCATGCAATAGGAAAAGGGGTGTGATTTATGGTAATAGGCAGTTTATTGCAATTACCTATGCAAAGGGATAAGTTACTGCAAATTGTGATAACTTTTTCATACTATGTGATAAGTGCCAGAATTGTTGTATTTCTTACATACAACCAAGAAGGGGGTGGGGGGTTGGGGGACCATGTTTAGTAGGTTTAAGTTCCTGGAGAGCTAGCCTAGCTGTCAGGGCCCTTCTACAATCACAGGAGGGGGGGGGGGGGGGGGCAGAGAGAGAGAGTGCTTAGCCATTATGCCCTCATCCTAGGTAGGTATTTATATCTCTTTAGGAGGCCCACCTAGTAACTCGAGGTGAGGTTTAGGTATTAGTGTAGGGGTTAGGGGCCACTTTGACATTCAAAATGAGATGTATGAACAGAACAGTGCTCCCTTTTGAAGATCTGATGACCTTCGGAGTGAGGAAACTCACCCAAAGATGAGATTTGTGCAATGTTCTCTCAGCCTAGCTTGATAGACTCTCTACCTGGGTATCATCAAGGTAGGTATTGCAGAAATATCATCTTTGGGTGAGTTTCCTCACTCTGAAGGTCATCAGATCTTCACAAGGGAGCACTGTTCTGTTTGTACGTCTCATTTTGAATGTCAAAGTGGCCCCTAACCCCTACACTAATACCTAAACCTCACCTCGAGTTACTAGGTGAGCCTCCTATAGAAATATAAATACCTACCTAGGATGAGGGCATAATGGCTAGTCTCTCTCTCTCTCTCTCTCTCTCTCTCTCTCTCTCTCTCTCCCTCTCTCTCTCTCCCTCCCTCCATGGTTGTAGAAGGGCCCTGATAGGTGGGCCCTATTGCCCAGCTTAACAGTAATGAAAAAAGTGTAGTTAAAGCCATGCAATACAGTTTCACAAAATTGTTAACCCAGCCCACTCAATCACACCCCAAACTCCTCCCTTTTTTCTGATTTGCATCGCATCGTGCGTTATGGTGCTTTGGCATGTGTTAAGGCATTTTCGCATGTGTTAAAAGGGCTTAACGCATGCGAAAACGCCTTACCCCATGCGAAAATGCTTTATTGCAATTTGATAAATGACCCTGTGAATTTGTTCATGGTAGACATGGGGATAGAAATGTTCGAAAGTTAATTGCTGCATTGTCACAGAGTCAAAATGCAAAGGCTATAATCTTAAGCCTGGACTTGGAAAAAGCACTTGACTCTCTAATATGGGACTACATGTTCTGAGCTTTGGGCAATATGGGCTTTCAAGGTTCTATCGTGGAATGGCTTTGTGCATTTTACAATAAATTTTGGCTAGGCTGATGATAAATGATTCGGCGACTGATAGCTTCCAACTAGGGAGGGATGTACAACAGGGTTGCCCTTTCTCACCACTTCTGTTTATTCTGGCAATAAAGCCAATAGAGGTAAAGCTATGCGGGGAGCCCCTTTTCAGTAGTATACAAGTTAGTGGGAAGGAGATGAAAACTGCAATGTTCACAGATGACATTTTACTGTTTGTTAATGATGTTCATATCAGTATTCCAAAAATTCAAGAGCTCTTTACTCAGGTTAAAAAATTTGCTGGACTAAAAATTAATTGTGAGAAATTTGAAGCCTTGGCTTTGGATGAGTCAGTAGAAAAGGAAAGGCCAGGACACTTTCTTTGCAATGGGCTTCGTCTAAGATTAAGTATTTGAGGGTCTGAATCTCAAAAGACTTAACTAATGTATATGCATTGAACATAACTGAAGGTATTATGGTAGCACAGACACTGTTGCAGTTCTGGCCGTGAGCACCGCGGCCAGGCCCTTACCTCCGGGTTCCCGGACCTGCTCCTGCTTCCAGAGGCCTGGTTTGCGGCCTGGTTGGCGGCGTCCCCGCTGGGGCTGTGTCGCTGCAAGCCCTCCCATGGACGCCCGGCCCCTAGGCGCGCGCGCCGCCACTTGGGCGCTTTTCTAGGCCATTACCCGCCAGTGGTGACTCCGCCCAACTTCTGACGTCAGACACCGCGGCCTTGATAAGCCAGCTGCGGCCATCCAGTCTTTGCCTTGCAATGGGTTAGCTTCCTGGTTTCCTGCTGCGCTGTGCCCCGGAGTGACTCGCCCTGGTTCGTCACTCCGCTCCTGCTACAGTACCTGCCTGGTTCCTGCCTGCTTGCTACAGTACCTGCCTGGTTCCTGCCTGCCTGCTACAGTCCCAGCCTGCCCGCTACTGTTCCTGCCTGGTTCCAGTACCCGAATCCTGCTACAGTTCCTGCCTGGTTCCAGAATCCGAACCCAGTTACAGTATTGCTACTGTCTTAGTCTGGTTCCAGTTACCTGTCCTGATCCACAACCCGCCTAAGTCCCAGCGGCCGGGTCCCTACGGGCTCCTCCCGGGGGGGCTTCGGCTTCCAAGGGTGAGGCCACCTAAGACCCAGCGGTTGGGCTCCTACGGGCTCCTCACGGGGGAGCACCAGCTTCCAGGGTGAAGAGCATCTACATCCTGCCTGAACATCTTCTTCCTGGCCTGCTATTCACTAGAGACATTGTCCACCTTTCCCAGTCTCCAGCAGGTCAGCCCAAGGGTCCACTAAACAGAGACTCCCATAACAGACACAACTACAAATCTGGAAAGATCTGTCTATATCCCTTATACTGTTGAAAATGATAATTTTATCGAAAATTCTATATCGGGTGCACATGTTGCCTTGTTGGCTCCTTCCAAAAAGATCTGGCTACTCTCAAATCTGCAATTCTTTCCTTTATATGTCAAGGGAAAAGAACCAGGATAAGCTTTCGAAAATTGATGAATAATGAGGAGGATGGGGGACTTGACCTCCAAATTTTCAACTATACAAAATGACATACTAGTTGCAATTTGTTGGGGAGTGAATTTCAGAGAAATATAATTTCTGTGTGAGGAACATGATTGTCTCTATGGTGGCTCCCTGGTCTCCTTTGTATGTCCTTCATGATAGGATGTAATCACTGAAACAATTGAAAACTAATAATGTGTTTCTCTGGGTAGTTGTTAAAGCATGGTGCTGTCTCAGGAACACATAACTAATGCTCATCATATGGTATGTATGTAGCTGTTTTCAAGACTTACAATCTCAAATTTGAATTCTACACACCTAGTTTTTTACCTACTTAGAGGCTCAACACTACTGGCAATCCCTCAAATGGTCGGTGGAAAATGTTTGTTATGAAATTGCTTTAGTGGATTCGATACAAGTTACAGGAGAATCTAGGAACTCAATTTCTCAGTGGATTGGGCTCTGTAAATGTCTGTAAACCTCAGATGAATTATCCAGATTCAGTTATTTTTGGAGCACTGCTTTACAAATGTTTGTTACTACTATGTTGCTGGGGAAGATTTGCTTGGACATACATAGATTATACACTGATATGACTTTAAAGGAGAAGCAGATTAAGATCTTGCACAATATATACTAGACAGAGCTGTGAAGATATTACATGAAGTTGGTCTCTTCTCTGATTTGCATTCGGTATTATCAAGATAATGGAGCTATGATACATTGTTTTTTATGTGCTGCAGTATTCAGTAGTTTTGGGACCAGATTTATCAAGCTATATATGCTTGCATGGGGCTAACTTTGGGGGTCATTTACAAAAGCTTTTGCACTCAATAGGGTGATCAGGGCGGAGTCAGGGAGGAGTCGGCCCCAGAAGAGGAGGAGTCGGGGCGGCACCGGGGCCGACGCTGCGGTGACATAGCTGGCGGCGAAAGGTAAGGACCCTTATCGCCGCCAGTTGTGCGCCAAATAACTACATCTTTTATGGTGTAGTTATTCAGTGCGAAAGCTGGCAGCCAGCATACTGCTGATAATACTGCACAAAGGTGCATTAACTCGTTTCCAGTGGAGCGCAATCTCATCTCTTGTGCCTATAAAAATCTGTAAAAGCAGTTTCTGGGGAGTAGATTTTGCAATGTCTGGTAATGGTAATTCCAACAAGGCGTGCCAAGGTTCAACTTTAATCGTGGCATGAAGAATTTGTGCAGCCCAGTCAAATACCTGCTGCCAGCATGTAGAAATTTTGGGGCATTGCCACCATATGGGGTAATAAGTGCCCTTGGCCGTGCAGCCTCTCCAACAGACATCAGGGATATTGGGCGCAAACCTGTGGAGAATTTCCGGTGTATAGTGCCACCTGTATAGCAGTTTATAGCAGTTCTCTTGAAAACCCGATGAGATGGAACACTTATGAGCTGCCGAGTATATCTGTTCCCAAGCTTTATCATCCAAAGAAATGTGGAAATCCTCTTCCCATAAGGTCCGGTGGCGTAAATGTTCCAGTTTGCGACTATTCAGAAGAGCATCTATCTTTGAAATCACCCCTCTCATGGAAGAAGCATTTTTGCAAAATGATTCAAACAGTGTGCCTTTCACTCTTAAATTCCCCTCCCGGAGCCCCCTATGCATAAAATGATATACCTTAGCATAGAGTAGGAAATCAACATTGTCCACATGGTGCTTTTTACATAAATCCTCTCTAGAAACCAAAGCATCTTGTTGATAAATATGACCCACTTTATATATGCCCACTTTTATCCACTGCTGGTGAATCATTGTACGCTCACGCAGGGTCACCACCACATTAGAGAATAAGTGAATCATCAATGAGAAATGCTCAGGGCCCACCAGCACGCTTCTCCACAAATTCCATACCCTCAATGAGGTGTGTAAAGCAAACGCTATATTCAGCTTTTCCCCTTTAGGTGGTGGTGGCTGAAGAGAAGGGCATCAATGGGGAAGCGACCCAGCTGTGCCTGTTCTAATTTAACCCATTGTGGAACATCCCTGCTGCTGTGAAGGGCCACAAGTGCCCTCAACTGAGCTGCACCATAATACCACAACAGGTTGGGCACCTGTAACCCCCGCGTAGTTTGGCTTGGTATAGGGTAGCCCTAGCTATCCTAGGAGGACGTCGACGCCATATGAAGTGCCTCAACATTTGTTGCCAGTTGTGGAGTAGGGTCGAGGGAAGATAAATGGGTATGGTGGTGAAAAAATATTTAAAAAACGCCATAAAACGTTCATCTTAATAATTGCCAAACGGCCCATCCAGGAGTTGGAGTGTTCCAACCACTTATCAAGATTATCCTGAATTTTATCAATAAGTGGCTTATAGTTTAAGTCATACAACGAGTCAGTGCACTGTCCTATCCGGACTCCCAAGTATTTCAGAGATGTGGTTGCCCACTTGAAAGGAAACTGACGCTTTAAATCTGTGACCTCAGTGAGAGGCAAGTTTAAGTTAAGTATTTCCGACTTGTCATAGTTAACTTTTAAGCCAGAACGTGCTGCAAATTTACCCAGCTCATCCATAACTCCCTGGAGGGAACGCCCTGGGTTGGTAAGAGTGAACATAACATCATCAGCAAAAAGGGAGATTTTGAAATGGGAGTTCCCCTTGGAGATTCCACTGATAGCTTCAGTGCCTCTAACTCGAATTGCAAAGGGCTCCAAAAATATCGCAAACAAAAGAGGGGAAAGAGGGCACCCCTGCCTGGTACCCCTCTGGATGGAAAAGGAAGATCCGTATTTCCCGTTAACCTTAACCCTGGCTGCAGGATGTGCATATAGTTTACGAATCCAATCAATAAAGGAGCACCCAAACCCCATAGCAGACAGTTTGAAAAAGAAAGTCCCAGTGTACTAAGTCGAATGCTTTTTCAGCATCCAAGGCAAGGAGGACAGCGGGAAGACCTTCCTGATGCACCATATCGACAATATCTACTATATGTCGGACATTGTCCGCTGCTAATTGCCCTGGGACAAATCCCACTTGGTCATTATGAATAATCTCTGGTAATAACCCATTTAACCGGGCAGCTAAGATTCTGGCCAGTATCTTTAGATCAATGTTGATCAGGGAGATCGGTCGATAGGAGCTACAGTGGACTGGGTCTCGCCCCGGCTTAGCGAGCACTGTTATACCTGCAGTGTTGGCATCCACTGAGAAATTGGAGCCCTCTAACAAGGAGTTAAATGCACTAGTTAAAGGACCAGCTAGAGTAAGGGCAAATTTGCGGTAATAAGTGCCCGTGAAGCCATCCATCCTGGGCGCTTTTCCCGCTTTCAATTTTTTAATGGCTACCAGCACTTCCTGCTGCATGATGGGTTTGTCAAGCATTGCCTTTTGCATAGGGGTGATCTGAGGCAGATTTATACCCTCCAAATAGTCATCGATGTCAGCAGTGGAGATAGAAGTGTCCCGGGAATACAATCGGGAATAGAAGTCGGTAAAGGACTGGCGCACATCCTCTGCAGAGGTAACCATTTGCCCTTGGTGATTTAAAATCTTAGCCACTACGGTTTGCGCCTGGACAGCTCTCAGTTGTCTGGCCAGGATCTTACCCACCTTATTTCCCCCTTCAAAGTACTGCTGTTTAAGGAGGGTGAGGGAATGACTAATAGCCAAATCTTCTATTGACCTAAGCTGTGCCTGCACTACCGTTATTTTCTGATATAGCCTTTCCGATTGGGAACTACTATGGCGCCTAGTCAGATCAGCAAGTTCCGATAGAAGAAGTGTTCTTTGGGCTTCACGTTCCCCATTACAATAGACTGCTCGGGCAATGCACACTCCCCTCATTACTGCCTTGGAACACTCTCAGACAGTCACTGGTGACATACCTTCTGTTTGATTATCAGTAAAGTAGTCTCTAATTTGTTGAGTTAGGGTAACTGTGAATGAGGGATCCTTGAGAAGACTGTCATTTAGTCTCCATGTGCGAAGGCCGCCACCTGATTCCCCCAATTTGCAAACCACCCAGACCGAGGCATGATCAGACCACGTAATACTGTCGATATCAGTGTTTAGTACTCTAGGTTGTATGGTAGCGGAGGCAAAAAAATAATCGATGCGGGTGTATGTGGAGTGAGGACAAGAATAAAAAGTATAGGAGCGAGAGTGCTCGTGTCTAGCTCGCCACATGTCCACTAAACCCCATTTTTCCATAACTTTGCGCAAGGCACTCCTGGCTTCCATGTGGGACTGCATACCAGAGCTAGAGTCCCTGGCCGGATCCATTACTAAATGAAAGTCTCCACCCACTATCAACTCCCCCTCTGCGTGTTGCTGCAGCAAGTAGTGCAGACGGTTTATAAAAGACATCTGACGTTGATTAGGGAAATACACATTGAGGAGAGTAAAAATGCGTTTATCAACTTTGATCTTGTTGAGAATAAACCTAGCATCGGGGTCAATAACCTCCGATACCTGTTCTTGAACAAATGAGGAGGAGTACAGGATCCCCACCCCGGTATACCGATGATTTTCATTGCTGGCAGCCCACAGACATACAGGGAAATTTGGGACAGCTAATAACTAGGGATGTGAATCGTTTATCTGACGATTGAAAATATTATCCGATATTTTCAATATCGTCAGATATCGGGGGGTCCCCGATAGCGACAGGAAACCCCACGATTAATTTAGTGGGTTTTCTTATCGTTATGGGGGTGGGGGTGTGTGTGGGAAGAAAGGACCCAACCTAAAAACACAACCTGACCCTTTAAAATGAGTTTGTTAGAATCCTCCCACCCTCTGGACCCCCCCAAATATTTTTAAATACCTGGTGGTCCAGCGGGGGTCCCGGGAGCATTCTCCCATGCTCGGGCTGTCGGCTGCCACTAATCTAAATGGCGCCGATGGCCCTTTGCTCTTACAATGTGACAGGGGCTATCGGTGCCATTGGTCGGCCCCTGTCACATGGTAGGTGCACTGGAAGGCCTGCACCATTTTTAAAGATGGCGCCGGCCGTCCATTGCTCCTACCATGTGACAGGGACCGGCCAATGGCATGGATACCCTGTCACATGCTAAGGGCAAAGAGCCATCGGCCCCATTTTGTTTACTGGCAGCTGACGGTCCAAGCGCAGGAGAATGCTCCCGAGACCCCTGCTGGACCACCAGGTATTTAAAAATTTGGGGGGGTTCCGGAGGGTGGGGGGATACTAACAAACTCATTTTAAAGTCGGCTGTATTTTTTGGTTATCGGCTCGGATGCAGCCGATAAAAAAAACCAACCTGATCGGACTGCAAGATAAAAATTTCACGATGTGAATTGGAACCAGAATCCGAACCGATACCGGTTCCGATTCACATCTCTACTAATAACCTCTCATGTTTTTTACGAATGTGTGTTTCCTGGATAAAAATTATCCCAGCCGCCTGTCTTTGAAGTTCCCTCTTAAGCAACTTCCGTTTTTGGGGTGAATTTAG
The DNA here is from genome assembly GCF_901001135.1 of Rhinatrema bivittatum. Classification (NCBI taxonomy): domain Eukaryota; kingdom Metazoa; phylum Chordata; class Amphibia; order Gymnophiona; family Rhinatrematidae; genus Rhinatrema; species Rhinatrema bivittatum. Next base: position 702,884,782 of record NC_042615.1, on the reverse strand, counting down.
CCCTTTTACATTAAGGGATACCAATTTAGTCGCCATAGATAAACAAGTGCGTGACCCTCCCAAACCCCGTGACCCCCCAGAGCATAAATATTCAAGCAGCTGCCCTCTCTTGCGCCCTGCCCCCACACCCATGAACACCCATCCCAAACTTCCCAATCTTCCCAGAAATTGCAATATCAGTATGGCTGATTCTGAGTCTTAAAGATCCTGGTATATCCCAAGTCCTGCTATGGGATACCTGTCTCCTGAGGGCCTGTAGTCTCCTGTGCTGAGGCATGAGCATATGAACATCCCTCCCCCCTCCCATTTTATAATATTTAGTGAGATCCCCCTTATAGGACAAAGCATAACAGGTAAACCTTAACACAGGAACCTTAGGTAAACCTTAACACAGGAACCTTAGGTAAACCTTAACACATGAACAAACAGTACAACTGTGAACAGTCACAAACCATCGGATCCCAGGCCTATCCTGGGACAGAAGCTCCAGCAAGTCGCCCACGAGCTATGTGTGAATCTATGCGCTGCCAGTGACTCTGTAAAAATTATCAGGCGCTGCCTCCTCATCCCTGATCAGGATCCTGTGACCTCAGGTCCTCTGGCTGGCGGCGGAGCCTTTTGCCATCTTTTCTAGCCCTCTGCCATCTTGGTGCTGTGTCTCTTGGTGGGGCAGGCGCTGCCATTTTAGGTACAGAGAATGATATCGGCAGTTGGGCCTTGAGAAAAGCTGCTTTCGTCTCTTCTACGGAGGCTATCCGATACGTCGTTCCCTGATGCTGGTAGGACAGTCCGAACGGGTATGTCCAGCGATACCGGTTATCTCGATCTCGTAGGGCCGCAGTAACTTCTCAGAGATCGTACCTCTTTTTAAGTGTGACTGGCACCAAGTCCTGGAACAAGGAAACATGACAATTTTGCCATGTGATGGTCTTCATTCGTCGCGCTTCGGCCAGCACCCATTCTTTGAGAGGGTAGCTGGTAAAACAGAGGACTATGTCCCTGGGTTGCTGGTCCCTGCGTGGTCCCAGGGCTCGATGCGCTCGCTCGAAGCTTACTACTGCGGAGTCCTCCGCAATATTCGCGGTATCATCTGCTCCCTTCTTTAGGATGTAACTGCAGATTCTAGTCACAACCTGTTTTGTGTCCGCAAAGTCAGGTGTCTCCGGCACCCCCCGGATTCTCAAGTTATTTCGCCTGTCACAGTTGTCTAAGTCCTCTATTTTGTCTTGTAGTGCTTTCAGGTCTGCTGAAGTTGCTGCTTGTTGGGCCGCTAGGGTGTTGATCGCGTCCCCATGCCCATCAATATAGTTTTTGGCCTCATCGACGCGGTTACCCATGGCTGCCAGGTCGCCTTTAAGATCCGCCACCGACTCCATTATGTCTGCTTTGTACTGCTTCATATCTGCTCTCAGCTCAATAAACCAGCATCTTGCTTCTTCTCGGGTAAGCGGTGAGGAGGGCTGACCCGGTTCAATATCCCCTGAGTCGTGCAGATCCCCCTCCGTCTCGGCTGCTTCGAGCGGCTCTGGGTCCCGGTTCTCAGCGCCATCTTGGCCTGTGTCTGCAGAGATTTTTCCATATGAAAATTGTCGGAGATCAGTCGTTCGCCTCTTGCTGGTCATAATATGGGGTCAGATTAGGTTCCTGCAGGCTATAGGGCTTATTTGATTGAAAAAGCGAATTGAAATCTGCGAAATTCGGGGGTTGTTAAGCCCGGGAGGAGCGGAGCTGAGCCAACGTGTGTCCTCTTACATGAGATGCAAACGGCGCCCCCCCAGGTCCCAGTTTTACAAGATCCTCCTGCAATTCTTCACAGTCAGCTTACATTTGGTCCACTTTGAATAGTTTTGTGTCATCTGCAAATCTGACCACTTTCTTCTATGCTCCCCTTTCTAGGTTAAACAACCTTGGTTCCAGCACAGATCCCTGGGACACTTCATTATTTATCTTTCTCCAACCTAGATTAATCATTTTGCTATAAATATAGCAAAAATAGCACCTGCGATAAAAAGAGGGGTGTGCTTAGGATAATTTTCCTGGTACCACATAGGTATTGTTTTGCAACACGAGTTAAATTTATCACACCCACGTTATTTTCACATTGCAAGCTGAGAAGTCTCTCACAGGCTGTATTACTGACCAAACAGGATTTTATTGCAATTGGCAATTGGGGCTGCTGTGAGAGGAAGAGGGAGAGAGAGAGAGAAACTCTGTAGGGGCTCCCAGAAAAGGTAACTATTTATACCACTGTAAGAAGGGCTTCTAATAACTCGATGTGGGGTGGGTTCGGGGGGGGGGGGGGGGGGCTGTTTTACATGCACAGTCACACATACGAACAGAACAGTTACCATCAGTGAAGATTTAATGTGATTTGGAGGGATGAAAGGTAAATGAAGAGTAGATTTGTACACTTTACCCTCTACCTACCTTGCTTTTGTGGTCATAAAGGGAGGGAGCCTGGTCCTTCTTTTTTTGCACCACAATGTCTCAGGTCCATCCTGGTCACATGCGTAAGCCAAATTTTCTGCCCAGGGAGGTTGACCTCCTTGTAAAGAAAGTGATAAAGGCTCACAGTGTTCTCTATGGCGTGAACTCTAAAAGAGTGGGCTCCTACAGGAAGAAGCGATTTGGGAGCCCATTCCCCATAAAATTAATGATGTTTTTAAAAATATCAGTAGTGTTGGCGAATTATGCCACAAGTGGCAAGCCCTGTGGTGTGTTGTCAAAAGAAAGCAGGTGCAGATGCAAGTTGAGGGAACAGACACCAAGGTCACTTTCACTGTGGTGGAGCAGATGGTTCTGTTGACCATTTTGGAGTTAGATATGACTGGAGTGGGGGAGCTGGACACCTCACAACCAGACCGTGAATATTGTATATAAGATACCTTGTACTAGTGTTTCTACATGGCACATAGTTAGTGTGGCTGTACCAGGCCCTTCGGCTATAATGATGTAGACTACATGTGCCCACACAGAAGAGCACGATTCATCCCTTGCCTCCAGAGCATCGAGTCTGGAGTGTAGGGCACTGCACTAAAAGATAGCTGTTTGCGCATACCTGTGAACTCTCCGGATTTAGCCCGGAGACTCCAGAAATTCAGAGAAATTTCCGGGTCTCCAGGCAGGATGCTAAAATCTCCAGGGCACCGCTATTTCTACAACTGTCACACTGGAGAGAAAGAGAGAGAGAGAGAACATTAATAAAGGTAAACACTAGAGATGTGAAACGGAACCGGTTCGGATTCCGGTTCTGATTCACATGTGGGGTTTTTTTCATCGGGCCCGATCGCGGTTTTGTTTATCGGCTGTGCCCGAGCCGATAAACAAAAAAACCCACCCGACCCTTTAAAACTAATCCCTTTGCTTCCCCCACCCTTCTGACCTCCCCCAAAACATTTTACAGGTACCTGGTGGTCCAGTGGGGGTCCCGGGAGCGATCTCCCGCTCCCGGGCCGTCAGCTGCCACTAATCAAAATGGTGCCGATGGCCCTTTGCCCTTACCATGTGACAGGGTATCCGTGCCATTGGCCGGGCCCTGTCACATGGTAGGAGCACTGGATGGCCCATGCCATTTTTAAAGATGGCGCTGGCCATCCAGTGCTCCCTGTCATAAACTAATGCCTTAATGTGATTTGGAAAAAAAAAAAGTTCTTCCCAATGAAACAAAATTTGGTCAGAAACTTTCCCCCAGTGGTACTAAATAAGAAAAAAGGTTTTTAGCCTGCACTCCTCTATTTGTCTATATCCCTTTGAAGGTACTACCTTCAGAATAAAACGCAGTGCACTAGAAGGAGTCTCTCTTGTCTGACTTGAGTTCAGTGAGGTCTGATTTGTACAGAGACATTGTCACTCTCTTTGTTTTACTACTAATACCGCTCCCTGGCATGCTTCTGACTCTGGCTACTGCCTTCTTGCATTGTTTTGCAATCCTGGATGCAGGGAAGGCTTTTGGATAGGGCGAGTCAGGCTGTTGCCCGAGATGCTGTACAACAAAAGAGTGTTGATGACAAGGGGTCACCACCAACCCTGTCCCATGTGGTGTCTGTGGGCACACGGAACAGGATTACTTAAAGCAGTTGCACATATCGTGCCTCAGTCTGTGCAGTCTCAGATCCAGATCTAGCAGGAGAGCAGGAGCCTGTGCTATAGTTTCTTCCTGTCAGTGCTGGCCCTGTGAGTATGTTCCAAACTTGCAGGCTGGCACTTCCTGCATGCTGATCTCTGCATTTGCCGGTGGCTGCAGTGGCTATGCTCCCTTTCTTACAGGAATGAAGCTATTAACATTCCTAGCAGTGGCATGTTGCAGAGATGGCTTCACTGGTGTGATGGGGCTGGAACTGAGTGAAGGGGAAGGTAGTGGAGATTGTGCTGTCGCTGCCATAAGGAAAGCACTTTTCAAAAGTCATTTACCCAGCTTGTATGCGAGCAAAAGTACTCAAATGAGGTCTACAGTGTGAGCACATCTGTATTTTTTGTGAAGACTTTCCTGGTGTTAGGGTTAGCACAGAGCTGGGATAGGCATGAGCATTAGCATGAGACCAGTCTGTGAGGCACAGTTAGGTTAGGGAATTGTCAGCCAATTCCCTGCTCTGAACCAGTATGCAGAAAAGACTGCTGGATAACATCATGAACACAGTTTCACAGAAGAGGAGAATTATGCCCAGTAGCTTCAAGCATATTTGGCATGGAATATGGAGATCTAATAACAAATTGCAAAAGGATACTTCCTCCAATATGCTAATGAGATACATGACTAACTCAGACAGTGTATTCTCGAGAAAGAGAGATGGTCTCTAATCTGTCTCTGTCATATGTTTCCTATGTACAATTTATTCAGATTGCCTAATTCAGTCTTTACCTGCAGACAGAGGAGGCCTTTTCTTCAATTCCAAACTCCAATAGGCAAAACAAATAAACAGTCTTACTATGCATAAACTGGAGATAACAGTGACCAGCACAGTCTAGGCTACAGAAATAAAGACAATTAGAATGAGGATAATTCTGCAGGGCTGGGTCAGATTAACTGCTGAATCACACAGGCTTGACCAGAGCTGACCAAAGTTGACTGAAAAATAGAAGGAAAAGAACCCAGACATCCCTGCTTCCCAATCAGAGGTTAACTCTTTAGAGCCAGCTGCACTGAGTACAGCAGAAGCAGGCTGGCCATCAGATAGTAGTATAAAAGTGTAAACCGCCTTTACACAGGATACCCTCCCTTTTTAATAATACACAAGCCGAGGGAAGGATGTGGGTAACCTTGGTGTTAATAGTAAAGAGGTATATATGAAAATCCTCTTTCCTTATCAGGAAATACACTCTATCACCTGATCAGTTATACTCCTGCCGATTAGGAGAGGAATGAGGTAAATAAAAAAAAAAGGATAAAAGCCAAAGTTGTGATTATTATTATCTTTTACCTTAAATGTTTTATTTTTTTCTTTTCACCAAACAATACTTCAAATACCTTAAACATCCATTAACCTCTTAAAAAAAAATTCAGATAAGTATAACTTATAACCATTACTATTATAATTTTACATCAGGTTTTCTTTTACTTATATCTTACAATTACTTTAAAACTCTTTTCATTAAACAAGTCCTTCTGTTCAGTCTCTGTTATTCAGGTGAGTAACTTTTCTTTACTTCAAACACTGTTTATAAACAAGCTTGTTTATGTATTTACTTAACTTTAGTTCTCTTTAGTTCTTCTTCTTATCTTTGTTTTGTCTTTTTCTTTTATTTGTGTGTGATGCTTGAGTACGATGAATAGCTTTGTTTCTTCTTCTTTGCTTTGAATAGCCTTGCTTCTTCTTCTTTTCGTTCTTTTAACAATGCCTATTTCCTACCTTTAACAAATCAATAAGAGATACTATCTCCCTAATAAAGTAGTTTCTATAGACTAAGTCAGTGTGTTACCTTATTGTTGGTGTTGCACTTTATTGTAACTGAATTCTAGCTAATAAAAATCAAAAGATAATCACATTTTCCCTACCTTGGCAAGTTTTCTTTTTAATAACTAGTGGGTAGCTTTTGGGTATATTTTTGGTGACTTTTAGTATAAATTCTCTTCTTTAGCTTCACATTTAACTTATTTGTATTGTCAAAAGAAACTGCAGGATAAAAGCATGAACTCAGCATTATCAAATAGAAACAGAAAGGCTGCTGTAGAAGCAGGACACTGTGAACGATGGACAACAATGAATAAACAGAAAACACCTGTGGAGGCAGGACAGTCTCCCACATATGTCTGCAAAGACATTTCTCCCATTTCATGAAGGAGATAACCAGCTACTGAAACAGCTCATTCAAGCCATGGATCAAATAATCTCTACTGCTGATTGGAAAGACAGGAGGAAAACTCCAGTCTGGAACAGGGAGCAGCCTATGAAACAAACAACACAACAACACACAGTACAGCAGCAGGATAATTAGAGAGTGCAGCAGCAGCAACCAGCTATTGACCGGACATTAGCATCCTGTGCTTCTGGCCAAAGTAGGAAAGAGATAGAACTTCTGTTTAATTAGGTGGCTAGGCATGGAAAGATGTTTCTGTGAGGTGCTGGCTTACTGTGCAATGGCATTCTAATTTGTGCTTTGTTATATATCTGGGATATAATAAATATTATAGTACCACTGGTCGATCTCTCCTGGTATTATAGTACCACTGGTTAGGGATGTGAATAGTTTTTTGACGATTTAAAATATCGTCCGATATATTTTAAATCGTCAAAAATCGTTAGGGCCACGATACAATAACAATTCCCCCGATTTATCGTCAAAAAATCGTAAATCAGGGGAAGGGGGAGGGGAAGGGGGAGGGCGGGAAAACCGGCACACTAAAACACCCTAAAACCCACCCCGACCCTTTAAATTAAATCCCCCACCCTCCCGAACCCCCCCAAAATGCCTTAAATTACCTGGGGGTCCAGCGGGGGTCCGGAACGGCCTCCTGAAATCGAATCATGTTGTCTTCAGCCGGCGCCATTTTGCGCCGCCATTTTGCAAAATGGCGGCGCAAAATGGCGCCGGCCATAGACCAACATGATTCGACTGCAGGAGGTCGTTCTGGACCCCCGCTGGACTTTTGGCAAGTCTTGTGGGGGTCAGGAGGCCCCCCCAAGGTGGCCAAAAGTCCCTGGGGGTCCAGCGGGGGTCCGGGAGCGATCTCCTGCCGCAAATCGTTTTTCTGTACGGAAAATGGCGCCGGCAAGAGATCGACTGCAGGAGGTCATTCCGGACCCCCGCTGGACTTTTGGCAAGTCTTATGGGGGTCAGGAGCCCCCTCCCCAAGCTGGCCAAAAGTCCCTGGGGGTCCGGGAGCGATCTGCTGCCGCGAATCGCAAAAATCGATTGGCGGTAGCAGATCGCTCCCGGACCCCCAGTGACTTTTGGCCAGCTTGGGGAGGGGGCTCCTGACCCCCACAAGACTTGCCAAAAGTCCAGCGGGGGTCCGGAACGACCTCCTGCAGTCAATCTCCTGCCGGCGCCATTTTCCGTACGGAAAAAACGATTCGCGGCAGGAGATCGCTCCCGGACCCCCGCTGGACCCCCAGGGACTTTTGGCCAGCTTGGGGGGGCCTCCTGACCCCCACAAGACTTGCCAAAAGTCCAGCGGGGGTCCGGAACGACCTCCTGCAGTCGAATCGTGTTGGTCTATGGCCGGTGCCATTTTGCGCCGCCATTTTGCAAAATGGTGGCGCAAAATGGCGCCGGCTGAAGACAACACGATTCGATTTCAGGAGGCCGTTCCGGACCCCCGCTGGACCCCCAGGTAATTTAAGGCATTTTGGGGGGGGGGGTTCGGGGGGGTGGGGGATTTAATTTAAAGGGTCGGGGGTGGGTTTTAGGGTGTTTTAGTGTGCCGGCTCACGATTTTAACGATTTTCACGATACTTTAAACACCCAAACGGCAACAATACGATTCCCTCCCCCTCCCAGCCGAAATCGATCGTTAAGACGATCGAGGACACAATTCACATCTCTACCACTGGTCAACCGCCACTAATGTGGCGGTATCGCTGGGAAACATGAGTTTGGGGAATTCATAACTATGCGCATTGTTTTGGTGGGGAAAAGTATCCATAAGAAAAGAAAAGGTGCATATCGTAGCGAGTACTTTTTCCTTGGGCAAAGAGAAAGTATGTGCGTATTTTCTCTGAAAACTGGTGCAAAATCCGTGGATAAAAGTAGCCGCAGACTTTTTACCTGCCTGCACAGTTTGAAAAATTTCCCCCTAAATGGGTTTGAGAGAAGACAGACTGCTAGCAAATAAGATATTTGCTATTTGGCAGTGCCATTGTACAGGCTTTGAGCAAGACTTTCAAGCAGTTCCTGTTTGTCTTATTATAGTAGGAAAGGCAGTTCTACCTCTTCAGACCAAATATAACCCTTTTATGAGAAATCATCACTGCCCTTGTTTTAGAAAGACCACAGGATGTTTGAGTTCTCATTGCAGGGAGAGTGGTGGCACAAATATGCTGCCCCATTCAGGATGTGAGCAGAGACTGTCCTTATAGCGTTTAATTAAAGCCTTTTCTCTTTTTTTTTTTTTTTCTTCTTCTGCCTGGTGAGAGACTGGAGTCAAGTTTTAGCACATGTCTACAGGAAACTGTATTTCTATGGAAACGTGGGAGGATGTATTAGTGGTGCACAGCACGGGCAGTAAGCAAGGTTGCTATTGTATTTTTAGTCAACAGAAGCCAAAATTTGGTCAGATTCCTGATGCTGCCACATTTTGAATCAACGATTGACAATACAGTGTGGCTGCTTATGCTTATAACCTACATGCTTCCAAGTAAGCAAAACACTTTTCTGATGACTACAACTGGCTTTCTGGATTCACTTTGATTTGCCTTTAAAGAATGAAGAGCCAAAACTAACTGATGTCACTTTTTCAACATCTGCATTGCAGCTGTGGAAATGAGATTCGTTTAGATTCAAGGTGCTTTTTTATGTTAAAAGTTACCATCTCCTTTTCCTTCTTTCCCAGATAGTAGGTCTCTCAGGGCAAACTTTCTACTGTGCTGTTTCACTAGGGAGGGTGATTTATTTTTGTGCCTGACAGGTGAAATGTAAGGTTACTATTGTTTAATTACTAAATTAATGAAGCATGTTAGAAACTCTTCCGGCAAAACTGATACAGGAGAGTGATTGCATGAGTTGGAAGGTCTGCTGGCTATGAGGTCAGTTTGTTTTTTTTGAGTGAAAGTGTCAACAAAATTTATGCTGTAACCTAGGCCTCTGCAGAATGTTACTGGTGAGGAGAAGAGCAGCCAACCAAGGGCATTCCACACATGGAGGTGTAATTTGTTAAATGGAGAGTTCAAGTTTCTGTGGCCGGCAGTGGCTCTGAGTGCTCACTCACAGATGAGTCCAGGCGATATTTAAAAATGCTTAATTTAGATAAAATGGAGACGGCAGATGTGTTATTATTTTGAAGTCTGATTGGAAGGATTTTCCCCTGAAGTGGCAGGGTGGTCTACTTAGTTCTCTGGGAGTTCAGATTCATAGAAAACAAAACATTCACATAATATTCCACTCATTATCAAACAGTTTAAGCAATAAATGGAGAATTGGATGACATTCCCATTATCTTTACAGGACAGGATTGTGCTTATTAAAATTATCTTATTACCTAAGATGTTATGCAACTACTCGCATTCCTTTGTATGAGGAAGGATTTGAGACAGATTAATGTACTCTGTAGTCAATTCTTGTGGAGGAAAAAAAAAAAAGCTAGTTTGTCAGTAACCTAACTGATAATACCTAAGGGGGATGGGATTTAGGGTTTCCCAATTTCAAATATTATAACTTACCAGCAACATGCATGTCTTAGGAGACTGGCTATTAGATAACAGTGATTATATGAACTTGCAGGTAGAAGGTCAAGGCTATCATCCTCTTGAGCTGGCATTTTTGTTGCATGCAAAGAGAGGAGGTCTCTCTTGATTTATATGAAGGCAATTAGTGAGGTCTATGTGCAAAACATGTAGGGTGCTCAGAGGCAAGGTGGGCCTTTCTGCTACGGCCACTCACTTTTTTTGCCTCTAGTTTGTAATCCTAATTTCACCCAGATTTAGATCATATTTTTTTAGCCTTGTCGTAACAGGACACTCAAAATTGTTGGCAGATTATATTAATAAGGAAACACAACTAATTCACATATTTAGGTACAGTCAGCAGGCATTGGCTTTTATGAATAAGGATTATGTGGTTTATTTACAAGTTCATAGTTACATTACATCCGCAATACATAGAGAAACACTTCCAATATATCCCCTGCTTTTAATGCATATGCTAGGATGTGTCATAAACATGGACATTCTTCATTCCAATTGTATAAGTTTCTAAATAATGTAGACATTTATTTAGTTACTTATTTGTTTTTATATACCGGTGTTCAATTTGCATATCACATCGATTTACATATAATTTCATATCGGATTACGTATAACTTCACATTGGTTTATGTATAACTTACAAATAACTTACAAAGTGTATAACTTACAAAGTGCAGGAAGTTAAGCATTTCTTTTTGCATTAGAGCATTAGAGGTAGTAAAGTGAGGAGTAACAGTAATATGATTAAATGATGGTGGTAAAAGTTATAAACATGCATACACATGACATACAGACATGCATACAATGTTGGATATGTTGGCAGCAGTTTGGCCATGTGATTTACATCTCTATCTTGATAGCAAGAATATAAAAACGAGTATTACATTAATGTATAAGTACAAAAAATGTGATCCTACCCAAATTGCAGTTTTGTATTTTACATTAGGATAATAGTCTCCCCTGTATAAGCAAAGCATATGAATATCATCAGTTCTGATCATTGAAAGAAATGCTCTGTGATGACTGCCAATCTTGTACATTGCTTGCGAGAATGTCTGCAGATATTAGCATTTTGGAATTAAGTTGGCAAATATGACTAAAAAGTCAGTAATTATCTGTTGTGGCTTTGCTAAATTATATCATGCATCCCAGGGCGTGATGATAGGGAGGGCACATAAGTCTTTACTGGCCAAAGCTTGTTTATTGGCTTAGCGCTGTATCCTTCTCAAATGGCTTGATGCAATCCCACCTGATGTGGCGTTCTCACATGTTTGAAATGATGACCATGGAATGTAGAACAGTGGACCTGAGAATGGAAAAAGCACGGAAACTTTAAAATGCTATATGGGATCCTTTTTTTTGCAGACTTTGGTTCCAGATAGGAGACAGACAATTTTGTGAATGATGCTTAAGTTTTGAAGTTACTGTTAGATTGAATTGAGTAATTCCACTCTGTCCTTCTTCATTGGTCTGTACATACAGCAGGGAGAGGTGAATTGGGGAGAAAATGAGGGAAATTGTATAACATTTCATTGTATTATTGATTGGGCTTGCAATAAATTGTTTGTTTAAAAAAAAATACTTACATGATATGAACCATCTCAACATATGGTGCCTATGGTACCGACCACTTTCTAATTTCCAACTTTCTAAGGAGCTGGGGGGAAGAATCTGTCTTCCATTCCTCTGGGAATCATGCCTTTCTCCAAAAAGTGATTCATTCATTCATTCACTGTGTGTACAATTGCCAATACTATCCACAGTAAGCCATATGCAAGTCTTGTAATCCGGTGTGGAACTTACTCACAGGCACTCACTGATACTGTGCAACATGGATTGGATTGGATTTTGTCACAGCTGTAGTCTGATCTGCTGAGAAGATCTCAGTGGCGGAGGCTGGCTACAAATAGACCTTGCTGTGTCTGAAACAAGGCTTACGAATGGCATAGCAAGTTACTATTTATACTGTAACTTCTGTAGCCCTACTAAATCTATTTAAATTCTGGAGAGTTCCCAGCTGATTTAGGAAAGTATTGTGTGTTGCTATAAGGATGGAAGACTGATGCTGGGTGGAGACAGGTCTTTCATCACAGTCCATCATGCTCAAATTCTATCCAGAATTAGATTATTACGTCTATGATGTCTTTTCCTTATAAACAAAAGAAAAACCTCATCTGTTGTGTTACGGATGTCTGTGTATGTCATATCTATGACTTTGATATGTTTAGCTGTTTGCTTCATCTGATTGTTAGCTATAATATGGCAGAAATATGCTATGTAAATTTAACTAAAATAGAAAATAAAGTGTAGCCCCCATCCTGGTCATGGGAACACATGGGTATAGGAAAACATGGGGTGGGCCACGGATCACCTAGGCTGAGGCCCAAGCGTCAGGACCCAGCCTCGGGCCAGGATCCAGATCAAGGCCCCAGTGTCAGAACCTGGCCTGGCAGCTCTTCAGAAACCCGATGGATCAGGTAAGTGAGATTTTTCAGGGGGCTCAGGTCTCTATTGAGGCCCCAGCATCAGCCCTGGCCTAGGCCAAGGTCCCAGTATCATGCTCGGGCCTCGGCTATGGCTCCAGCTTTGGGCCTTGGCCTATGCCCTAGGTGAGACCTCAGCCTCAGGCCTAGGCCCAATGCATTCTTTTTAAATGAATGCAATGACTAAGGTTTGTTTCATTTTGGATGCCCTGAATTTGTTTTGGAGTCCCCCAAATGAAATGAACTGCCCCTTATTTGTTGCATTTTGCACAATTGTTCAAAACGAATGTGCATCCCTAGTGTTCAGTGCATTTGAAAGCAGCAATCGAGCCCAGGTGGCAGAAGAAGAGAACTCAGCCTGACATGTGCTGCTGCTGCTCCTTTTGTAACCGTCTCTTTTTAGTCAGTAAGGAGGTCCAGACAACTGATCCGTAAAGATAGACTTTTATTGCCAGCAAGATGCAGCTAAGACAAAGGCTCAGTACAACTGCATGCCACGCCCCCTTAGGAGCAAACTTTTATGCACTTTACAACTCTTATCTTTCACACATGCGTTCTGGTTTTTGCTGAACAAACATTTCACAAATTGCTGAACAAGCATTAGCTAGCGTGGTCCTCTAGTAGGTGTAGCTTAAGATCAGACTATTGTTTCGTCATTTAATTGACGTGTTAGACATTTTACATTGTCATTCGTATTAATACAATACAAAGTATTATTCCAAAATGGAGTTACGTTATGTTACGCTAAAAATTAGTATGTCACTGCGTCACTACGCATTACGTATCATTTGCGTTGCAAATATTAGTATGTTCAAGATGGCTGTGCGTTTCACTGCTGGCATGATTAGTCGGAAGATGTTCAGTTGCTCTTTCGTACTTCAGGGGGGGTCCCGAAATTGAACCTCTTCATTCCCCCCTTTGATACTTCAACTTTGAAGAGAAGGCAGAAGTATCACTTTATATCTGAAGAGGAACTGAAACGACAATGAGAGTTAATACCAGTGACATTGAATGTGAGCCCTAATATGTTGTTAGGTCGTTGGTTTCTTCACGGGTTTGAGACGGGTGGACCATATTGGTGTCACCCCCCTTTGTAGCCCGACTTACCCCAACAACACGTTGGCTCCATTATGGCAATGCTTAGTGGTTAGAGTTTTTCAGACTTATAAGTTAGTAGTTAAGTACTCTTTATCAGAATCAGTATCTGAATCATTGGTAGTGTCGTAGTCAGAAGAATCAGATGAAGGAAATGTGGAGACAGACACATACTTATTAATCATCATGACGTGAGCAGCTGCTCGCCGATCAGCAATATGTTCAATCATGGATCGGAGATGCCTAAAAATAAGAGGGAGACAAATAGGAAACAGAATGCATGTAAAAACAAGAAGTATCAGAGGAAAGAGGAGTTCTTTAAGGCCAGGAATGGAAGTGAGCCAGTTGGGCAAAGACCCTGTCCAGTCAAGGATTCCAGTCCACGTCTGCACTGGTACATGGGCCAGGCGAATCATTCGATCAGTGATCTCCTCAATGATTTTACTCTTGTCATCTACCTGTAAACAACAGTTAGAAAGATTAAATTTGCCACATACACCACCTTCCTGGGCTAGGAGGTAGTCTAAAGCCAATCGGTTTTGGTAGACAGCTGTTAGAATTTTAGTGTTTTGCTTGGCTAAGATGTTGAGAGCCAAGGCAGAATCATTTGTCAGGAGTTCCAGTACTGCTTGGAGTCTTATAATTCGATTGAGCATATAGATAGGTGTTCTATATCCATAAGAACCATCCTCAGCCCAGGTGGCCGGACCATAGTATTGTACAATTCGTTCAGGAGGCCACTCTTGATCTTTCCAATCTCCTATGGATACTTTAGGAGTGCTGCGACGTTTGTTGGGTCTCATGGGACTGTATACTGGAACTCCTAAGGTTTCTCCAGCAGTAATGGGAAGTAGGAAGAAGCTTGGCCGAATTGTAGCCAAGAAGCAAGTTCCATACCAGTTTGTTGGTAACTGTTCATAAGCTCTTCGTCCACATACATAATAATAACCATCTGGAGCATTGAAAACGGTAGTAGCAACACCTGCAGCTGTCCATGTCTTGTTCAAAGTCGAGTCAGTCCAGATGGGAGTTGGCATGGTAGAATTTTCAGTCTGCCACCATGTCTGGGTGGTAAGGTTGGCAGTAAGAACTCCTGTGCATGGAGAATTTCCAACAGGCACGGTATAGATGCGTGAATGTTGTCGAGAGATACATAGTCTGCCAATAACATCAGTCTGTAGTGCCCACTCATATGGATGAGATTTACGGTTATAGGTTACAGTGGTATTCAAGGTGTTAAGATCGGATTGGAAGGTTTCCTTGGCTTCCCATGGCCATTGCTCTCCTGTATCTGTTCCTCCACATACAAAACAGTTCTTGACTTCGAGAGAGAGAGCTATGTTTTCCGCCAAATTGACAAACAGGTTTTTTACTTGTTGAGAAATTGTATGTTTCTTTAATCCCTCAGTGGCATGAGATATTTCATCGAAGAAGGATTGATAACCCACCACAGTAGTCTGGTGAATAATTGGACGAGGTTTGTCTTTTCGCTGAGTGATGGTAATGTAGGTCATGGGGTCTTTTCCAGTTCCGTCGATACCAAATCCCCAAGTATCTTGCCAAGGGATTCCTTCGCTTCTTAGAGGCCATTGTATCGATACTGTATTACCATTTACTGCAGTTAATCGTCCTATCCCGTGGCAGCCATGGTAACCTCCACCGGTGTAATCACAAACTAGAGCCCATCCTGACAATGTCAGGTCCCCTCCGCATGGCAGCCATCTGGATGGATTAGCTACCCGGTTGTATGGGCAGAGGTATTTGTGATTGTAGACATAGGAATTTCTCCAGGCTTGAGACCCACAGTGAAGTGCATTTGGGTGTTTATCAATGGCTTCGCAGGCATCGAACGTTATTGTGACAATCGTTTCACTTCCCATAAGAACCTTAGTGGAGTTGATGTAGTACAAGATGCCTTTTCCTTCTGGGACAATACTTGATGTGTAGCTCTTTGGTAGTCCTACAGTGAGGGTGATGTTGTAGTACTTAGGAGTGGTTGGGGTATGACATATGACTTTGCCAGTTTCTAAACATCGATGGAAGGACTGATAGCCTTGAGTAGTATTCAGGGCGCAAGCAGGTAGTGTGGCACAGGAAGTTGGTGGTTGAGATTGGTGGATGATTGTTGAGACAACTTGAAATCCAGTTTGAGTGGTAGTACGAATTAGCTTGATACATTCAGTGCAATTCTTGCTTAAGGACAGGAAAACAGAGGTAGTCGGGTTACAGAAGAATATTAAGTGAATGCAGAAGATGGATGCAACGTAGATCTTGGAAGTCGGAATCTGTGACATTGCTTTATGACGTAGATGGTTGCATTCATAAGTAATGGATTCTGAAAGGAAGGAAAGAAATGGACACATTAATATTCAGTTGTAGTTACTGATACTTTTTTACTCAGGACTAGCACTGGGCCTGCCTTGGGTGAATCTTAATTTGTGGTCTCCAATCCTGGAAACCTGCCAGTTGGCTGAAGCTGGTTTGAGACGTGTCCAATGAATCCATGAAGAACATCCAAAAACTTTGACAGCTGTTGGAGTAGTTAGCAATACAGTGTACGGCCCTTTCCATCGGGGCTGGAGGGAATCAGACTCATCCCAGTCTTTTATCCACACCGAATTTCCTATCTGGTATGGATGAATCGGGTTTAGCAGGACCAATGGTTCAGTGTCACAGGTGTATTTTTGAATCGCAATAACTGTGTTATATAGTCCTTTGAGTTGGTTACTGAGAGACATTTCCCCTTGTATTTGCAGCGATTCAGGAAAAGATGGAAGAGGTGGAGGCCTTGCGTACATCATTTCATACGGAGTTAACCCCGACTTCCGTGGGGTACATCGGACGTGTAGTAGAGCTAATGGCAGGATGTCTGGCCATTTAGTCTTTGTTTCCTGACACAATTTAGCGAGCTGATTTTTTAGTGTCCTGTTAGCTCGTTCAACTGCTCCACTACTTTGAGGTCTCCAGGCGCAGTGCAGGTGCCATTGGATGCCCAGAATTTGACTTAGACGTCGCGTGACTTCACTGGTGAAGGCTGGTCCATTATCTGAATTTATCTGTCGAGGTAATCCGTATCGTGGTAAAATTTTGTGGAGAAGCAATGTTACTACTTCCTTGGCAGTCTCAGTTCGAGTGGGTATGGCTTCGATCCATCCGGTATAAGTACAGACAGCTACCAGCATTGCTTTGTATCTTTTTGAAGCAGTCATGTGGGTGAAGTCGATTTGGCAAACTTGAAACGGAGTTGTTCCTCGCAATATATGTCCAGGGGCTGGACCAGGTCCATTTCTGGGATTGTTCCTTGCACAGGTAACACATTGATTAACAGCATATTTAGTTAGTTGAAAGAGTCTATTAATGTAGTAAGTTTTTGCCAACAGTGTTGCTAATGCATCTCGGCCGAGATGGGTTTTATTATGGGCTTCCCTGACAACAGTCCATGCCAGGGCGTCGGGTATCCATACCCTATCTTCTTGTACAATCCACCACCCATCCTGCTGATGAAATTGTTCGGTTTGTGCCCAATCATTTTCTTCCGCTGAATAAATGGGGGTTTCATTCGTGAACTGTAGAAGTGGGCAAGTGGGAGTTGATGTATGTGGTGATTGCACACGTGCTGCTTCTTTCGCAGTCTTATCTGCCCATTGGTTTCCTTTGGCGATGGGATCAGTTCTCCCTGTATGGGCTTTACAATGCATGACAGCTACCTTCTTTGGTGCCCATACAGAGTCTAGCAATTGATGTATCTCCGATGCATTAGCTATTTGTTTCCCTTCCGCAGTTAGGAATCCTCGTTCCTTGTATAAAGCTCCATGCACTTGGATTGTAAGGAAAGCGTATTTTGAATCAGTATAAATATTTACAGTTTCTCCTTCTGCCAACTGCAGAGCCCTTGTGAGCGCAATTAGTTCAGCTTTTTGCGCTGATGTCCCTGGGGGCAGGGGTTCAGCTTCAACAATGTCGTCTTCGGAGACTACAGCATACCCAGCGACCCTGACTCCATTTATAACCTGGCTGCTTCCATCAGTGAATAAAGTCCATGCTCCTTGCCAGGGTTGGTCGCGTAAGTCGGGTCGGCTGGAATGTACTGTTGCCATAATTTCCCCACATTCATGAGAAACTGGAGTGGGGGTTGGGAGTAGAGTTGCAGGATTCAAGTTTTTACTGTCCTGTATTTGAATCTCTGGAGTTTCACATAATAACGCTTGGTACTTTACAAGACGTGAATTTGTCATCCATTTTGGCCCATGGGTCTCTAGCAGTCCTTGGATAGTATGAGGAGTTGTTACTTGTAAAATCTGTCCAAATGTTAGCTTAACTGCTTCGGGTATCAGTAGACATGCAGCAGCAATGCTTCGGAGGCATCCCGGCCATCCTTTTGACACATTGTCCATTCCTTTTGACAGATATGCAACAGGTCGTTCCCATGAGCCTAAGGTTTGAGTCAATACCCCTATGGCCATGCCTTTTTTCTCGTCGACGAATAGATGGAATGGTTTCATCACATCTGGCAACCCCAAGGCAGGTGGTTCAATTAAGGCTTCTTTTAGTTGTCGTAAGCTTGCCAGTTCGTTTCCTTCCCATTGGAAGGGTTGAGATTCTGCCTCTTTACCCCGCAGCTTGTCGTACAGGGGTTGAGCAATAACTGCATAGTTAGCAATCCACAGCCTACAGTATCCTGCAGCTCCCAGGAACGCCCGGAGCTCTTTCTTACAAGTGGGTACAGGTTGATCTCTTATAGAACTGGTGCGAGAAATCCCCAGACATCGGGTTCCTCCACGTATTTGGAAGCCTAAATACTCTACTTCCAATTCACAGATTTGCGCTTTCTTTTTACTTGCACGATACCCTTTTGAGTACAACGTCTTTAGCAGCTGAAGAGTGGATACCGCACATTCGAGGTACGTCTCTCGAAACAACAGAAGGTCATCCACGTATTGTATGACTGGCCCATACTTTACTTGATACATCTTTAAATCGTTTGCCAGTTGCTCACCGAACAGCGTAGGTGAGTGCCTATACCCTTGAGGCAACCTAGTCCATGTGTACTGCTGCTTTACTCCAGTATCTGCATTTTCCCATGTGAAAGCAAAAATCTTTTGACATTCCTCCGCCACCGGGACGGAGAAGAAGGCATCTTTGAGATCAATGACACTGTACCACTTTGATGCAGGAGAGACTTGAGCCAGGATTGAGTACGGATTTGGCACGAGGGCTACTAGATCTGCTACTTGACTATTCACTTTTCTTAAGTCTTGTACTGGTCGATAGTCATTTGATCCAGGCTTCTTTACTGGCAACAGAGGGGTGTTCCAAGCAGATCGGATTCGCCGGAGAATGCCCAAATCATACAATCTTTGCAGGTGTATCTGAATTCCTTGTCTGGCCATATAAGGAATGGGGTATTGAGATTGATTTATCACCTGTGCATTCTGTTTCATCTCGATCCAAATAGGGGTAGCGTTGATGGCTATTCCTCCTGGATTTTGTTCAGCCCATACTTTAGGTATACTGTCCATTAGCTGTCTGCGCTTTTCGTTGAGGACGGTGTTTTCTCCATATCGGTGCGTAGTGGTATGTTTGACTATGGGGAGATGTAATCTCCATTCTTCTTGGAGTGGACAGATGAGAGAGACTGGGTTATCAGCGAAGGATGCTCTTATTTCTCCTGTCGATTCGAATTGTAAGTTGGCTCTTAACTTACAAAGAAGGTCTCTCCCTATGAGGGGAACTGGGCATCCCGGGACGTAGAGAAACTGATGAGATACTAATTGTCCTCCCACCCGGACTTGTCGTTTCTGAAGAAAGGGAGCGATAAGTGGCTTTCCAGAGGCCCCTACAATAGAAATGTTTTTCGAAGTGGGTGTGGTAATAGCGGTAGTCATGACTGATCTTTGTGCCCCGGTATCTAACAATCCCTTAAATGTCTCAGTTCCTACTTTAATTTCTACTAAGGGATCGAATGGAAGAATTCCCTTCTCTAGTCATGCTTCACTGCTGTCTTCGCTAGAGGTTTCTCCGACAGTCATCTGCCATTCAGCTTCCTTCGGTTTGGACGGAGTATATCCTTCCTGCTTCATTTGCAGGGACTCTGGGCATTCAGACTTCCAGTGTCCTTCTTGTCTACAGAATGCACATTGATTGGCTCCCAACGGCACCCTTCCCCCCCTAAACGATCCTCCTCTGCTAGCTCGTCCTCTGGGCGGTCCCCTCGAGGGTGACCTGCCCCTTCCTCTCGGCCCAGGATATCCCTGATAGTGCCTAGCCGAGTTTCCGAAATTCGTTTCTTCCAGCGCTGCAGCTAACAAACTAACACTTTCTCTTAACTTTCTACTTTCTTTCTTTTCTTTCTTGTCTCCGTCCGGCTCTCGGTTTACATAAACTCTGTCAGCCATGGCTTTTAAGTGGCTAATAGTCATTCCCTCAAATCCTTCTGATTTCTGTAGCTTCCGGCGGATATCGGGACAGGATTGTCCGACAAAGCTCATTACTATGACGGACTGACTTTTGGGGTCCTCTGGGTCGAACGGACTGTATTGCCGATATGCATCCATCAATCTCTCCAAAAAGATTCCAGGAGTTTCGTCTTTTCCTTGCACCACGTCGCGGATCTTTCCCATATTCATGACTTTCTGCTTTCCTTTCTTTAAAGCTCCGAGAAAGGCGACTTGGTATGCAGCAATGCTGGCTCGCCCTGCAGCCGTCTGGAAATCCCAGTTGGGATCGGCGACAGGGGCATGCTCTCTCACTACTTCATCTGGATTACCGTCTGACCCGGCTCCCAGCCGAGCTGCTTCTTCCATGTTTAATTGTATTTGTCGGCGTTCTTCGGTGGTAAAAAGGATGGAGGCGAGGTGCCGAATGTCAGCCCAGTTGGGGTTATGGGCTGCAAAAATTCCTCGTAAAAAATCTAGCATCTGATCTGGATTATCAGCGTAAGAGGGGCCGAGCTGTTTCCAGTTAAAAAGATCGCTGGAAGTGAAAGGTATGTAAGTAAACAACTTTATAGTTTGCGTAGTATTATACTCGTTTTCTTCAGTAGGGACCACGGGAACTACGGTGGTTGTTTCTCTAATTGGTAGTTGTAAACTTGCGGCTTGGGTTTTACTGCGAGTGCCGCCGGATACGGACGACTCGCCGCCGTCCTCAACTTTTGCCGCCGCCGCTTCCGCTTCAAGCCGTACTTCGGGAATCGGCATTATTTCATGATCAACTTGGGCAGCGGCGGGAGCTGGGGGATCTGGTGGCGCATTATACGATTGAGGGCAGCTAGGGGCATAGGGTGGCGGCAGAAGATCTTCTGCGTCAGGCAGTACTGCAGGCGGCAGGGGTTTAACTTTTTTTTCTTGAGTCCGTGTGTTCCCTTGCACTACAAACATGGCCGCCGCAGATGACGCATGGTCCTTTATTCCTAAGATGGCCGCCCTTCCCTTTCTTTTCCGGTTTGAGGACTTCCGGTCACCCATTTTGTTTACTTGCGCCACCATTACGAGGGCGGCTCCCTCCACTAACTTCTTTGCCCACTTCGGAGGATTCTCGATAACTGCAATCCAAGCAGTTATGTATGGCTTATCCTCAGGGCAACCCGGATTTTCTTCTTTCTCAACTATTTTCAAGACCCTTGTGGCCGTTTGGAAATTGAAAGTTTCTTCCGGAGGCCAATTTACACACAAACCGGGCCACCTATGGGTGCATCGCTGAACCATTCCGGGCTTAGTACATTTACGTTTATCGAACACTTCACTATAGTGTTCTGTCATAACTTTTAGTGGAGTTGAATAGCCCCCTCCCATTAGGATAGAATTCACAGACAAAGGAGGGAAGGGAAGACGGATAGGTAAGGGGTCCGTACCCGTCAGACACAAAAGGGTCACAATCGCCCCGACTAGGACGCGGTCAGCCCGGCCTAGAACTGCGAGGCCATTCACTCTCTTTCACACAACAAGAAACCTATTCCCACTATCGTACGCGTTACTTCTTTTTCCTCTTTTTATGCGCGTGGTTTTCGGAATGCAATTCCTACCAAACCACCGCTTGGGGTGTGATCAAAGCCCCCTCGGTCCCCTCACGGATGGACCGGTTATTTGCTACTCTTTTAGCTATTCTTCTTTTTTTCCCATCATTCCCATAATACTCGCCTGCAGGATTCTTCCGATCGTCACGAAAGCCTTCTTTCCAGATCACCAGCCCAGAGGTCTCAGAAGAATTTCTGTGGAACGGTCCCCTCAGAAACCCGATCGCTGAACTCAGCGGTGGCCACTCACCAGGTGCGTCTGGGGGATCGCTCCGCCACCAAACTACCGGACCAACTGGGGGGCTAAAATAGCGTCCCCGGCACCTCCTGGCTGAGGCTCGCCAAATGTAACCGTCTCTTTTTAGTCAGTAAGGAGGTCCAGACAACTGATCCGTAAAGATAGACTTTTATTGCCAGCAAGATGCAGCTAAGACAAAGGCTCAGTACAACTGCATGCCACGCCCCCTTAGGAGCAAACTTTTATGCACTTTACAACTCTTATCTTTCACACATGCGTTCTGGTTTTTGCTGAACAAACATTTCACAAATTGCTGAACAAGCATTAGCTAGCGTGGTCCTCTAGTAGGTGTAGCTTAAGATCAGACTATTGTTTCGTCATTTAATTGACGTGTTAGACATTTTACATTGTCATTCGTATTAATACAATACAAAGTATTATTCCAAAATGGAGTTACGTTATGTTACGCTAAAAATTAGTATGTCACTGCGTCACTACGCATTACGTATCATTTGCGTTGCAAATATTAGTATGTTCAAGATGGCTGTGCGTTTCACTGCTGGCATGATTAGTCGGAAGATGTTCAGTTGCTCTTTCGTACTTCAAGGGGGGTCCCGAAATTGAACCTCTTCACTTTTTCTGTCACCCAGTCAGCATGGGGGAGGGGTTAGACATGCTGCAGGGAAGCCTCTCCACAACCCAGCTCCTCTGGTTTCCCATGGCAATTCGGCTGACACCAGCAAAATCTGTGGGAAGAGACAGATTTTCAGTCCTTCCTGCAGGATTCTGGGAGACCAGGAGTCCTGTTTGTGCTGCTTTGTTTGGTGTTTGCCTTTGGTATCTTTATTAACTTTTTTTTCTGCTGGAGATTTGGATATTGAAATTTTATAAAAAAAAAAAATTGTAACATGAATCAGGTGTTGATGAGGACTGGGAATAGGTATTTGATTTTGGAGAACTGCTTTCCTGTGAATCCTTAGTCTGCATTGCATACATCTTGTGTCTTTCAAAGAAAGGCTGCTCTGGCAAAAGAACCATTTTCTGTTAAAATTCTTTAAAGAAGTGAACAGGAGGACAGCAAGTTAGACCAGCCTCCTTCTATTTCTCTGGGAAATGTATTGTATGTGGGAGGATGCACAACTGATTCTTTTGTTTAAAAAGTAGACATTGTCAGTTTTCTAAGAGAATGTTGTTCAATGTACCTAAAGTGTTACCCAACCTTGAAATGGTATAAATGCAGATAATGCAAATAATGAACTGCTCAGGTAGAAAAACCACAAGGCATCTGACACAAAAGAAGGTTTAATAAAGATAAATATAAGAAATTCTAGACATGAAATAAACACTGTACTAAATGTAAAGCTGCCAACCCAGCAAACCTCTCTTCCTCCAGCGTCAGCTGTATGAGTTTTTATTCCTGGTCACTTCCCAGGTTGACTTTGGAGATAGATAGCTGCTATGCATTTGTTGCCTTTCAGATCCTATACTGAGGATTAAACTTGTCTTTAAGGCCAGTGAGGCAACATGAAGAATACCTGAAAACTGGGCAGACTTGACTTGCAGTTTCTAGTTTTTGAAATACAAAAAAAAAATTGGCAAAGAACAAATTCCTAAAAAAATATACATTATGAGGGCAATAATCAAAGCCATTTCCTTGGATAAAGCAGTGTTTTACCTGTAGAAATGGGCTCTTTGATCATTATTTCCTCTCAATAAAATTGTGCTCGAGGATGGCACTAGGTAAAAGGAGGAAATGATGCATGTATTTTTGGATTTTCATAACTATGCTTGTTTTTGTTTTTTTTTGCCAGAAAAAGCACATGCAGAGAAAGCAGGTGAAAATGTTTGTGAGTACTTTTTCCATATGCAATAATCACAGTAAATACCTTTGCAGTTTCATGTTGATTTGTGCAAACCTTGAGGCTAAAATCCACCCATGGAGTTTGTACCTAAATGGGCAGTTTGATTACTAGCCCCTACATAAAAGAGTGGACTGTTTTGTACATCGCTTTGGGCAATTTTAATCTGGAAAGTGATGTATTAATGTTATCAAATATCACATACATAAAAAAAAATCACAATACACATGCATATAATTTTAAGAGGTATCATAAACATGTCAGCAATTCAATCATTGAAAAACACTTCAGCAATTCTCCCTTCACAACGAGATTTCAGTGTGAGACTAGGATGTCCAGTAGTGATGTACAGAAGGAAAAAAATTGTTTCGTTTCACAGGGACCCAAATTCCTTGCATTAGCTTCATAGGGGGGAAAACCAATTCATTGATTAGTTTTATTCATTTTCCCATTAAAGTCAATGGGGAAGTATTTGCAGCCTATTTTTGGCTGCAGAATTGGGGTTTTCTTATCAATTCTGATGAAAGGTTCATTTCATTTTGGATGCCCTGAATTTGTTTTGTTTTTCATCAGAACAAGAAAAGAGCTCCAAGGTACTTAGACTGTGGCAAAGTGGCACCAAAGTGACATCAATAGCTTAAGGCACTGTAAAGGGGCAAAGGGGTACCAGGAGTGGCAAGAGTGCTTTAACAGAGGTGCAAAGCAGCAGTGAGAGTGTGAAAAATACACCACAGCTTCAAAAGAGAGCACCGATAACAGTTGCATGAACCCTCGAAGGCAGCACGACAGGCAAAGTGGCAAGACAAGTGGCATCAACATCCTACAGCACAATGAAGGGGGAACATATCAAGCAGAAAGAGTGTCAGAAAAAACCACAAGGTGCCAAAAAAGGGACAAAGCAGCAGAAAGACTAGCACCAACACACTGAGGAACCATGATAGTGGCAAGAACACCACAAAGAGTAGAGTGAGTCATCTGGTGTATGGCAGCAAGGCAGAGTGGCAGAAAGTTGACAGGGGCAAGACAGGCTGGCAGAGCAGAGGTAGTCTGGTCCCTGTGGTTTTGATAGGGGCAAGACAGGCTGGCAGAGCTGAAGTAGTCAGGTCCCTGTGGTTTTGATAGGGGCAAGACAGGCTGGCCCCGGGGAAAGTTCCCTTTCCTTTGTGCAGGTAAGGGCTCCCTAGAATGGGTTTGCCCCTAGAGTGGGGTAATTCCATTGGTGTCTAGTGAGCTTTCGCTGGTCTTTTAAAATCTGGTGGACATAGCAGATATACAAAGGTGGAGGAGGTTTCCATGTGAACAGCGGTTCAACATAGGTCAGTGGTGTTAAGAGATAGGCTGGCTACACTCAGGGAGAGTTCCCTTTCCTTTGCACAGGAAAGGGCTCCCTGCAATAGGTTGGGCCCTAGAGTGGAGCACAAGTCTTCAAGCATGGTGAGTCGGCGTGGAGGAGGTTTCCATGTGCTCTAGTTCAACATGGGTCAACGGGTTCTAAGAGATAGGCTGGCTACACCTGGGGAGAGTTCCCTTTCCTCTGTGCAGGAAAGGGCTCCATAAAATGGGTTGGCCCCTAGAGTGTGGTGGTTCCGTTGGCGTCTAGTGAATACCCAGAAGCTATTAACTGTACTTATGCACTTCAGCTGCTGACAAAGGAAATTGAAGAGCTCTCAGGAATAAGAAAACTGCTACTCAAGTCCATATCTACAATATCAACCTACATTGACATTGTACCCTACAGTGCCTCTGTAAACTATGGGAACACAGAGTATGAACTACAGTACAACTACCACCAGTTTTCTAAAGCACTAGAAACATTAATGTTGGCGCCTAAGAAACATCTAGGGAAAATGGCCCACATTATGAAGGTCATGAAAATATTGAGCATATGAAATATCCAAGCTCCAAGCTGGACAGACAGGCACAGTGTTAGAAGTCAGGTCTTTGTAGGGACGTAAGGCTTGGATGGACAGGCACAGCATTTGAGGCCAAACCCTTGTAAATACGCAGAAGCTATTAACTGTACTTATGCACTTCAGCTGATGAGAAAGGAACTTGAAGAGCTCTCAGAAATAAGAAAACCACTACTCAAGTCCAAATCTACAATATCAACCTATGTTGACTTTGTAGTTTACACAGTGCCTCCGTAAACTATGGAAACACAGAGGATGAACTAGTCTACAACTACCACCAGTTGTTTGTTTTTGTTTTTTTTTATTGCTGTCAATCATGAACATTAACAAGTAATATCATCAAGAAACAAAAATGTAACAGCAGTGTACATCTGATCTTATATCATAGTATACTGACGGGCGGATTTTAAAAGCCCTGCTCGCGTAAATCCGCCCGGATTTACGCGAGCAGGGCCTTGCGCGCCTATTTTCCATAGGCCGCCGGCGTGCGCAGAACCCTGGGACGCGCGTAGGTCCCGGGGTTTTCAGAAGGGGGCGTGTTGGGGGCATGTCGGGGGCGGGGATGAACGACGCAGCGTTTTGGGGGCGGGACTCGGCGTTTTGGGGGCGGGCCCGGGGGGGCGTGGTTTCGGCCTGGGGCGTTCTGGGGGCGTGGCCGCGCCCTCCGGAACTGCCCTTGGGTCAGGTCTCGGCGCGCCAGCAGCCTGCTGGTGCGCGTGGATTTACGCCTCCCTCTGGGAGGCGTAAATCCATGGATAAAGGTAAGGGGGGGGGGGGTTTAGATAGGGCCGGGGGGGTGGGTTAGATAGAGGAAGGGAGGGGAAGGTGAGGGGAGGGCGAAAGAGAGTTCCCTCCGAGGCCGCTCTGAAATTGGAGCGGCCTCGGAGGGAACGGAGGCAGGCTGCGCGGCTCGGCGCACGCCGGCTGCCCAAAATCGGCAGCCTTGCGCACGCCGATCCAGGATTTTAGAGGATGCGCGCAGTTTTGCACGCAAACAAAAGTACGTGATCGCGCAGTTTTTAAAAATCTACCCCATAGTGCATAGTTTCCCCCCCACCTCCCTCCTCTCCTTCTATAGCTTTAGAAACATTAATGTTGGCACCTAAGAAACATCTAGGGAAAATGGCCTATATTATGAAGGTCATGAAAACTATTGAGCATGTGACATATCCAAGCTCCAAGCTGGACAGACAGGCACAGCGTTAGAGGTCAGGCCCTTGTAGGGACGTAAAGCCTGGATGGACAGGCACAGCATTTGAGGTCAAGCCCTTATAGGTACATACGGCCTGGACAGTGGACAGGCTGGCAAAGCATTTCAGGTCAGGTACATGTGCTGATATTATCTCGAGCATAGGAGGCAGTTGGAGCTGCTGCAAGGCTTTCAATTGCTTTTATTTATCTTGCCATTCACAGGGAGAATTTGGAAACCCAAGCAAAGGCATGTTTATTTTCAAAAACACTAGCATTTCCATCAACTCTGGTGCCAGCCTTGAGCGGTGAGGGCTCATGATATCCCCTGTCACTGAAAATACACATTCACTGGGCACACTGGTTGGTGGACATGACAGATATCGCTGAGCCACTTTGGCTAAGTGTGGCCAGACAGTGGACTTGTGTGCCCAATATGCCAGTGGATCTGTCTGCATGTCCTCTGTGGGCTCTAAGAGATTCTGTGACACTGACATTTGTGCTGTTGTCTCCTTTGCTTGGGTGGGCTGAGAGTCCTTCACACCAGCTGCTTTCTTTCTAGCCCGTTCCAGAACAGATGATTTTTTTGTGGGCAACATGGCTTTGGCATTGTGAAGTGGAGGAGGAAGTACTAGCTGTCGCTGACAGAGTGCTGCTCCTGCTTGGGCTAGCACTACTTTCTGAAGTGCCTGCTGTTTCCTCCTCTGCTTCATGCCTAATCTGTCTCTGCCTATGGCGCTCCTGTTCATGGACTTTTACTAACAGCAGGTCCTTCACAAATATGAGACAATCAGACTGTAGGGCGAGTTTCCCTTTCATATGGGGATCACAGACTGTGGCGAGCATGTATGTGTGGTCTTTTGTTAAAGGTCTTAATCTCTCTTGCAACTGCTTCTGCAAAAAGTCCAGACAATGCAGCACATCTGCTGTCATTCCCTCTTCCTGTTTAGAGCTCTTCAAATTTTCCTCCAGAAAATTAACTATAATGATGATGTCAGCCAAGATGGCACTTCTGGAACTCAGCTCTTCCAAGGCATCCTTGAAGGGCTGCAGGATTTTTACCTGCTGACTCATGAGTAACCAATCATGATGCCTTAGGGGACTATGCACACCTATGTCCATTTCCAGAGAAAGGTCATGAAGGGGTGGCTGCTTCTCCACTAACCTCTGCAGCATCATATAGGTGGAATTCCACCGGGTGGCAATGTCTTGAATGAGATGCTGCACCACCTTCACACTTCTGTGGAAGTTCGCTGCTATGTTCCTGTACTTGTGTATTAAGTCCTGCAGGAATTCATTCTCTTGGTACTTGGACTCCAACCTCAGAGCTGACTTCACTACCAGGTGCAGAGTGTGTGCAAAACATCAGATGTTCTGAAAGCCCCCGTCGGATATTGCCTTTACCATGTTTGCACCATTGTCTGTGACAAAGAATCCTGCCTGAAGATTCCTGTGTCACTGGTGTAGCTGCCAGCCCATCAACATCTGTCTGATGCATGCTAGAATATTGGCTGAGGTATGGGTCTCGTCCGTCAGGTGGGTGTGCAGTAAAGCCTACCTCCACCCTGATACTTGTTCACTAATAGAGCTGCTGCCTGCCCCTGCCTCAGCCAGGTCCTACCAGTGTGCTGTCAGGGAGAGGTAAGACTGTGCAGCATTCAGTGTGGTCCAGATATCACAGGTGAAATGCACACTCCCCTCTGCCTTAGCTAGCAGTGCTTGGATGCGACTGCGACACTGCTTGTACAGACTGGGGATGACCTTTCTGCTAAATGTGGTTCTGGAGGGGACTTTGTAATTTGGAACTAAGACCTTCAGCAAATGTTTGAAACCCACATTCTCTACTATCTGCAAGGGCTGGTCAAGGACAATCATTTCTCCAATGCTCCTGGTTACAACTTTTGAGGCTGCCTGCCTCCTTCCCTGGGATAGTGTTACTGAACACCACCACATTTCCTCCATGGTGGGTTGTTGCTTCTGACACATGGCAGGGGGCTGCTGGCCTGCCACCTGACTGCTAGAAGGGGCTGAGGGCATGGGGTGACTCTGCTCCTTTTCAACCACTTTACATTGCCTGGAAAAAGGGGTCCTCTGACTGGTATTGCCACCATCCCCAGATGGCAGTACTGTTGGGTATTGCTTCTGCATATGATGCATCATGCCAAAATTAGTTAGATGTCCAATTTGCATGCCTCTACTAATAGCCCTGGCACAGTAATTACACAGAGCAAACCGAGGTCCTCCATCACTTTAAAGTGGCTCTAGATTGCAGATGATTTTCATGATCCCTTTTCTCTAGCCTTTGGGGTGGATGCTGGCACTGGAGCTGAAGTAGTCGGTGCACCCTGAGAAGCAATACCAGAGACCAGTCACACTCTGTGCCTGCACTGACTGCTCTTCCTCCTCATCATCATCAGTTTCATCTCTCCCCTACAGCATTGAAGTGGCGGCTAAGACAGAACTAACTAATCCTCCTAAACCTTCTTCAGCTATTACTACTTCCATTTCTGATGATGAGAATCCCACACAAGATGATTCTTCATCAGAATCAGAAGCAAACAATGCCTGTGCTACATTTTCAATGCTAAGTCGAGTCTGCTGTCACACTGCTGCTTTTGGGTCTCGCCCTTTTGTCTTCCATGACTCAGCCTCCTCTTCCCTCACCTCCAAAACTACAGGGTCAGAAACAGGTGGTGGCGATGCATCATCTTTTAAATTTCAGTTTTTTCAGGAAGGAACTGCCTGCCCCTCCAGAGATTTTAGATTGGAACAGGTCCCTTTTTAACTTTAATGGGGGACTGGCACTGCCTTTTGAAATGCCTCCTCTGCCAGTCCCAGTCACTCGAGCACGTCAAGCTTTCCCTGACATCATGAATTTAATGTCACTGCCTACTAGGGATTTCAATTAAAAGAATTATTTCCAAAAGAGGCCTACTGGGGATTTGGCTTCAAAGAGCACCACTGTCCCAATATATGTGAGTCTGCAAAACTGCCCACAGATGCAGTGCCTTGATGTTAATTGTCAAGCGCACCTTCTAGCGCAGTTTCTCGTTTGTTGTGAACCGATGTGCTATCCCTGATGAACGTTGGTATATAAAAGCACTAAATAAAACTAAATAAATGTACACTACAACTGGAACCGCTGTATGTGCACACAACAAACTTGTAACTACACAAGAGGCCTACTAGGGATTTGGCTTCAAAGGGCACTGCTGTCCCAATATATGTGAGTCTGCAAAACTGCCCACAGGCGCAGTGCCTTGATGTACACTAATGTGTGTGCACACATCAAACTTGTAACTACAAAAGAGGCCTTCTGGGGATATGGCTTGAAAGAGCACCACTGTCCCAATATATGTGAGTCTGCAAAACTGCCCACAGATGCAGTGCATTGATATACACTACAACTGGGACCCTGTGTGTGCACACATCAAACTTGTAACTACAAAAGAGGCCTACTGGGGATTTGGCTTCAAAGAGCACCGCTGTCCCAATATATGTGAGTCTGCAAAACTGCCCATAGATGCAGTGCCTTGATGTACACTACAACTGTGTGTGCATACATCAAACTTGTAACTACAAAAGAGGCCTACTGGGGATTTGGTTTCAAAGAGGCCCTCTGGGGATTTGGCTTCAAAGAGCACCGCTGTCCCAATATATGTGAGTCTGGAAAACTGCCCACAGACACCCATTGCACTGCTTTGTTGGCTTAAAAGAGCACTCTATACTAATATATGTGAGCCTGGAAATCTGTCCACTGATGCCCAGTGCACTGCCTTGTTGGCTTAAAAGAGCACTGCTGTACCAATATATGTGAGTCTGGAAAACTGCCCACAGATGCCCAGTTCACTGCCTTGTTGGCTTAAAAGAGCACAGAGAGACAGTCTGAGATCAATAAAAAAACAAACAAACTGCAGTTAAAAAAATAGCCTGGCTGGCACAGCAGCAAAAATGAAGAAATATCTTTTTCAATGGAAAATTCTATCAAAGTAGCTAGCAATTGACTATATCTCCCATCCATAACACCCAAATCCTGCTTGCGACCTACCCCAGGGGGGGTAAGATCAGCAGCAAAATGCCACTGCTAGCAGCTTGTCTCAGTGGGAGAGACAGTCTGAGTTCAATAAAAAAAAAAAAAGTTCAGTTAAAAAAAAGCCTGGCTGACACAGCAGGAAAAATGAAGAAATATCTTTTTCAATGGAAAATTCTATCAAAGTAGCTAGCAATTGAATACAGATTTGAGACACTCAGACTAGCTCTGAGTAAAGCCACCATCCCCGGACCACCTCCCCGGACCAACCCTGCAAAGAAAGAGCGTGGCACGCCGCGTGCTTAAGGTATAAATAGTGCAGCGTCATCAGGAATAGTGTCACAGAGCACTGAGTGAAAGTGGCGATTGGCTGCATTAGAAAAATGCTTAGCTCTGATAGGTTGCATTCTCATCTCCTTGCCAACCTGTCTGACCCACTCTATGACAGGGCTGTGAGGTCGCTTATGACTCAAAGGAAAGGGCTGGTTTTTCTTATGGATACTCCCACATGGCCTTCTCCTATTTCAAACAGCCACTAAGAAATCACTGCGAACCAAAAGATTGAAACTAATATATGTTTTATTCGTGGGGGATCACCATGCGTTTCGCGAACCCACGAATACAAAGACTAGGGACTTATTTGTTGCGGATTGCGCATTCGTTGAAAACAAATGCACATCCCTAATGTCCAGTACAAGCTTAAAAGGATCTGAATATGATTCTAAAATATTCCCCTTTCAAGCAGCTTTATATGAAACTCAGACTGTAGCTGTGTTAGGAGGTGACGTACATAGTTAATGTTTATATGTTTTCACTTTGAAAAAAACAATTGATTTGGAATTAAATGATTAAGAATATTCCAGCACAATGCTTTTCATTGAGTGCACTGCTGAAATTTTTTTACATCCTATTATAATTGTTTGCATGTGCCATGATATCGGAATATTTTTTGATGTGTGTGATTCAATTCACTCTTAAAAATATTGTCTCCAGATTATGAAAATTCGGGGGAGGGGGGGGGGAAGTGATTGTTTCTTTTTGGAAATCACCAAAGCTTTCATGAGTTTCCTTGTTTAATGATTTTTATTCTTATTTGTGCTGTTATCACTGCAGTACATTAAAAACTTGGAACAGGGAATTAAAAGTTTGCAATGCGAAGGGCCTTGTAAGTAATCTTGTGACCACAGACATCGGTAGATTATCATCCACCAATGCCTGTGGTAAATTATATCTACTGAATGGGTCTTTCCATGTTATGATGTGCCATCTATGGTGGATTTTGGATACATTTGATTGGCCCATTGAGCATTCTTTATCGCCATAGGGTCTTTCAATCTTTAAATTTTCCCAGGGGTTTGTGTTCCTATCAGATTTATATAATGGTCCCTCCAGGCACATTAAGCCCTGTGTGAACCCCTAACATAAGAACATAAGAAATTGCCATACTGGGTCAGACCAAGGGTCCATCAAGGCCAGCATCCTGTTTCCAACAGTGGCCAATCCAGGCCATAAGAACCTGGCAAATACCCAAACACTAAGTAGATCCCATGCTACTGATGCCAATAACAGCAGTGGTTATTTCCTAAGTCAACTTGATTAATAGCAGTTAATGAAGTTCTCCTCCAAGAACTTATCCAAACCTTTTGTGAACCCAGCTACCTTAACTGCACTAACCACATCTTCTGGCAGAAAATTCCAGAGCTTAATTGTACATTGAGTGAAAAAGAATTTTCTCTGATTAGTTTTAAATGTGCTATTTGTTAACTTCATGAAGTACCCCCTAGCCATTCAATTATCCGAAAGAGTAAATAACCAATTCACACTTAATCATTCTAGACCTCTTATGATTTTAAAGACCTCTATCATACCCCCCATCAATGATCTCTTCTCCAAGCTGAACAGCCCTAACCTCTTTAGCCTTTCCTCAGAGGGGAGCTGTTCCATCCCCTTTATCATTTTGGTTGCCCTTCTCTGTACCTTGTCCATCGCAACTATATCTTTTTTGAGATGTGGTGACCAGAATTGTACACAGTATTCAAGGTGCGGTCTCACCATGGAGCGATACAGAGGCATTATGACATTTTCTGTTCTATTAACCATTCCCTTCCTAATAATTCTTAACATTCTATTTGCTTTTTTGACTGCTGCAGCACACTGAGCCGACGATTTTAAAGTATTATCCACTATTATCCTCTATAGGGGCAGGCAAGACTTCAACCCCCTCCTCTCTTAGCTTTAGCCTCCATCTGCTTGCACTGACCCACCAATTCAGCTGCCGTGGACTCTCATACACATTTAATCTCCCCCCCAACCTGCCAATCAGCGTTCCTTTATTATCTATCCCGGCACTCTCCATTTACAATTGCTCTTTATGTTCTCATCAACTGTTACAGCTGACACGTGTGTTACTAATCAGCCTTGCTGTGGCATTTTGAAGTATTTGGAGAGGTCTGATGGAGGAGGAAGGAAGGCTAAGGTACAAGGTGCAGTATTATTTGTTCTTTGACAGATCGCTGCGTTGTAAGTTTTATTGCAACAATCAATACACAGATTGATATATTGACTCTTACTGTGGTGAGAGTATGTTTACAGCATAAAGCCCCTGATGCAGCCTTGTTGGCGAAACTCAGTTCGAGTCGGGCACCTCTAATAAAATCTTCCACGGTGTAAGGTAGTCCCTTTGTTGTTTTTTTGCATTTCTAGGAGATGACAGAAGTGGCAGGAATGGATGGATAGTGCTAGGTCAATCCAGGCTGAAGATTCAGCTGTGTTTGGCCAGTAGGCTGCGATCGTTTTTCTTCCTAGCAGTTCGCCACTTAACTGGATATATTAAGTCTAAAGTTATACAGCTTATCATAGCTGGATACCTGTATACCTTTCAATATTCAAAAGACTATCCAGTCATGGTTTGCCAGCTAAATTTATTTGGGGATATTCATTGGGACGTTTATCCCACGGAATATCCAGGACAAATTATCTGGCTAACTGTAGCCGGATAACTTATCTGTTCACTGGCTTTCTGAATACCCCCCCCCGCCTTTGTTTTTTAATCTTTTTTCACAGAATTGTCCACAGTTTCCTAATTTATTAAAGGGGGTATCTTTTAGAACAGCAATATTTTTTTACAGGCAAAACTTTGCTGCTACCAAAAAACATGCCTTAACCTATCAAGCTATTTCTTCCTATGTGCAGAGAAAAAGAGAGTGAGAGATCTGAGTCATTGTGAACATATGCTCCAGTGACAATACTGACACTGATCTTATAAAGTATGCGGTCTATATTCAAAAGCAATTAGCTGGCTACCTTCTGAGGTGTGGTTTGGTGGTGGTTTTGGGGCCAGTTTGACAGGCAGAGTGATACGTATGAACAGCACAGGGTACCATCAAGCCAGGGCGAGAGAACACTGTAGAAATCTCATCTTTGTGAGACTTTCCTCACTCCAAATGATGTCAAATCTTCACTGAGGTGTACTGTGCTGTTCATACGTCTCACTTGGCATGTCAAACTGGCCCCCAAACCCTAAAGCAAAAACTTTAACGCACCCTCTGATCACTAGCTATGCGAAGTACGTGATGTGATAATTTTAGAATTATCATGAACATGTCCATTTTTCATATTGCTGGCATTATCCATGTAAAATTATAGCATTTTGATGAATCTAGGGTGAAATCTGGTCGGGCCAAAGAGCTGTCCTAAACTTAGGTGGCTATGGTTAGCCAGATAATTTTAAGATAGCCGGCTATATTCAATAGTGTGACTGCACTATTGAATATACCTCTAAAGTTAGCCGGATAAGTTTAACTGGCTAACTTTGCTATGCGGACTGTGTCTGAATAAGGACCTCTATGTGTACTGATGCTTGATCATAATGAATGATATTGCCTTTTAAGGTAAGGTAACAAGTACATGTGTAATGACACTAGTAACAATGATATGCTATAGTAATAAAGATAGCATTGCTAATTGTATCACTATAAGATTTTATTGCAATATAATTAGCAGTAAAATGCTGTAAATCATTGAGGAGAAGAATGCAGAATCCAGCTTCTTCTAATATGGAAATTTACTATTTAAGGCAGTGGTAATCTGTCCCAGACCTCAAGGCCGCCAACAGATTTTTAGGTTTTTAGGACACATGAGGAATATTTACATACAAGGGAGGCAGTGGCCATGGAAATCTATCTCATGCATATTAATTAGTGATATCCTGAAATCCCAAATTTGTTGACGGCTCTCGAGGCCTGGGAGTGAATATTACTGATTTAAGGTGAAAAATTACTATGCAGAATAGCTATTGAGGTTGAATTCTGTCTGTTGCTGGGTGACAAACAAAAGCCAGCCTACAAAAAGTAGACAAATGTATATTACTATATTAGCTCAATAATTAGCCCTTTCACATGGTATAATAATAATGTGACTTCACAGCAGACTACTGATGATCTAAATATCTCAATTAAATATAAGTGGTTTAGCCACAAGAAGCCATCAGACAGAGGCTAAATCCTTAATTGTCTTTAACAGTATAAGTGACAATGAAGCATTCTCATCAGTTTACAGTTTCTATGTCTTACTCTGGCTATAGCAATGCATGTGGTGTGGTTAATATTAGCATTATTATTATTTAGTCTGACTGAATTTTCTCAGAAAAGCCTTTTGAGGAAGGAACGTAGAACTTGGGTTATGGGAAAGAGATCAGAATTGTGAGAGACATGACAAAATCTTTTATTATGGATTCCAAGAAGATGGGTTTTCACATTATCTCCACTGCAGACATAGCAAGTTCAGAAGGTTTGTCTGGGTTGTTTTTTTTTCAGAAGGGGTTCATCTTATGGTAGAAGTACTCTGCTGAATCAACAGAAATTATTTTCAGAGTTCAGGTGCATAACAAATCCCTAGTTGAAACTCATAAGACAAATTCGGAAAGGTATGTTTTATAAAAGATTGCTGACCAGTGTATTGCTCTAGTTGCTTTATATGCAAAAGACAAAAATGCATGGCAAAAAAAAAAAAAAAAAATCATTAACCTGTGACTGATTCCAAAGTAAACACTAAGGCATTGTGGTGCACCTGTTGTCACATTCTGTACTAAGAAAAATGAGGCAACAGGGAGCCCTTGAGAAGTCATTCCCTGACTGTGTTAGCACAGACCAGCTGTGGGCTCACTTCACTCAAATTCTTTTTGGCCTCTGGAGGCCGAATAATGGGAAATATTTGGATTATGCTGAATAGATGTCTTAAAAAGAGAGATTCTGCACACGCAAAATAGAGAAGTATGTCCTGTCTCCGTGTGTGTTTTTCTGTTTATTCACAGTGGCCTGCTTCCACTGCGGCCTTTCTGTTTGTTTCTAATGCTTGTTGTTCACGCTTTTTTCTGCTTTGTTTCTTGTTGATTGTTATACTGCTGACTGGTGGCCAGCCTGCACGTTCACAGCTTGTGTTGTATTCAGTGAAGCTGGATCTGGAAGGGTGAAACGCTGACTTGGAAGCAGATACACATGGGTGTTTTTCCACTATTATGTCCTGTCAGTCCTGTGTGATTCAACAGCTAATTTGGCCCAGCCCTGCAGAATTATCCTCATTTTAACCATCTTTATTTCTGTGTCCCAGACTGTCTTGGTTACCGTTATCGCCAATTTATGCACAGCAAGACTCTATTTATATGTTTTGCCTATTAATCTAGAAACATAGAAATGAAGGCAGAAGAAGACCAAATGGTCCATCCAGTCTGCCCAGCAAGCTTTCACACTTTTTTTTTCAAACTTTTCTGTTACTCTTGTCCCTTTAAATTACATTTTTGGTTCTATTTCCCTTCCACTCCCGCCATCGTAGATAGCAGTGCTGGAGCTGCATCTGAGTTTGTATCCAGCTAATTGGTTTGGGGTAGTACCCGCTGTAATAAGCCAGCTTCTCCCATGCTTGTTTATCCAACCTGTGAATTCAGTCTTTGTTGGTTGTTTGGATATAAATCCTCCTTTCATTCCCCCTGCCGTTGAAGCAGTGGGCTGTGCTGGAAATGTATTCTAAGTGAAGTATCAGGCTTGATTTGGGGTAGTAACCGCCGTAACAAGCAAGCTACACCCATGCTTATTTGTTCTACCCAGACTATGTAATTCAGTCCTTGTTGGTAGATGTCTGAATATAAAACATCTTTTCTTCATTCCCCCTGCCATTGAAGCAGAGAGCTATGTTGGATATGCATTGAAAGTGAAGTATCAGGCATTTTTGGCTTGGGGTAGTAACCGCCGTAACAAGCAAACTACTCCCCTGCTTTTGTGTGGCTGCAAGTCCTTTTTTTCCACATTTCCTCTTGCCGTTGAAGCATAGAGCAATGTTGGAGTTGCATTAACCGTGTGTATGTTTATTGAATAAGGATATTCATCTCCAGGTAGTAGCCATCATTCCCACAAGCCACCCCCTTGCCTCTTCTCTTCATTCACATCCTCTAGACTTTATTGATCCAAAGTTTAGTGTTGTAGAAGCGGCCTGCTGTATCTGCGAGCTAAGCTGTCTGTTTAAGTTGCGCATAGGAAATATCATATGTAGTGGAGACAGAATATATAGTTTTCATAACTTGAAAAAGGATTTTCAGAATGCACAGGAAAAGCAATCATCGAGAGTCCACTGATACCCTCCACTCTGTTCTCAGATGTGCCTATGAACACTTATTCTCTAAATACATACAGACTTTTAATTTGCCTCCCAGGATTCTCTTTCACAATCCTGAATATATTTACTCTTGGGTCAGAAGGCTGCCACAGCCATACAACTCTCATTCAGTTTTGACTTTTTAAAACTATTGCATGAGTTTAGTTTTGGCTTTAAAACTTTTCTATCAGTGGCATAAGTTCAAACATAGGTCCCCG
Source organism: Rhinatrema bivittatum (assembly GCF_901001135.1). Lineage (NCBI taxonomy): Eukaryota > Metazoa > Chordata > Amphibia > Gymnophiona > Rhinatrematidae > Rhinatrema > Rhinatrema bivittatum. The sequence continues at coordinate 702,847,263 of NC_042615.1, read as the reverse complement.
ATTTCTGGAAAGGGGTCCCCAGATCAGCGGGTGGAGAAGAAGAGAGCAGCTACAAGGGGATTCCCTTCTTTCTTGGGCTCCCCTGCATTGCTGGGTGCTGGTTGAGAGGAATTTACACCACGGTTTTGCATGATTGGGGAAAAATAGAAAAGGTAACTGGGCCAAACCCTCTTCGTTTACTTTACCATATAATCCCTTGTGTCACCATGAGCAGTCTTAGGGTAGCCAGATGCCAGATTTAGACTGAACTCTGGCAGAAATCTTGCATAAACTTCTTTATTAGAGACAAGAAAACAAACCAAAGCAACTCTGCTATTCTTCGCACTTCAACAACGCAAAGATAATATTACAACTTACAGTCCAATTGTGTTTTCTTTCTCTAGGCTTCCTTCTCTCTCTCCTAGGCCTCCTGTTCCCTCCTGAGCCTGGCTAGTTATACACCTTCCCAGGGACTCTGCCCGGAACAGAATTCCCTGCTGTTTTAGGCTTAAGGTGTGTTGCTTCGGAAGAGATTATACACTTGTGTGATAACATCCCTGTCCTGTTTTTTATTACACAGAGATTTAGTGATTTCAGCCGTGTCCAAGTTTGTCTTTGCTATAGGTGGCCTGCATGTCAGCGATTTTATTAACAAGACTTTTGAATGTTCACATACACCTTTGCAAGATGATGTTCTGCCACCCTCCCTGATTTCCATCTGTTCTCTTCGGCTGGTCAAAGTAGGATTTGAAAAGATGGCTAAGAGTTGTAGTAGTTGTCTTCTCTAGACACCAAACATTCCCTCTATATAAATCCTTTTCTTCCCAACTGTGGCTCCAGTACACCACCAAACCATCCTTATCTTCCCAGCTGTGTCTCCAGTATAACACCAAACCGCCTTCCCTGCACCAGTCTTTCAATCATGAACTGAAATTTTTTTTCAGGACAATTCTTTCTCCTCCCCTGCTGTATTTAGAAAGGGTCCCTGGTATCCTGCAATTTCATGGCTAGGCAAAGGCTTAAAAATCAGTTCCTTTCTATATGAACTCCCCCTACCAGTGAGGAGAGCAGGGGGAAAGAAAGAGATTGCTATCATTGAAATGAACAGCAGGAAGAGACAATATAACAATAGCCACCAGCCTGAAAGTCAGAGAAAAACTGAAAAGGTTATAAGACTCCTACAGTGAAGGTGATTAAATTACTAGTGAAGTGAGTCAAAGCCTGGGTTAGGGGATTTGCATGTGACAGCTCCCCTGACTATTGTTACTGAATTTTAGGATTTATTAGGAAGGGAATGGTGAATAAAACAGAAAATGTTATAATGCCTGTGTATCGCTCCATGGTGAGACCGCACCTTGAGTACTGTGTACAATTCTGGTCACTGCATCTCAAAAAATATATAGTTGCAGTGGAGAAGGTACAGAGAAAGGCGTCCAAAATGATAAAGCAAATGGAACAGATTCCCTATGAGGAAAGGCTGAAGAGGTTAGGGCTGTTCAGCTTGGAAAAGAGACGACTGACGGGGATATGATAGAGATCTTTAAAATCATGAGAGATCTAGAAATGGGTAAATGTGAATCTGTTATTTACTCTTTCGGATAAGAACATAAGAACATAAGAAAATGCCATACTGGGTCAGACCAAGGGTCCATCAAGCCCAGCATCCTGTTTCCAACAGTGGCCAATCCAGGCCATAAGAACCTGGCAAGTACCCAAAAACTAAGTCTATTCCATGTAACCATTGCTAATGGCAGTGGCTATTCTCTAAGTGAACTTAATAGCAGGTAATGGACTTCTCCTCCAAGAACTTATCCAATCCTTTTTTAAACACAGCTATACTAACTGCACGAACCACATTCTCTGGCAACAAATTCCAGAGTTTAATTGTGCGTTGAGTAAAAAAGAACTTTCTCCGATTAGTTTTAAATGTGCCCCATGCTAACTTCATGGAGTGTCCCCTAGTCTTTCTACTATCCGAAAGAGTAAATAACCGATTCACATCTACCCGTTCTAGACCTCTCATGATTTTAAACACCTCTATCATATCCCCCCTCAGTCGTCTCTTCTCCAAGCTGAAAAGTCCTAACCTCTTTAGTCTTTCCTCATAGGGGAGTTGTTCCATTCCCCTTATCATTTTGGTAGCCCTTCTCTGTACCTTCTCCATCGCAATTATATCTTTTTTGAGATGCGGCGACCAGAATTGTACACAGTATTCAAGGTGCGGTCTCACCATGGAGCGATACAGAGGCATTATGACATTTTCCGTTTTATTCATCATTCCTTTTCTAATAATTCCCAACATTCTGTTTGCTTTTTTGACTGCCGCAGCACACTGAACCGACGATTTCAATGTGTTATCCACTATGACACCTAGATCTCTTTCTTGGGTTGTAGCACCTAATATGGAACCCAACATCGTGTAATTATAGCATGGGTTATTTTTCCCTATATGCATCACCTTGCACTTATCCACATTAAATTTCATCTGCCATTTGGATGCCCAATTTTCCAGTCTCACAAGGTCTTCCTGGAATTTATCACAATCTGCTTGTGATTTAACTACTCTGAACAATTTTGTGTCATCTGCAAATTTGATTATCTCACTCGTCGTATTTCTTTCCAGATCATTTATAAATATATTGAACAGTAAGGGTCCCAATACAGATCCCTGAGGCACTCCACTGTCCACTCCCTTCCACTGAGAAAATTGCCCATTTAATCCTACTCTCTGTTTCCTGTCTTTTAGCCAGTTTGCAATCCACGAAAGGACCTCGCCACCTATCCCATGACTTTTTACTTTTCCTAGAAGCCTCTCATGAGGAACTTTGTCAAACGCCTTCTGAAAATCCAAGTATACTATATCTACCGGTTCACCTTTATCCACATGTTTATTAACTCCTTCAAAAAAGTGAAGCAGATTTGTGAGGCAAGACTTGCCCTGGGTAAAGCCATGCTGACTTTGTTCCATTAAACCATGTCTTTCTATATGTTCTGTGATTTTGATGTTTAGAACACTTTCCACTATTTTTCCTGGCACTGAAGTCAGGCTAACCGGTCTGTAGTTTCCCGGATCGCCCCTGGAGCCCTTTTTAAATATTGGGGTTACATTTGCTATCCTCCAGTCTTCAGGTACAATGGATGATTTTAATGATAAGTTACAAATTTTTACTAATAGGTCTGAAATTTCATTTTTTAGTTCCTTCAGAACTCTGGGGTGTATACCATCCGGTCCAGGTGATTTACTACTCTTCAGTTTGTCAATCAGGCCTACCACATCTTCTAGGTTCACCGTGATTTGATTCAGTCCATCTGAATCATTACCCATGAAAACCTTCTCCATTACGGGTACCTCCCCAACATCCTCTTCAGTAAACACCGAAGCAAAGAAATCATTTAATCTTTCCGCGATGGCATATAGATAGATAGATAATAGAAGGACTAGGGAGCACTCCATGAAGTTAGCAAGCAGCACATTTAACACTAATTGGAGAAAATTATTTTTCACTCAATGTACAATTAAGAGCTGGAATTTCCTGCCAGAGGATGTGGTTAATGCAGTTAGTGTTGCGCTTCCTGGCCGCATTGGTGCCGCGACCGGGCCTGCTCACCTCACGTTTCCTTCCACAAGCTCTGGCTCCTCTTCCCTTGCCGTGGCTGCCAGCTCCCGACATCCCCAATGCTCACCTCGGGCCTCTCCGGCCTCCTCCATGCTGCAGGCCTCTCAGCAGAGCTCCCATAGGGGCTCCGCATCTTCGGCGTCCTCGCCCCTAGCTGTGCGCACGGCCGACGTAAGAACATTTAAAGGGCCCAGGGCAGGAAGCTCATCTCGAACGCTGCCCGATGACATCACCTAAGGCTCCTACTTAAGGCAAGGCTCTGTCCCCAGAACCTTGCCTTGGCAATCGGGTCGACTCCTTCGGTGTTGCTAGTTTGCTGTTCCATGTTCCTGTGTTCTCCTGCTTCCTCGTTCCAGTCTTGTTCCAGTGTTCCTGTCTTGTTCCAGTGCTCCTGTGTTCCCCATTGTCCTCTGTGTTCCAGCGTCTCTCCTGATTCCTGCTCCACGTTCCTCCTCTTGTCATACCTTCTCGGACTGATTCACGGTACTGACCCCTGCTTGCCTGACTACATTTGACTGCTGCCTGGAACTGACCACTGCCTGCCTTCTGACCACGTTTGACGGCCACCTGGAACTGACCTCTGCTTGCCTGACCACATTGACCGCTGCCTGGAACTGACCTTTGCTCATCTTGACTACCTATGGACTGATCTCGGAACTGACTCTTGCTTTGGCTGACCACCCTCAGATGGATACCCTGGCTTTGACCCTTGAGCTACACTTGGATACTCTGTTCGCTCCTGTGACCACTAGACCAACCTGCTCGGATGCTGCCCGCGGCCTACATCAGACTAGACCAGTAGGAACCCCTTGGAGGAATATTGGCTCAGGACCGCCCCTGCTCCAATAGCGGAAGCATCATCTTCGACGACAAAAGGGCAGTTAGGATCTGGATGACATAGACATGGACCGGTGCAGAACGCCTATTTCAAAGTGTGGAAAGCAGATTGAGCCTTGGGGCTTCAAACTTGAAGGTTACTTCTTTTCCTAGTCATGGCTGTGAGTGGAGCAGCTACCGTGGAGTAGATAGCGATGAAGTTTCTGTAATAATTTTTGAATCCGAGGAATCTTTGTAAGGTGCGGAGGCCTACTGGCTGGGGCCAATCTCGAAAACCTTGGAGTTTCTCAGGATCCATGGTAAAGCCACGATTGGAGATGATGTAGCCCAGGAATGGAAGGTGGGTCTGTTCGAAAATACACTTCTCTAATTTTGCGTAGAGGTGAGAAACAGAACAGAGAAATTTCCTCTTCATGGAGGGTTCCCACGGTGAGGCAGAAGGCCATGGTGCGATGGGTAATGCGTCCGGGGAGGTGCTCTCTCTGGATAGACGCAGTGCGGAGAGGAACTTCCAGAGGTTGAAGTGGGATCTGGAGTAGTGTGAAGATATCGTCCAGAATAAAATTGCCCCTTGCCCCAGTGTCCACAAATGCGGAAGTGGCAAAGGAACGTGATTCCCTAGAGAGGGACACAGGAAGCAATAATTGGGGGCCAGTAACAGTAGCACCCAAGCTTGGGACACCCGCCGGGCTCAGGCTTTGTAGTTTCCCTGGCCTTATGGGGCAGGATTGCAGGAGGTGTCCTGAACCACCACAATAAAGACATAGGCCTTGTTTCTTACGTTGGAGGCACTCTTCAGGCGACAAGCGCCCACGATTAATCTGCATCAGTTCTTCTGGTGATGCAGGAGGAGCTGGTAAGGCCTTCAACTGGGGGCTCGTAGCATAAGCTGGGCATAAGGCAGGAGGCCGAAAGACCTTTACCTCCTGGTGTCGCTGTTGTAGGCGATGGTCAATCTTGCCAACCAGGGAAATCAGGTCTTCAAGAGATGTGGGAAACTCATGAGCAGCCAGCTCATCCTTGACGGCAGGAGATAAGCCCTCCAGATAGATTGCCCATAGGCAGCCCTCTTGCCACCCCAGTTCTGTGGCTAGGGTCCTGAATTCTACCATGAATTCAGTGAGTGAATGCAATCCTTGACGAAGGTGGAGAAGTTGGTGACCCACAACCGCTTGTCGACCGGGATCCTCGAAGGTCCACTTGAAAACGGAAATGAAGTGGGAGAGATGCCGGAGGACATCATCAAAACACTCCCAAAGTGGGGGGGCCTTCCCTTCAAGGCGTGAGAGGATGAAGGTGATCTTGGTGGTCTCACTCCGAACAGCGAAGGCTGTAATGTGAATTGCATAAAACATTGGTTGATGAAGCATCGGCAGAGGCGCGGGTCCCCATTGAAACGGTGTGGAGCTGGGAGGGCCAATGATGCCCGTGGGAGCAAGGTTTGAGCAAAAACCCATGAATTGCGCATAACAAAATCCTCTAGTTGAGACCGTAGTCTCTCCACAGATGAAACTAATGTTTCCATGGTTCGCTGTTGTTCTCAGACATGAACAGCTAGGCCAGGGATGGCCTGCAAGGCAGGAGACTCTGCCAAGTCCATGGCCTTGGCAACCTGTTGCACTGGAGGTGGACCCTTAGCCTGGTGCAGGATTGGTATGGCCCTTTGGTCGGACCCAGACAGCACCTGCCACCAGGAGGCGGAGCACAGAAGGAGACAGAGGCTAGCTGGAGCTTCGCCAATAGCAACCCGGGGTTTCCGCAAGTTGAGCCCTTGGGTACCCTGGCCGCCTGGTCTTAGGTGGGCCTCGCAGGTTCTCCTAGAGAGGAAGCACAGGGGAGTGCCCACTACGAACAAGGGTGCGCGGTCGATGTTCAAGCAAGAATGTCCAGAGGTCGCAGGAGGCCAGAATAGAGTGTCTGAGTGGATAGCGAGGATCAAGGCCAGAGTATCAGTCCAGAATGGTCAGCTGAAGCAGGGGTCAGTACCTGTAGTCAGTCCGGGCGTAGTCAGATCAGGCAAAGGTCAAATTCCAGGCAGCGGTCAGGAGTGGTCAGTGTACAGGCAGAGGTCAGCTCCAGGCGGCAGTCAGACGTGGTCAGGGTACAGGCAGAGGTCAGTTCCAGGCGGCAGTCAGACGTGGTCAGGAGCAAGCAAAGGTCAGTACCGTGAGCAGTCCGAAGGGTACTACCAGGAGAGACGCTGGAACAGGAGACACTGGAACAGGCAAACTAGAGAACACCAGAGTGTACGATCTGATTTCCAAGGCACTGGGCTAGGGGCTGAACCCTTCTATAGATACCGGGTTCAGGCGATGTCAGAAACTGGCGCCGCCCGTGAGTTTCCCGCACTTGGCCCTTTAAAGTTAGAAGAGCTCTGCGCGCGCATGCTAGGGGGCGGGGCCGATGCTGAGGAGGACACCGAGCCCCGGCGGCTGAGAAGCATAGGGACTGAGGAGAGGAGCTGGTGGACGCTCACGCCAGGTGAGCAGGCCCGGTCACAGCACCAACGCGACCAGGAAGAGCAACATAAGTGAATCCTATCTGAGAGTTAGATTTATTACGCCGTGATAAGACAATATTGCAAGGTAAATGGCATGTAACGCATGTTAAATGCTGTTTATTGTGCATAATTGCCATATTGCTGCATTATTGCTTGACAGACCAGAAGATTTCTTCCCCCTATTGAAGTAAGCTACTTTGCATGCATTTACAAGCACATTTCCTGCAAAGCAGCGTATGCATAGGCAATTCTATAGTAATAAAATAAAGCAGCTGACAGAGAAAGAAGTCATCTCCTTTATTTTATGATATGTGAGGTATGCACAGATATTTTACCAAAGGAGCAGCAGGCTGCTAATATGGGTCCACTATGATCCCACAGGAAAATTAAAGGGTCAAAATGCCCAATACACACTCCCCCAAATTTGAAACAAAAAAATCATCCTAGGGAGTCCAAAGAGTCCCCTGCTGCCTTCCAAGGCTGCTCCGGTCCACAAAAGAAAAAAAAAAGGCAAATCATATGATGAGAGCCCACTACCTTACCTTATCCCTCCCCTTGAATCACAAAAATTGACTCAGCCAAATTATCCCCTCTCCTTTAGGCCCATCCGATCCCCCCATCCAAACAAAGTAAAATCCCTAGGGTCTAGTGGTTCCCCCCAATCCAAAAAAAGTAGCCTGGTGATTGGGGGTGGGGGGGGGGCAGGTGACACCCCCCAAGCCCTCTGTACATCAGTGATCAGTGGGGGCCCAGAGTCGCCCCTAACTCCAGGCCCATCAATGCCATTTAGAAAAATGGCATTGACCTGACCTTGCTCCTATCAAGTGATAAAGTCAAGGTCATGTTGATGCCATTTTGATAAATGGCATCAATGGGCCCAGAACTAGGAGGCTCTCTGGTCTCCCACTGAACACCAATGACTTCCTTTTGAGATATGGAGAGGGTTCGGGTGGGGGTCTGCCTGAACTATCAGGCTACTTTTTTGGGTTGGGGGAACTACTAGACCTCTGAGATTTTGCTTTATTTGGATGGGGGAAGGGTTGAGCCTAAGGGGGGGGGGGGGATCATTTGGCTATGGGGCAAAATTTGTGATTGAAGGAGATGGATTGATGGATTGGGTAAGGGAGCAGCCATCACTGCGCAATTTTCTTTTTTTTTTTCTTTTGTTGGCCAGAACCACCTTGGAAGGTGGCAGGGCGAGTGGGGATCTCTAAAGACCCCTGGGGTAATCTTTTGCAGATTTGGGGGGTGTGTGAATTTTTGGGCCTCAACATCTTTAAGCAATGGCTTGAATTGCCATTGTACAGGAAGGCACCGTACTGAGGTTCAGTTTTTTGTAGTGAGTTTGTGCTGTGATAAAACATTGTACTGTGGTACTGCTATGATAATTTGTCAAGGAGAGGTCAAATATCCCAGGGACAACCCCCCCACATCCGTGATATTCAGCCTTTCCTGCGATAAACTATTGTGTCTTAGTAAATCTTCCTATGAGTTCCTTGTACACAGTTCAATTCTTGTGTCAAGTTGATTCTTGATATCTTTATTTGATATGTTGAAATATTTTGCAATAAAATAAAAAATATATACAGAAAATTCAGTAGAGACCTACAACATTGGTAATATGATTTTGGTGCTTACACAATAAACGTTAATGAGCACATTAAATCCCTTGTGTGCATGCTAAAAATAGTGAACTATATAGGATAGCATTACTTTTCGTGTTAAAAATGAGTCGGACAATACTATGAGCGTACAAAAATTTGAATTTTTGTACATGCAAATGAATAGAATGCCATGAAAGGAGGGGCTACCAAGCTCAAATGAAATCTGATGATATGCTTACCCTCCACACTCTTTAGCAATAACACTATTTTTAATACCTGCTAGAATCTGGTGTTATAGGAGCTAACCTTTGAAAATGATTGGGGGAGCTGAACTCAACATCAATTACAGTGCCCCAACAAAAAATTAAAAACAGAACACAGTAGGTTATGAGTGTTACTGACCAACCTGTATTTAAATATCAAGTGAGAAGCAGATAATATGGACATGGGGAAGACTCATGAGGCCAAAACAAAAACTATGGAAGACTGAAAGTCCCACCAGTCCCCAACCCTAGCTCATCCCCACCAGTTTCCTCCCTTTGCTGCATTCCATTCCTCCCCTTAACAATCCATCCACACTACAGTCTATTCCCCCATCCTCACCTGTCATCTCTACTTTCCCTCAACTCCCGTTTTTTCTCATTCTTCTAATCTTCCTCTTCTCCCTTCTTCTTCTCTCCCTTCCCGCCTTACTCTTGCACTCATTTCTCCCCTTCCTGCATGGGGATTGTCACAGACTAGAGAGTGGACAAATAGCAGCTGACAGTCAGGACCAAGGCAGCAGAACAGAATCAGGAGGCTGAAGCATGGTCAGACAGGCAGGATCAAGGCAGGCAGAGTTCATGCAACATCAGGAGGCAGGCCAATGTCAGGGCAGGTGGAGTTCAATTACAGACAAGAGGTTAGCAATGCATCAGGTCATGTATGTAGAGTTCATAAAATGACAAAGACATGCAACCATGGGGGCAAGCAGCAAACGAGGCAGAGTCAGGCATCAAGCCAGGTCACAGGAGACAGGCAGCAACACACAGAACATAACCTGTTGCTTAGGCATTGACTCCAAGTCCCGAGCTTCCTATTACAGGAGAATAGTGATGATGTCATCAGAGTACGCCCACAGGAAATCATGTGCACTGGGCCTATTTAACTAATGTGTTGGTGAGGACCCTAGACAGAACTTCAGGACACATCAGAGGATCAGGATGCTGATGTGGACTTTGAGGTACAAATTGCTGACTGCTGTGCAGCACCTCATGATTGACAGACTGTTATAGGCATACTTTGAATTTTATATTTCGGAGGAGGGGTTTTAATGTCCCTCTTCCAGCTTCACTCCCTTCAAAGTATAAATGTTACTCAAAACAAGTTGAGTGCTTTTTAGAATTGGACTGACAGTGTTCTCATTCATTGCCATGGTGTCTGTCCCTGGCACCAAACTCAAAAGACCAGAAATTACAACCTAAAAGGTTGGATCTATCATTTGAATACTGTTGTTCCAAAGGGATTAAATGACAAGATCAAATTGTATTAGTTATATGAAGAACCCTATAAATATCTCTACCTAAACCTTTTTTGAGTGACGTTTGTACTTTGAATTATTTCTATTAAGAAGGACAAAACATTTTGGGTATATATGTGCCATTGTTTTATAGAGATATTAAAAAAACTATTGGCCTTCTATGTTACAGCAACCTGGATATTTGAATGGACTTAGCCACTCTCCTCTTTCTTTTCTGTGTTATGAACTTCCCCATGGTCCAGTGAACAAAACATGGACCCATGTTTGGGAATTTAAAGTTATAAGTTTTATTTGCATACAAAAAATAAGCTTAAAAAATTGAAAAGTAGGCGCTAAGATTTGGCCGATGATTATATGTAAGGCAAATTAAGGTAGTTTATATGATTGTGCCTAGTATGATGGCCATATAGATGGTATTAGGTTTTTGTTTTGGCAGGTTTTTATATGTATTTTCAGCTCCGTCCTTTATTGCATCTTTATTATACCCAACACCAGTCCTCAAGAGCCAAAAACAGGCTTGGTTTTCTGGATATCCATAATGAATATGCATGAGATAGTTTTGCATATAATGGAAGCAATATATGTACATCTATTTCATGCATATTCTTTATGGATATCCTGAAAACTAGGCCTGTTTATGGCTCTTGTGGACTAGTGTTGGCCACCCCTTTTGCATACTATAATTTGCCCCCGTGATTTAATATATATGGGACATACGTAAAGGCCAGTTAAGATAAGGCTAAATAAACATCACACTGTATCTTGACTGAAAAAGTGCAAGCCCCTATGGTAAAGCATTGCATGGAAAAAGCACATACATTAACAGAGCTAAGGTGGTGAGTGGTTGAATGGGTCCGAGTATTCTGGCATGATGTTGATAGAGAAGCAATACTTAATGAGTGGAAATAGTTTGGGATTTACACACTTAATACTGTGTAGCTAAATGGTTTGAATTTGGAGACTGAATGATATTCATTAATCTAGAATATGCAAGTTTCTCATTTTAAGTTATGTCTAATGCCCCCTTACCACTTACCTCATGGGGTGTTCCTGCGTCTGGGACTGACTTTGTGGGAGCTCCCCCCTATGGCAGACTCCATTGGTCCTCACGTTCTTGGTGCCTGGTGCCTCCACCTGGGGAAGAAGGTGTTAGTGGGTGGGATTTCCCTCCCTTTATCCCAGGAAAATGGGATGAAGGGAAGGAAATGGGACTGTGAACAAGGCTGGCAGTATGTACAAATATATATACAGGTTTATTAGACTCTATAAGTATATACATTTCTATATGACTTGACTATGTACATAGCTAATAGGATGTCAAACAGCACACATCTATTCATGGTTAATAGTCTCAGGTCGCACAACAATATACATTTCTACAAGGTATCTATAACATTTAATATTTGGTAATTAGAGGTTGTTTGCCCCTACAGTATACCACTATATAGAATAGAAGGGACCTCTTACATTCCCGCTTCAACAAGTATTATTATTATCCTCCCTCCTTTTTTTCCCCCAAGTCTCACCCATGTGAAAAGATGCAACTGGGCTGGTGGGCAGTGTTGGCCTGGGGGGGGGGGGGGGGGCATTGTATCTAAACCACTGCCATCTTGCTGCTGTTTCCACTCCGCTGAAAGTTCTGTGCCCCCCTAGGTACCTGACTCTGCCTCCTGGTCTGTTGCTGGTGTCCACACCCTCCTAGGGACCTGACTCTGCCTCCCAGTATGTTGCTGGAGTCCACACTTTCCTGGAGGACCTGACCATTCCTGGAATGCTGCTGGGGTCCACAATCTCCTGGGGAGTCCAACAGTGACTTTGGACCTCCTACTGGGGGTTCCCTTGTTCCTGGTGGAGTGCTCAATCTGCCACTGGGGTTCCCTTGCTCAAGGGAGAACCAGGGTCACCTCAGTTCACTTAAATGGGAGCATGCTCTTTACCCTATATCCCTTGGGGAGGGGCAGATTTCATATGGTTTATCTTTTTGGTTTTATGGGCTGCAAAATTCTCTCAGCCTACAAACATCTGACATCACTTTCTTAAGTCTATCAAAAAGCATTACGTGTCAGGCTAAGAATGGATAATCTTTGTTCACATGATGTTTAAATCTCTATTTTTGTGACTGTAGATTTTGCAGAAATGCTGTCAGCAGAAAGGGAATATCGAAAGTGCAGTCCCTCTGATTCAGAACATTTTGGAATATTTAAAAACACGGATCATGTCTGGGAGTCTTATCATCTCTGGTGAAATATCATTTAAAAGAATGAAAGGACATTTTATGTGCAGTTATAAAAAAGCCAAAATTTAAAAAAGAGTAATGTTTTAAAGTATTATTATTAGATTTCAAAGTGAATTTTGTGAACTAATGATTATAACCTGGGCATGATGAAACAAGCATTAGCCGCTTGTTTAAATCAGTGACGGTGATAGCCCAAATGTTTGATGGTCCTATGTTATATAACATAGTTACTTTTTAAGTACTCTTTAAAAAGTGATAATGTATAGTGATTATCTACGAAGAATCTAGTGTTAATGTTGCTATATTTATTCCTCAGATTGTGGACTTAATTTAGTAGACTTGATACTGTACAACTTTAACCATAGGTCCTTTGGGATGAGTAAATTTGACCACATTTCTCTTTGTCCAAACAAAACATAGCTTATATATATATTTTAAGGGTATTCGTACACATATATACATATTTGTACCACAAATATGTCTTCTCAAAGCAGAGTGACACATCACAGAGTCTCTTCAAACATAGCTCCACATCTCAAAATGTACAAAGTACAGAGATTTCATACAGAGGTATTGGCATGATTCTCTGGATAATTGTTATCATTGCTGTGGTTAGTCTGGATAGTAAGCACTGCAGGGGTTCAGAGACTTACTGCTATTACTTATTACTTTTATAACACTACCCAGTGAAGGTAGTGCTGTATGTAGACTTCACCCTGAGCAGCAATAATCGTGGGGATGGAGGCCAGACCCACCCCTGGCTATCCATGCAGGGGGAATATGCCCCGGGGTAAGTGACCAGTCAGTATCCCTCCCCAAAGTCCTTTCCCATCTTTATTTATTTATTTTATTTATCTCAATGTTTTATGTATCATCATTCCAAGTGAGAATCAGTAGTTCGTAATGGTTTACAGGTAAAACGTTTATAATTATAATGAGTGTTACAAGGTGGGTAAACATTCATAATAAAGGGAAGGAGTACAATGGTAGAGAATAACAAGAAAAAAAAGCTAGAGGGTGAGGGCTATTGTTCAAGACTTATCTAGGTTGTCTGAATCATAGGGAATTGGGTGTTTCTGTCAAGTAGAAGGCATTTTTGAATAGCCAAGTTTTTATTTTCTTTATGCAATTTTTACAAAGTCTAACAAGTTAACTCTCTCGATAGGAAATGCAGAGGCTGAAACATCATTATTTCACAATAGGTAAACACATTTTCTAAGATCAAATCATTTCCTTCTCTGATTTCTAGCCCTCAATTGGAGGGGGCTGGAATTACACAACCTAAAGAAATCTGCAATTAACAATATCAGAAGAAATAAAGACTACTAAAGTAGCATTTACAAAGATTATTACAGTTTTAGGAATTAGGTTCGTTGCCTCTGGATTCTGTGGAGCTTGGGACTACTTTCCCTGCCAGAAATTGAGACAGCTGTTGGGGGGTCATAAAATACATAGGAATTTCCATCGTGCTTAACCAAGCCCTTACAGGGAAACTTCAGGAAAAATGCCCCCCCCCCCCCCAAGCTGTAGTACCTGCGATCTCATAAGGAGAAAAGCCTTTCTCCTCTTTTGTGTCTCCCGTGCAATGTCCGGGAACACCCTAACATTACATCCTAAAAATACCACATTTCTATGTCTGAGACAAAGTTTTAATAACCACTCTCTATCCAGTTCTAAGGTTAAACTAACAATCAAAGCTGCTGGTGTCGCAAGCTCAGTATCAGAAGTCTCTAGGAACGTGGAGATATCCAGAAGTTGTGCACTAACTTGAACCAAAGTTGTTATTCCTCCATCTTGTTCCAAAGCTCTTTTAGACTTAGGAAGAAAAAGTATCTTCGATATTGGTGGCATTTCAGTTTCTCCTATATTTAATACTTCCCAGAGGTATCTTTTAAAAGTATCTCGGGGGGGGGATCAATGAGATTTGAGGAAAATGAATAAGTCTCAGATTTTTATTTATAATTGCATTTTCCATATATTCCAACTTCAACAAATGCTCTACCTTTCCTTTATAGTGGCATTCTGTAATTGTTGAATATTCCTGATTTGATCTCTGTTGTTAATAATCTGCTGCTCCAAGTCAGCATTCGAATTGACCACTATTTTTACTTTTCCTTCCAATTCTTTGAATCACTTAGAGGTGTCATTTGAGCCAGAATAGAGGTTTTCATGTTCACTATTGTCTCCCATATAGTCTCGAAGGTAAATACAGCTGGTCTTACCGCTACTGGCACAGTTCTTTCGGGAATGACTCCTATTGCCCCTCCAGTTTGCTCCAGCAACGAATCTTCCTCTTCCCCGGTCTGCCCCAATGGCAAACTTGGGCCCTGGGTCGCTGACTCTCCTTCGTCTTGCCCTGCTGAGCTCTGCCGCAAAACTCCTCAGTCCAGCCGCAGGGCTCCCGACTCAGGAGAATTCCAACTTGCGGCCGGATTCCTGGGGGGAGTTCCTTCCACAGGACTTAATGGTGACAAAGAGCCTGGGAGTGAGGGTAGCTCTTCTTCCCCACCCCCTCTCTCCAGCGGCTGAGGTCCTGCATTCAAATCTTTGCACACCACATGTGCATCCATTAGACCGGCGACAAACGCAGTCGGAGGGACTGCAGGGTAAGGCTCTCCTCACAGTTTTCGCTTTTGTCCCATTTTAGAAGAAATAATTTAGCAAGAAATACTTTTAAGATTTTGTCCTTTGGAGCTCACACGTAGCATTCAACTACTGAGCAGCCATCTTGGTTCCGCCCCCCCCCCCCCCCCATTCCAGTTGTCGAATAGCCAAGTTTTTAAGTCGCTTTTGAATTTCTTTTTATCTGTTTATGTTCAAAGTTCTTCTGGCATGGAATTTCATACTTTTGGGCCAGCAATTGAAATCACTCTATCTCTAGTTAGCATTAGATGAGGACGTCTTAAGTGTGAAAAGAAACTTTTCACAGGTGTGACAGGATGCCACTTGTCCTGATCTACCACCAGATGGGCCCACACAGTCACACAGACAGAAGGACTGAAACAATGTCTTTTATTCCCAGTGTTGCGGCCCTGGGCGGTGCCCCGGGTCCCCCACCTACCTCGAGGCTGGCCCGGGCCGCCGTGGACCTGATTAGGCCTGCTCGGGCCTCTGCCGCGGCTCTCCCTCCTCGAGGGAAACACCGGCATTTCGCCGCGGCTGGCCCCGCCCCCTAGGCGCACGCACGCGCAGGGGCTGGAGAATTAAAGGGGCCAGCGCGGGAAACCTCAGGACTGCCTCTGGATGACATCAGACGCCTTGGCTTATTTAAGCCCTGCCTTCTTGGTTCTTCCTTGCCTTGCAACGAGGTTCCTCAGGTGTTCCTGTCTTGCTAGTTGCTGTTTGCGCTTGGATGGCTTCTGTCTTCGACCTGGCTTGCTTCTGACCTCTCTCCTGCTTCCAACCCTTGGTTTTGACTTCGACGTCCGACTTCTGGCTTCTGACCTGGCTCCATCCCACGACTTCATTTTCAGCTTCTGTTCCTGGCTTGGTATCGTCTTCTGACCTTCTGGCTTCTGGGTTCTGACCTTCTGGCTTCTGACCCGGCTCCGTTCCTGACTCTGTCTCCTGCTTCGTCCCTGGCTCGGGTGTGGATCTCAGACTCCTGGCCCCTGACCCGGCTTCGCTCCTGGACTTCAACTTCAGCTTCTGCCTCATCTCAGGTATCCAGTACTTACTGGCCCAGAGGTTTCTCCTAAGTCCCAGCAGCTCGGGCTCTCATGGGCTCTTCCCCGGGGAGCCGCGGGCTTCCGTGGGTGAAGTCTCTGCATCCACCTAGGTCCAGTCATTGTCTGTCTCTTCAGCCATTACCTGGGTCCTTGGTCGCATAGGACTCCACCTAAGTCCAAGAGGTCCGGGTCCCTACGGGCTCCTCCTGGGGGGACCTCGGACTTCCGGTGGTGATGCCTCCTCTGAGTCTCTTCCGAGCCACCTCCCAGCTGGACGCTTGCTGTGGCCTTCCATAGCATACCATCCTCTGTCCCAACCGGCCCAAGGGTCCACGACCATAACAGTTTGCAAGGCCTGGACCTGGCGGACCTTGCCGGCCTGAAAGCCATTCTGGGTATTGCCCAGAGGCTGCAACAGCAGCAGACCTGCCTCGACGCTCTAACAGCGACTGTACAGAGGTTAGCCGACCGTGTCGACGGAGCCACAGCTGCCAGCTCCACTGTACCAGGAACCGGGGCCACTTCTGCCGCTACAGCTCCCATCCAGATGCCAGTACCTTTGCGGTATTCAGGGGACGCAAAACTATGCCGAGGGTTCCTGAACCAGTGCTACATTCGCTTCAACCTGCTTCCGCTTCAGTTTCCGATGGACAGGGTCAAGACAAGTTTCATTATTTCTCTGTTGGACGGGAGACCCCTGGCATGGGCCTCCAACCTTTTGGAGCATCAAGATCCTCGCCTGGACAACCTGGTGCATTTCGTCTCTGCCTTTAGGCGGGTCTTTGATGAAGCCTCCCGCAAGTCTACTGCTGCCTCAGAGTTACTCCAGTTACGCCAGGGGAACCGGCCTCTGGCAGAACACACCGTAGAGTTCCAGACTCTCGCCGCCGAACTAAACTGGGGGAGTGACAGCCTGCACGACATTTTTCTGGAGAGTCTCTCCCCAAAACTGCAAGATGAATTGGAGGTCCGAGACCTCCCTGATGACCTGGACGCTCTGATCTCGCAGGCCGTGTGGACCACCGCATCCAGCGCCGGTTTCAAGAAAAAAGGCCGACTCATAGGCCAGGGCCCGTTGGATCTACTCCTTCCCGCAGCGGGAGTTCCCCGCCTGTTTCTTCAGGGGCCCAAGACATCGAACCTATGCAGGTGGGTCGGGGACCCATCTCCCAAGAACAAAGAAGGAGACGCCGGTCGCTCAGCCTATGTCTGTACTGCGGCGGCAAGGGCCATTTCCTTGCCCGTTGTAGTGAACGTCCGGGAAACACTCAGACCTAGGGACAGTCGGGGAGCTAACCCTAGGTCATACCGCTTCCGACTCCCCATGTTTTGTGCCGGTGACCTTACTCCTCCCGGAGGGGGAGTTCGACATGCAAGCTCTGATCGACTCTGGAGCAGGGGGTAACTTCATACTTCAGGAACTGGTTCAACAACTCCAGATCGGAGTACAACCCCAAAGACCCCCTCTCCGCGTGTCCTCCATTCAGGGGAGAATCCTTCCTGGTGCCATCACTACCTGCACCAAGCCGCTCGTTCTACGAACGGGCATTCTGCATAAGGAGGAGATCTCCTTCTTCATTCTAGAGAAGTCTATGCATCCGGTTATCCTGGGCCTACCTTGGCTTCGGAAGCACTTGCCCATAATCACTTGGGATTCCCTTCAGGTGGCATCCTGGGGACCAGCGTGCTTTGATTGCTGCCTAGCCACGGTCACTCGGCCACCTATTCCTCTCCTGACCTCGACCCTGGGTCTGCCATCCCACTATCAGGATTATCTTGACGTGTTTTCCAAAGAGAGAAGGCTGAGATCCTCCCGGAGCACCACCCCTTTGACTGCACGATCAACCTGCTCCCAGGTTTACCCATTGTCCCTTCTGGAAACTCAAGCCATGTCTGCATACATCCAGGAGAACCTGGACCGAGGGTTCATTCGACCATCTAAGTCCCTGGCTGGAGCAGGCTTTTTCTTCATAGCGAAGAAAGACGGGTCCCTCCGACCCTGCATAGATTACCGTGGCTTGAACAGCATTACCCGACAGGATCGGTACCCCCCTGCCTTTGATACCAGAACTCCTGGACAGGCTACAAGGGGTCAAGGTGTTCACCAAACTGGACCTCCGAGGAGCATATAACTTGGTGCGAATTCGTCCCGGTGACGAATGGAAAACCGCATTTAATACAAGGGATGGCCATAATGAGTATTTAGTCATGCCCTTTGGCTTCTGCAACACTCTGGCGGTTTTTCAAAACCTCATGAATGAGGTTCTCAGAGATATGCTCCACTCCTCGGTCATCGTTTACCTCGATGATGTACTCATCTACTCCAAGGACCTGGAGACGCACCGCCAGGATGTCTGATGGGTACTACAGAAGCTGCAAGACAATCAATTGTACACCAAGTTCGAGAAGTGCATTTTCGAGCAGTACTCGTTACCCTTCCTAGGGTATATTGTATCCTCCACCGGGTTTCTTATGGATCCTGAGAAGGTCGCCGCAATCAGGGACTGGCCACAACCACAAGGGGTGAAAGCGCTCCAACGCTTCCTGGGATTTGCCAACTTCTACCGGCAGTTTATCCCCCACTATTCCCAAAAAGTGGCTCCACTGACGGCCCTTACCAGGAAGGGCGCTGATGCCAAGCACTGGCCACAGACTGCCGTACGAGCTTTCCAGGACTTGAAAGAGGCATTTCTCCAAGACATCTGTCTCCGTCACCCAGAGCCCCAACGCCCGTTCTTCGTGGAGGTCGATGCCTCCGACATGGCAGTTGGGGCCGTTTTGAGCCAGTTATCCAAGGGAGGGAAACTCTTGCTGTGTTCCTATTACTCCCGCAAGATCTCCCCCGCTGAGAGGAACTATGGCATAGGGGACAAAGAGCTGCTGGCCATTAAACTTGCCTTTGAAGATTGGTGCCAATGGCTGGAGGGGGCTCAACACCAGATAACTGTTTACACAGACCACAAGAACCTGTGTCGCGCCCAGCGCCTTAACCCACGGCAAGCACGCTGGTCGCTCTTCTTCAGCCGGTTTGATTTTGCCCTGTGTTATCGACCCACCTCTAAGAACGTTCGAGCGGATGCTCTCTCCTGTACGACGGAGACGGAAGATGCTGCCCCTCCGCCACAGTACATTCTGGATCCGGCCAAAGTCCTCTTAGCGGTGGCTGAGGTGGCTCCCACAGGGAAGACCGTTGTGCCCATCCATTCCCATAAGAGAGTATTAGCCTGGGCCCACGATTCCCTGACCACAGGGCATCCAGGAGTGGCTGGGACCCTGGACCTCCTATCTGAATTCTACTAGTGGCCACAACTGAGGAAAGACGTTCGCCTCTACGTTCAGTCATGTCCCACATGTGCTCAGCAAAAACCACTGCACGGACGTCCTGGGGTCTTCTTCAACTGCTACCAATTCCTACCGAGCCCTTGACCCACCTGTCCACCGATTTTATTGTTGATTTACCAGTTTCAGATGGGAAGACCATGATCTGGGTCACGGTCGATCGTTTTTCTAAAATGGCCCATTTCGTACCCCTCGTCAAGCTGCCATCGGTTCCAGAATTGGCCACTCTCTTTACTAAACATGTCTTCTGTCTCCACAGACTTCCATTGCACATAACCTCTGATTGTGGCCCTCAGTTTACTGCTAAGTATTGGAAGGCCTTCTGCAGGAAGTTCGGCGTACAGCTTGACTTAACTACAGCCTTCCATCCTCAGGCCAATGGGCAAGCCGAATGCACAAATAGGACATTGAAAACCTTCCTCCGGTCATTCGTGGGGGCCCTCCAGGATGATTGGGTTTCCTTGCTACCATGGGCGGAATTCTCCTATAACCGCCATAAGCACTGGCTTGTCTCCGTTCCAGTTAGTCTATGGGAAGGTCCCAAGGCCTCCTCTGCCTTTGACAGTACCATCTCCGGCAGTTCAAGTGACGGCACAACACCTGCGCAGTCTCTGGCAAACCACCCAGGGGAAACTTCGCCGGGCGGCAGCTAGGGCAAAGTCTCGACAGCCTGCCCCAATCTTCCTTCCAGGGCAAAAGGTATGGTTGAGTACCAAAAATATCTGCTTACGGACTCCCTCTATGCGTCTGGCTCCCAGGTACATTGGTCCATTCACGGTAGTCGAGCGAGTAGGGGCAGTCTCCTATCGGTTGCGTCTGCCTTCCACTTTGAGGATCCATAACGTGTTCCACGTGTCCCTACTCAAGCCCGTGATTCTCTCAACGTTTCGAGTCAAGCCTCCCGAGTCTGCTGCCGCTTCAGCAGACCCCGATGTCATCTACACCATAAAGGATGTCCTGGACGTTCAATTTCACCACTGCCGGTGGGAATACCTCTTCTCATGGGAGGGGTATGGTCCTGAGGAGAATTCCTGGGAGCTCTCCTCCAATATCCTGGATAAGAACCTCCTCCACCAATTCCATCTGGACCACCTGGGGAAACCTGGGCCTCCAGGGAGGGGGCGTAGGAGGAGGGTACTGTTGCGACCCCGGGCCATGCCCCAGGTCCCCCACCTACCTCGAGGTCGGCCCGGGCCACCGTGGACCCAATTAGGCCTGCTCAGGCCTCTGCCATGGCTCTCCCTCCTCGAGGGAGACGCTGGTGTTTCACCGCGGCTGGCCCCGCCCCCTAGGCGCGCGTGTGCAGGGGCTGGAGAATTGAAGGGGCCAACGCGGGAAACCTTAGGACTGCCCCTGGATGACGTCAGACGCCTTGGCTTATTTAAGCCTTGCCTTCTTGGTTCTTCCTTGCCTTGCAACGAGGTTCCTCAGGTGTTCCTGTCTTGCTAGTTGCTGTTTGCGCTTCGATTGCTTCTGTCTTCGACCTGGCTTGCTTCTGACCTGACTCCTGCTTCTGTCCCTTGGTTTTGGCTTCGACGTCCGACTTCTGGCTTCTGACCTGGCTCCATCCCACGACTTCGTATTCGGCTTCTGTTCCTGGCTTGGTATCGTCTTCAGACCTTCTGGCTTCTGACTCGGCTCCGTTCCTGACTCCGTCTCCTGCTTCGTCCCTGGCTCTGGTATGGATCTCGGTCTCCTGGCCCCTGACCCGGCTTCGCTCCTGGACTTCGACTTCAGCTTCTGCCTCATCTCAGGTATCCAGTACTTACTGGCCCAGAGGTTTCTCCTAAGTCCCAGCGGCTCAGGCTCTCACAGGCTCCTTTCAGGGGAGCCACGGGCTTCCGAGGGTGAAGTCTCTTCATCCACCTGGGTCCAGTCATTGTCCATCTCTTCAGCCGTTACCCGGGTCCTTGGTCGCATAGGACTCCACCTAAGTCCAAGAGGTCCGGGTCCCTACGGGCTCCTCCTGGGGGGACCTCAGACTTCCGATGGTGAAGTTTCCTCTGAGTCTCTTCCGAGCCGCCTCCCGGCTGGGACGCTTGCTGTGGCCTTCCATAGCATACCATCCTCTGTCCCAACCGGCCCAAGGGTCCACGACCGTAACACCCAGTCTATTACATCACAGATAAATAGTAATACAACATCATAAATATATATTCCTTAATAGGCAGACCTCCAAGTTTCACCTACCAAACAAGGACTCTTCTCCTGAATGATACATTTCCATTCTAAAATAGTTCTTGAACTGTGAATCCTACAGGCTTCCTTGAGTTCTCTTGGCTCCCATTGGTGTTGGTTCTAGTCATACCACAGTCTTGTGTGACCTAGTTTCTCTGGTCCCACTGCTTCCCTAGCAGTATTATTTTGTGCCTGTCCTGGTATATCTCTCAGCATCTGCCCTGTTTCAACTTTCCCAGGCTTTTGTTCCTCTTGCAAGCCCTTGCTTATCAGCCATGTTTGGAGCATCCACCTGCCTCTCCCTAATAGCTGGTTCTGTGCTCTGATCCGGAAGGACTTCAAACCCTGCAGTCTGTTGTGCTTTCTACTTTTACTTTCTCCTTTAACAATCATTCTGGCTTTGTCTGCACAGTTTTGAATGGCTGCCATTTTTACAGAATTTTCCTGGTTGTGAGATCTCATAAGAACATAAGAATGTAAGACTTGCCATACTGGGTCAGACCCAGAATCTATCTTGTTTCCAATAGACATGTGCATTTGTTTATAACGAATTAGACAATTTCAACGAAATTGCTTAATTCGTTGTGGTGCTGGGGCACCTGAACCTTGAAACGGATTTTCCCAGAACTTCAGGGAAAATGTGTTTTTTGGGTTAGTGGGGGGAGGGGCACATTTATAAAAAAACAAAACAAAAAAAACCACTCCAACCCTTCAATTTTACTTTCTTACCCCCCCCCCCCCCCACAACATCCCGATCCCTCCCCAAGGCTTACTAAAAGTCCCTGGTGGTCCAGCGGGATCCTGCGAGTGATCTTTCCCTCCATGCCGTCGGGCTGCCGGGCCTGCTATGACTCAAAATGGCACCGATAGCCTTGCCCTTACGATATCACAGGGGCTACTGGTGCCATTGGTCAGCCCCTGTCACATGTGGTGGCAAGAACTGCTCACAAGATGAGGTTGCACTATGGAGCATTTCAGAGGAATTATGATGTTCTCTGTTTTATTCTCCATTGTGTTCCTAATAATTCTTAGCATTCTATTTGCTTTCTTGGCTGCTGCTGCACACTGAGAAGATTTCAATGAATAATTTTGTGTCATCAGCAAATTCGATCACCTCACTTTTTGTTCCCATTTTAGGTCATTTAGAATTATATAAAAAAGAACAGATCCCTGGGGCCCTCCACTATTCACCTTTCTCCATTGGGAAAATGTAGTATTTAGCCCTACTCTGTTTTCTATCTTTTAACTTTTCTATCTTTTATCTAGTTGGCAATCTACAATAGGACGCTGTCCCTTATCCCATGACATTTTAATTTCAGAAGAAGTGTCTCATAAGGGAAGATTTGGGGTAGATTTTTTAAAAAAGCGCGTTCGCGTACTTTTGTTTGCGCACCAGGCGCAAACAAAAGTACGCTGGATTTTATAAGATACGTGCGTAGCCGCGCGTATCTTCTAAAATCCTGGATCGGCGCGCGCAAGGCTGCCGATTTTGGGCAGCCGGCGCGCGCCGAGCCGCGCAGCCTGTCTCTGTTCCCTCCGAGGCTGCTCTGAAATCGGAGCGGCCTCGGAGGGAATTCTCTTTCGCCCTCCCCTCACCTTCCCCTCCCTTCCTCTACCTAACCCACCCCCCCGGCCCTATCTAAACCCCCCCCTTACCTTTGTCTGTAGATTTACGCCTGCGAGAAGCAGACGTAAATCTACGCGCGCCAGCAGACTGCTGGCGCGCCGTGCTCCGACCCGGGGGCTGGTCCGAAGGCCTGGACCACGTCCCCGGGCCGGCGCCACGCCCCCGGTACCGCCCCCGAAACGCTGCGCCCTGCCCCCGAAACGTCATTGGGCCCCGCCCCCTCGACACGCCCCCGACACGCCCCCTTCGACAAACCCCGGGACCTACGCGCATCCCGGGGCTCTGTGCACACCGACGGCCTATAGAAAATAGGCGCACCGGCGCGCAAGGCCCTGCTCGCGTAAATCCGGGCGGATTTACGCTAGCAGGGCTTTTAAAATCCGCCCGTATATCAACTGGCTCATCTTTATCTGCATGTTTATTTACACCAAAAACAAAATGTAGCAAATTGATGAGGCAAGACCTCCCTTGGCTAAATCCATGTTGTCTTTGTCCTATTAAACTATGTCTATCTATATGTGCAGCAATTGGTTTCTTTATTATAGTATCTACTATTTTGCTTGGCATGGACGTCAGACTGTAGTCTGTAGTTTTGTGGATCACCCCTTGATCCCTGTTTAAAACTTGGTGCTACATTGGGAATCTTCCAGTATTCAGGTACCATAGATGAAGTTAATGATAGTTTGCAAATTTCCAATAGCAGGTCCGCAATTTCATTTCTCACTTCTTTCAACCCTCTGGCATATATATTATCTGGTCCAGGTGATTTGCTACTCTTAAGTTTGTCAGTTTGTCCTAGTGCAACTTCTAGGTTCACTGAGATTTGTTTCATGTCCTCTGAATCATCACCTTTGAATATTATTTCTGGCATGGGAATCTCTCACATCATTAAAACTGGATTCCAGCAACATAGGGGAGATGGGGAGGAGAGGTTTAAAATAATGGCATGAAGACAACAAAGGAGATATATTTTAGCTCTTCAAAAATAAATCAGCCTTTTTTATGCAAAGGAAATGTATTATCATATAATAGGTTACCAGAGGACAAAGGTATTTGCTACTGTGGCTAAAGACCACCATAGGAATTCAGAAGCTTAAGGATGAACAGTCTGAGTCTCAAAAGCTTTTTTATTTGACTGGTTTGTATGCAGAGATCATTTCTGTGAGCTTTGACACAGTAGCAGGCTGTGTGATGCAGGAATTGCTCATGGTGGTGTGGAAGAGGATGTGAATAGGCATGTACTGGTATCCTTCTGAATCAGAGCAGCCAGATTCCTCCCTGGGTATCTCCCTTTTGTGCTCCCTTCTGTTCCCAAGCATGGCTTCTCATGCTATATTTGAAGATCCTTACTGACACATAAGATACATGGGTCTAAACACAAATTCATGTCAATTTTCTGTTGTCCTGCAACACTCTACTCTCATTTGATTTCATCACCTGGAATACACTAATTTTTCTACTTCTTCCTCTGCACTCATAAGCAATGCCCATGTCCTAGACTTAGTTGTATGCCCCTTGGAAACCAGCAGGAGGAATTAACTGGAAAAGAGAACTGAGTATATTTACTTTAGCATGCCTTTAGTAAGCAATATGTTTATGCTATTTAGCCAATGCTGTGTTTTCAATGCTTGGGAATAGTGTGAAGAGATTTCTGACATTTTTTACTACAAGCATGCTAAATCCTTTTTTGCAAAACTCATTAAGGAACTTCTTAAAATGCCTGTTATATTTTTTTGTGAGCCCACGTTAAAATTGATTTTACGTGCAGAGAACCCTTAGTGTGATTACAATATCCCTTCATGCAAAGGCTATTGGAATGAACTTTTAATATTCAGCAAAACTATCACTATGTATTTTTCTATAGCTAATAAAAACCTTTCATCAGTTAATGAAACTGGCTTGACTATAGCAGCATTTGTCAGAAATGTCAATATTTGATCATATGATTGGTTCTATTCATTGTTTTGAGCTATCGTGAAGAAAAATCATTGCTATAAACTGCAGTATAATGGTGCCAGGAAACAGTAAACAAAGTTATTGCTCATGTTTGGAAGTCCAGGTAATTTTCTGTTAAGGAGCTAAATTATCCAGATTTCTGATTTTCTGAGCCGCAAGTCTATTGATAAGTCTTGGCAGGAATTTTCGCAAAGTTATCTGAAAGGCAACAAGGCATACAAGCATTCCACCTTTCTGTTTTGTTTGATTTTGCTTTTCTTATTGCTATTGCATTGTATGCGGTAATAATTGAAGATTAAAACCCTAGGAGAAAAAAATAATGCTAAGAAGTCTGAATTTACTATTTTGGGTACTGATGATGTCCCATGTGGGGGAAATTGGTAGATTTACTTCTAACAACATTCTGCTACATCTTGTTGAAATTCCACTATTGTTCAAAAACTTTCAAAGATCTAGAAAGCAGGGCTGCATAGAGAAGCTGCATTGCCAAAGAGTGGTTGCCTCCTGCAAGTACTGTGCATGCGTGGGGCCTGTATTTTGCATACCAGCTCAATGAAACCATCTTTAGCCCCTTCTGCACACTCACTTGACTTTAAGATTATTTCATGAGTATGGCATCAAATTAGTTCTCTCGCATACCAAAAGCAATCTTCCACATTCTTATTATTAAAGAGAAAGCAGAATTATCTGAGATTTCTGAGAAAAGTGAAGGCTACTTTTGTGGCCCCAGCCTGTTACTGTGTGCAGCAGAGCAGGCCTTTTTTTTTTTTTTCTTGAATGGCTTGCTCTGCACTCAAGTTAACTCAGTCACTGGATTTTGTCCAAGTACATTTTGTTCCTTGACATGGGGCCAGGCTTCAGTCAGCAGTGGTGCCGATTTCTTTTCTCCTCCTCTCTTTCTGTCTGCATTATGATTTATATTTCTCTGTGTGATTGAATTGATACTGAGAAAATATTCCCTCATGTGCCTGTGATAAGAGCTTTGGAATGAAATAAAGAGACAGTGACACCTCTGTTAATGAATCTGTTCATTCAAGTGTTTTAAGTTCAGCTCCTATACCAAAAGGTGCACCACAAACTAGCCAGAGCAGAAAGCATTTGAACTCTGCACCCTGACTAATAGCTTCCAGATGTGTAAGATATAGCCTCATCTGTACTCTGACTCTCCGACTGTAGCCCTGCCAACCAAAGTTCTAGCGAGCAGGGAACATGAGTATCCCTTACAACATCTGCTGCATTTTCCTAGCACCCCCTGTATGCCTCTTTTCATAATTCATTTACTATTAATTGAAAAAAATGTCTTTCTTTCTATAGAGTTATATAATATTGTTAATCTATTGTAACACATTCCCCTTTTCCTCATTGCATATATGGGAATCTCTTGCTATCTGGACAAGCTGTCAAAATGTGCTAATTTCATTAGGAGGTGTTGTCAACAAAGTTAGAATAATTTAAAGTTACAGCTATCTTTCATTCATACTGTTTCCTTTTGTCAAATCATCTGTACAGTTCCAGACTGGAAACTGTCCAAGGCATAGGAAGAGTGGTGGTGCAAAGGGAAACTGAGCTCTAAGATTCAGCATGTGCTGCGCAACACAGTTATGGCTTTAATGCTACAGAGCTGATTTCTAAGCAAACATTTAATTAAATTCATTTCTTCAGGATGTAAAAGAAAACACTTTTCAAAATGGACTTTGTAAGGCTTTTATGGTCATTGCTAAGTCAAGAGAAGAGGAAATGTGCACAGGTGACAGGGTAAATTAGCAAATACTGAACTGAGATAAGCAAATATGCATTTTATACCTTTGATAATCCCATCTTCTACTATTAAAAAAAACAAACCCTAACAGAATAAAGAAGCCTACTTGTTCAAACATGATTTATTTTTTTGGCTTGACAGCTTCCTTCTACTTCCTTGGGATTCCAGCTCAATCTCATTTTGCCCTTATGATGTTTATGGTGCCATGTATCCTCATTTGCAATACCCTGATTTTTACCTCCTTGTCATTTATTCTAGCAGCCAGTCACTAGGTGTCACTGTTGTGATATTGCTGGGACTCCCTTCTATCTGACAGTTCTGAATACTGCTCTCACAGCATCCCCGACACTATTCAGCCTGAGGAAATCATGGACAGAGTCTGCAGAAAGGGTCAGAAAATTCTACAACAGAGTTTCTAAGATTCTGTAGTAATTTGGTGGAATGATTGTATATGTAAAACTCTTTTATGAAAAATCTTTCATTTTAAAAATGTTCATTTAAAATAATATTTTCTTCCATTTTGTTGTATCTGAGTCATTTTGGTGTTTTTCCTTTCCCTTTAAATTTTTTCTCTCAGGTCTGGATGCACTAGGCTGAGATGTTTTATCACTGGGTGGGGCGGGGGGTAGCTGCTGCATTGCCACTTTGTTTTGTCTTATGGCAAAACACCACAAGGCAAAAGAATGCGACATGGCCATTTTACGTGCGATGTCAGACATGAGCCCACCATCAACTTAAAAGGCCCACCTAAAAAAATAGAAGTGTGCAGGGGTCAAACCTGATACCCCTCCTCATCCTGGGGCTGCCACTTTTTAAACCAAAGTTTAAAAACAGAAAAATAAGGCCATGTGATGACGCGCCCCCCCCCCAACCAATCTCCAAGTTGGCCATTGTAGCCAAAGGCACTTTCCCATTCCGCATTTTAAAAAATGGCAGATAGATCTCTTCCCGACCGCAAAATATATTGTTACTCCAGTTACAGTCAAGTGCTCCATTGCCAGAGACTTTGCAAGGTAACAAAAAACCCTGCAAAAATTCACTCAGAACCTTATAGCAAACCTTCCATACCAAAACAGCATTAACTTCCAGAACTCAAAACAGCAACAACTCTGTATGAAAAGGCAACACTGTAAATAGTTTACTGGGCCTTAAAACATCAAGACACATTAGAGTGAGGAAACAGAACAAGATGGACTACATTAGATCCCTACACAGAACCTACATGCTAGCAGAATACTTAAATTCAGTCGTACTGTAGGATAACCAAGTAACTTCAGGCTGAAGACACACTCCACATTGACTCCAGCCTCTTTCACACAAAATTTCAGCTTTATTCTAGCACTTCAAATAGCATTCACAACATAGCATGTAGACTGCTTACCTTCAGCAGTTTACTCACAGCTTCAAGTTAGGTCAGAAATATTGCAGGAGTTAACTTCTCCTGGAGATGTGGGGCCTCCTGATCCCAACTGGGCTCACACTTTTCTCCTGCCCCAGCAGCTCTGTGGGCAGGGTCCTGCCCACAGAGCTATCTTTCTGCAGGATCTAATGTGGACCAGGCTAGATGCTTGGTCCAGCCCTGGTTAAGGAGGGAAAGTAGGGCCATTCCTTCACATACCCTCCTCCTCAGCTTGAACCCATTGGGGCAAGCATCTTTACTCACTGTGAATCCCATCCAGGGAAATGGCTTTACTCCACAATATATTATTTTTGGCCTCCCACCAGCTAAACATTTGGTTTTGGCTCTAGGGTTGTGCTCTCCCCTTACAAGGGTTACCCCAATTACCACCATTTCCATTACCCACTGTGTCCTTAGCCCAGTGTCCACCCCTAGTCCTTTACATGACTCCATATGCAGTTCCATCAGCAGGATTCTTTGGACTTTAATTGGGTGTTCCTGTGATAGCTTCTTTTCTACTCTCTGCATCACTCTCCCTCCTTCAGGCTTCCACTCTCTTTCAACTGTTGTCATGGCATTTTCTGACTCATCTGTGCCATCTTCAACTGCAGCACCTCTTCTGGATATTCTGCGGTGATTGTGTTTGGGCACTCTACAGCTCCTTCCTCCGGGATCTCTATAGTGCCTTTGTCTGAGCTCTCTACATGCTTCTCTGCAACGCTTTCCATAGGTGTGTTGCCAAAAACTTTATACAAGGTGTGGGCTTGAGCTAAAAACTTGTCACACAGTGGGGCAGATTTTCAAAGGGTTATGTGCGTAACCCCGAAAACCTGCCCCTGCGTGTGCCAAGCCTATCTTGCATAAGCTTGGTGGCACACGCAAGCCCTGGGATATGCATATGTCCCGGGGTTTGCAAAAAGAGGCGGGGCATAGGCGGTACTGGGCAGGGAGGGGGTATGGCTGGGGCATGGCTGGAGCCTCCAGGCACAGCGGCCGGTAGGCAGGTGCACCTTCTCTGACAAAGGTAAGGGGGGGGGGTTAGGTAGGGCTGGTGGGCGGGAAGGGAGGAGAAGGTGGGGAGAGGAGGAGGGAATGGAGGAAGGCTGCGCAGCTCGGCACGCACAATTGTACACCCCCTTGTGCACGCCAACCCTGGATTTTATAACATGCGCGCAGCTGCGCACACATGTTATTTATTTATTTAGGACTCTTATATACTGATATTCTTGTAACAAGTTACAAATCACTTCAGTTTACATTATAACAAAAAACCTGTGCAAAAGAATGTTTAACATAGGGGATTAACATGGGGATAACTGGAAGAGATCGACTGCATAAAGAACAGAAAGCTAGAGATGTTCTAGTGGCGAGCAGCATAACTGACTCTGAGGTATAAAAAGACTCTACTGTTCGTCTGAGCAAGAGAAGGCTTGGGTGAACAGCCAGGATTTGAGCCTTTTTTTAAATGTAATCGTGCATCTTTCAAGCCGGAGATCTGGCAGGAGAGAGTTCCATTGAGTTGGTCCAGATGTGGAAAGTGCTCTCTTTCTTACTGATGTTTTGATGAGGGGGGGCATGGAGGGTGTCTCTATACGCTGATCTCACCGGTCTAGAGGGTATTCGTGGCCGAAGTGGGATCTTGAGTTCCAGTGGTGTGATGTTGTGAATGGCTTTGTGAATGATTGTTAGAGTTTTGTATAAAATTCTGAATTTGATTGGGAGCCAGTGGAGATTCCGCAGGATGGGAGTAATATGGTCTCTTCTGTTGGTCTTGGTCAGAATTCTTGCCGTTGTGTTCTGCAGCATTTGTAAAGGTTTGATGGTGTTGGAAGGGAGGCCGAGGAGGAGTGAACTGCAGTAATCGATTTTTGAAAAAATGATTGCCTGGAGAACTGTGCAGAAGTCCTGGAAGTGGAGGAGGGGTCTCAATCGTTTTAAGACTTAGTTTAAAAAAGCAATCCTTTGTGGTGTTATTGATGAAACTTTTGAGGTTCAGATTGTTATCCATGATGACTCCTAGGTTTCTGACTTGTGGGGAGAAAACTGGTTGAATTGAGGGGTGTGTTTTGGTCTCTAGATCATTTCTGTCTTGGGTGACGAGGAGAAGCTCTGTCTTGTTAGTATTCAGAATCAAATTGAGGCTTGTAAGAAGATTGTTTATGGATTGAAGGCAGGTGTTCCAGAACTCCAGTGCTTTAGCGAGTTGGTAATTGGTATGAGAATTTGGACGTCATCTGCGTATAAGTAATGAGTTTAGTTTGGAAAGGAGCTGGCAAAGCGGGAGCAAGTAAATGTTGAAAAGAGTTGGCGATAATGAGGATCCTTGTGGGACTCCCAAGGTAGAGCTGATGGGGTGTGACTCTTTATTGTTGATTTTAACCTTATAGAATCTGTTTTGAAGGAACGATCTGAACCAGCTGAGGGCGGTACCTTTGATGCCGATGTCCGATAGTCGATCTATGAGTATATGGTTTACTGTGTCAAATGCCGCTGATAGGTCGAGGAGAATTAGAAGACATGGTTGTTTTTTGTCGAGATTTAGAAGGATGGAGTCTGTTAAGGAAATTAGGAGGGATTCTGTATTACGGGATTTGCGGAAGCCGAACTGTGACGGATAGAGGATTTTGTTGTAGTCCAAGAATTCCGAGAGTTGTTTATTTACTATTCTTTCCAAAATTTTGGAGATGAACGGAAGGTTTGCTATAGGGCAGAAATTGGCTGGGTTGTCTGGAGATAGATTTGGTTTTTTCAGAAGAGGTTTTAGAATAGCAAGTTTAAAGGGGTCAGGGACTTGGCCTTGTGATAGGGAGCAGTTAATGATCTCTGCAATAGGTTTCACGTTGGCTTCAGGGATGGAGATGAGAAGGTTGGAGGGGATCGCGTCCCATGGGTGTGAAGCTGGTTTGATCTTCAGAATGTTTTCAACCTCTAAGGAGGAGGTAGGCTCGAAGGTTTCCATGTTTGAAGTCGGGTTTATAGAGGTTGTGATGAGGGGTGTAGGAGTAAGGTCTTTCTTATCCTTAAGCAGCGCAATAAGGTTTGAGATTTTTTCCTTGAAGAATGTAGCTAGTTCCGCGGCTTTGTTTGCCGCTTGCTCATCCGGAATGGTTGTAGGGGATGGTTTGGTGAGGGACGAGACAAGAGAAAATAGAGCTATCAGGTCGAAAATGAAGTGGTGTATTTTCTGAGAAAAGAAATCCTTCTTTGTGCGGAGGATGGAGATCCTGTATTGGTGCATAAGAGATTTGAATGCCGTCAGGTTTATTGGTGACGGATTTTTTCGCCATACGAGTTCTCTGCGTCTGAGTTCTCGCTTGATGTTTTTTAGATCAGGGGTATACCAAGGTTTTCTGTTGTCTTTGTTTGCTTGGACTTTAGTGGTTAAAGGGCAGGTTAGGTCTGCTATTTTTTTTAGTGATTTTGGACCAAGAGGATGCGGCAGAGTCTGCGTCCGAGAGGTTGAGCTGGTCTAACTCTGATGATAGGTGAGCGCTAATGATGTCCGGGTTACACAGTTTTCTGAATTGGACCGTGGTTTTTTGTGTCGATGGGTGGATGGGTTGGTGGTTCTTCAACGTAGTGGAGACCAGCTTATGATCCGACCAAGGGATTGTAGAACATGTTGTGTGTGAGGAAGGGGAGAGACTGTCATTGATGAAGATTAGATCCAACGTGTGTCCTGCTTTGTGTGTTGGTTCATTGATGATTTGCTTGAACCCCAGGAAGTTAAGCGAGTTGAGAAATGTTTCACAGTTGGCGGAATGCGGCGTCACATCCACATGGAGGTTGAAGTCCCCCAATAAAATGGCCAGAGTGTTATAAAATTGGAATGTTATAAAATCGGGCGTAGATTTGTTTGCGCCAGGTTGCGTGAACAAATCTACGCCCACACACAGGCTTTAAGATCTGCCCCAGAGAGCATAAAAATTGTAATGGAAAAAATTATCTGACTGGGATATTGTCCCTGAGTGACCAATATGGCCCCTGACATTGCCTGCATGTATGTTTCCAATTTTGAAACTTCCTTTTTATACTCTTCTGTGTTTTGTCCTCTATGCCTAACATTGGCTGTATTACATATATGATTTCTTTGTAATTTGGAAGTATTTTTCAATTTTTTATGTTTATGGATTGACTAAATTCTTGTAATGACTATCTCCATTTTTCTTTCATGACAGATTATACTCATATATCCTTTCTAGACATTTGTATCCATAAGATTCAAACTTTTCTTTTCACAACTATTTTCAGAAAACCTTCTGATAGGAATACGTTACTTTCTTATGCCAGTTGCCAGTCCTGGTCACTTGGTTACAACATTTATACATTACAACGTTTATATTTTCAAAAATTGGAAGAAGGATCCAACAGAAGAAAATAGGATAATGCATAAACGTTGGCAAGTTAAATGTAAGACATTGATAAGACAGGCTAAGAGAGAATTTGAAAAGAAGTTGGCCAGAGGCAAAAACTCACAGTGAAAACTTTTAAAAATATATCCGAAGCAGAAAGCCTGTGAGGGAGTCAGTTGGATCGTTAGATGATCAAGGGGGTTAAAGGGGAACTTAGAGAAGATAAGGCCATCACGGAAAGATTAAATGCTTTATTTGCTTCGGTGTTTACTGAAGAGGATGTTGGGGAGGTACCCGTACTGGAGAAGGTTTTCATGGGTAATGATTCAGATGGACTGAATCAAATCACGGTGAACCTAGAAGATGTGGTAGACCTGATTGACAAACTGAAGAGTAGTAAATCACCTGGACCGGTGAAGGTACCTCTGTGCATTTGATGCCTTAGTCTAGCTTGTCTATCTGTTTCAACTAATTCCAGTGGGAGCCTTACCAGTAAAAATTATCAGCCTTACACAATACACAAGTAAGTGTTGTTTAGACACCTTTTTCTTAGTCCTTAACTCAATGAGCAATATTCTTTGATATTAACAACACTTCAATCCTGTGTTCCCCCTATAGCCCTCCTCTTCCCTGCCACATAGGTACTACACTTTCATGCCGTTTACTGTCTTTGCCTTTCCCCCTCCAGTTCTCTTGTTACCTGCTTTGTAGTTCCACAGTTTACCTGTGCCTTGTTTTGGTCCTTTTCCAGCTACATATATAAAACTTTGTGTGATTTGTGTGGCTGTCTACCTGCACATTAATTTATATAATTTTCATTTTGTAGATTTTGACATTTTTGGTCTCCCTGATGCAGCTTGATGCGAAACACGGCCGTGTTGGGGTCCTTTCACATTTACAGTATTTACACTGTGCATATGTAAAATAAATAATTTTCTTGTTGTCACATTGTTATCGTCCAGTATATTGTATGCGGCACATTTTTTTGTTGTGATTTTCTCTATATGTGTGCGCTGTTTACTCCGCCCCTTCTTTGTAATAATTTTTTATAACAAGGTTATCCTAATAAGTTATTATGTTTAAACCTTTATTATTAGATAAACACATTAGTATTACAATACAAGATGCCTAGAGGTAGTTTTGTTCTGCACCCCCCAGGCTTCAGTAACAATTATCAACAATCAATTGTCATTCCCCCCTCCTCCCAATTCCCTCTGAACATAACATCAGGGTAAGTCTGGTCACCAACAAGTCTTCTTCTATCACTGTACACTTCTGATCAATAGGAAGTAGGCATATCATTTAGAATCAAACTTCTGGCTCAAGTAGGTAAAGATTGAATGTAAGAGTCCCAAATTAACAAAAGAAATGTATTTCCTTGTCTTATCCATTTGTTCTCTATATTTTTCCATCACACATGTACTATGTACCATAATATGAAGTTGTCCTATCGTGAGCGTTTTTGATGATAGCCAGTTATGGAAAATACATTTTTTGGCCAACAAGAGGACTTTTCTTCCTCAAAGTTTTACATATCTAGGCTAAAATGTATATACTTTCAGATCATCATATAGGAATAGTTGTATTTCCAAAGCTATTGTCAGCTTTGGAAAATATTGTATATATGTACAATGCCAGAAGCTATGGCCTAAGGGCCCCAATCCTTGTCCACACTTTGTACACATATTAGATTCTGTTAGCTTACACCTATATGCCTGAACTTGGGAACAGTAGGCACGTAAAAGAAATTTGAATTGAGTTTCTCTCGATGATATATTTGGTGTAAATGAATGATCCCTTGAGAGACTTGCAGAAATATAACAATCAGAAAAATCCCTTCCCAGATCTTCTTTCCATCCTTGCACTACAATTGGGTATCCTAAGAACCCCTGTTTTTTATGCAATATTTTATGCAGAAAGGAAATAGTGTGTCAACCTTGATCTTTTAGAAGTTTAGAAGTGAAATAAGTCTATATGACCCAGCTATCAAGGTGTTGTATCCCGATTTGGATAGCACCATCACATAGGCCATGTTAGGAGAGTAAGGAAAACTTCCTCTTTCAATTAGATCCCCATATATTCCCTCCAAGGGTATTAAAATATGCTCGCCCATCATCTTTAAAAAAAACTCTCTGGAATACCCATCTGGTCCCAGAGCTTTGAGTAGCTATGTTTGTTTAATTCTCCTTTGGATTTCCTCCAGTTGAATAGGAGCATTCAGAATGTCATTTTGAGTAGTTAATGTAGGTAAATTAACAGTAGCTAAGAATACCTCAATTTGTATCACATTAGTTGGTGCCACCATATATAGGTTTTCATAAAAAGCCTTAAATATACTACAAATGTCTATGGTAGAATTTTTGATCCTACCCAAGTCATCTTTCAGGGCCTTAATATATCTTGGACCGCCCTAATTTCAAGTCAAATTGGCCAGCATTCTACCTGATTTATTACCGTGTTGGTAAAATTTTGCTTTATATAGTATAACATAGAATTGTGCACAGTTTTATGTAATAATGAGTTAAGCATTTCTAAGTTTCAGTGAACTGTTCCTTATTGTTATGTGCAGGACTACTTTCATAAAGTTTTTTAGCTGTTTGCCTTTCCAACTGTATAATTTACTTTGCCATATCTTTCTTCCTATCTGCCACATAGGAAATTATTTCACTTCATAAGATCACTTTAACGGTTTCCCAGAACAGTGTAAGACTATCTCTGTGGGCTTCATTGAACCTTGAGTACTCATCCCATCTTTGTAACAAATACATTAGAATATTTAGATCACTATACAAATACCTTTGGAATTCCCATGACATTCTGGTAGCCAAGGGACAGAAACCTTCATTATCCATCCAAACCATCGCATGGTTGGAGATTTCAAGTGGCCTCATCTCCACTTTTGCCACTCTAGAGAAGCAAGGCTACCTATTAATAAGTAATCTAAGTGGGAAAATGTTC
The DNA here is from genome assembly GCF_901001135.1 of Rhinatrema bivittatum. NCBI lineage: Eukaryota > Metazoa > Chordata > Amphibia > Gymnophiona > Rhinatrematidae > Rhinatrema > Rhinatrema bivittatum. The sequence goes on along the minus strand of NC_042615.1, from coordinate 702,811,735 downwards.
TGTGTGCCCTGGTAATGTGTGTATATTCTCTAGCCATCAGATGCAACGTTCTCCAACCATCCACTAGGTCCAAGTTATTGCAAATATAGGAGACTCCCTTTGTTATATGGTCACCTATTAAACTCTTACCTGAAGATCTGTCTAATGTTGGATCCAGGACACACAGTCCCCTCCCACTATCAGAAAACCTTGAGCATTATTTTCCAGTAACTTTACCAATTTTATAAAAAAGGAATGTTTATAGGAGTTGGGACCATACACATTACGTATTGTTACTAGTTGACCAAATAATGTACCAATTACTAGGGATGTGCAGAGCAAAATTTTATGTTCATATTTTTTATGTCCGAAAGGGGGTCCCACTTGCGGCCAATATGGACATAAAAAAAATCCAATGAGTTGGGTATATGTACATATGTGCAAAAAAAAAATTTAAACCCCCTCACCCTCCTTAATCCCCCCCCCAGACTTACCACAACTCCCTGGTGATGGAGCGAGGAGTGAGGACGTCATTTCTGCAATCCTTGGCGAGAAGCATGTGACGTCGGTGGCACGTCGAGTGACGCGGCGTCACGTGATTCCCGGCTCATTCGCGCCGGACGGCTCGTTCGGCCCAAAAAGAACTTTTGGCCAGCTTGGGGGGGCCTCCTGACCCCCTCAAGCTGGCCAAAAGTTCTTTTTGGGCCGAACGAGCCGTCCGGCGTGAACGAGCCGGAAATCACGTGACGCCGACGTCACGTGATTCCCGGCAAGTTCGCGCCGGACGGCTCGTTCGGCCCAAAAAGAACTTTTGGCCAGCTTGGGGGGGGGGCCTCCTGACCCCCTCAAGCTGGCCAAAAGTTCTTTTTGGGCCGAACGAGCCGTCCGGCGTGAACTTGCCGGGAATCACGTGACGTCGCGTCTGAGTGACGCGGCGCCACGTGATTCCCGGCTCGTTCGCGCCAGACGGCTCGTTCGGCCCAAAAAGAACTTTTGGCCAGCTTGGGGGGGCCTCCTGACCCCCCCAAGCTGGCCAAAAGTTCTTTTTGGGCCGAACGAGCCGTCCGGCGCGAACGAGCCGGAAATCACGTGACGCCGGCGTCACTCGACGTGCCGCCGACGTCACATGCTTCTCGCCAAGGATTGCAGAAATGGCGTCCTCACTCCTCGCTCCATCACCAGGGAGTTGTGGTAAGTCGGGGGGGGGGGGGGGATTAAGGAGGGTGAGGGGGTTTATATTTTTATTTTGGCTCAACAATCGCGATTTCCCACATATCGAACATATCTATGTTCGATATGTGGGAAATCCGATCGTTTATGTCGAATCAATTTTTTAAGTAAAAAAAAAATATGAGTTGCGTTTTACTAATGCGGTCAATCCGAATGCACACCCCTACCAATTACCAATAAAAGCCTTCCTTCTGGGTCTGTCACAACTCTCTTAGCCTGAAAGGGGACTTGTTTCCCAATCAGAATAGCTACTCCTGTTGTTTTATTAGTAGATTGAAAGGAATAAACTTCCTCCACCCATGCCTGATGACATTTCTTATGTTCTAGCTCAGTCAGGCAAGTTTCCTGAAAAGTGCAATCTGCACCTTCTGATGCTTCTATTGCTTAGATTGCAATATTTTGTATTGCATATACACTGAGGCAATTCCAGATACATTCCATATAGCATAGCAAATAGTTGTTTGAGCCATTATCTTATTTTTTCATGACTCACCAATTAGAAGTTTATGCTTGATCTTCTCACCATTCAGTCTGAGTCTCCCAGTCTAAACTCAGAGCCATCTCTTTTAGGATTAAGAACAAACATCCCCATATTGAACAATCTCATCAGAAATCTTCCCTCCTCCTCCTTTTCCTTCCCTTACTCTCATCTTTCCCTTTCCATATTACCCTCCAACATTAAATATCTGTTTATCTACTCCAAACTTCCCTATCCTTTTTCCCAAAAATTTCCATAACAAACTCCTTTTCATAGGGTCTAGAGACCTTTCCCACTGTGTAAACCCATCATTTATCAATCAAAACACAGAGGTATGAGAAATAAAGAAAGAAAGAAGAAAGAGGGAAAAAGAACAACAAAAACAGGAAAACAAAAAATGTCTATGTTTATATGGCTTCACCATTGCAGTGAACAGTACTAGGAACAGTCCCATTTCTCTGTTTATTCTTTTTCTTCTCCTTTCTCCCTTCTGTCACTCCATGCTCCTCTATCTCTGTTTCCTACGCCTCAGAAAGTAGTTCTCATTATCCTTCCAAGCATCATGATCAGAATCAGGTCCTTCCTGCTTAGAGTTGAGCCTTCTAAATTATATATTGTTTTTCAAGGACAGCTGAAAGTGCGATGAAGGCAAGGCAGTCCTATCATAGCAATTAATGTTTACTTGTGAGCAACTGCGCTCAAACATTATAATTTCTTCTAACAACAGTGTTCTCTTCCAACTCTGTGTGCTCTATTGCCTATGGATCCAACTTAGAGGGCCATAGCAGTTACTCTCAGCTGGTTCCTTCCAATGGGAAAGAGTTCAGAAAAAACCGTAGCTCCATCCACCGTATCATAGATGCTCACTTTGTTTTCATTTGTTATTTGTAGTTTTGGTGGATATTGCAGTGTGAAATGGATTTTCTTCTTTGCTAATCGAGCACAAATAGGTGCGAAAGCCTTTCTCTGAGCTGCTACCACCACAGAGTAATCTTGAAAAATTAGAACAGGCTCACCCTCATATTCCACTTTTCTGTTCTTACGGTATGCCTGCAAGATGTCCATCTTATGCACTGAATTTAATAATTTAGCAATAATAGGATGAGGTCTAGATCTCTGAGAAAATCAGGATCCCAAGCAATGAGTCTGTTCAATACAAAGGTCGCCATGTTTTTTTAAATCAAAATTGAATACACATGGCAACCATTCTTCCAGTACTCCTGCTATTTTGCTGTCACAAACATTCTCTGGTAAGCCAATAAGTAAGATTTCCTCAACGAAATATATTTTCAAGGTCATCCAGTTTATTTGCTTGTTTTCGTGATTTTTTTTTAATGCCTCAATCTCCGCCTCTATGGCCGGTACCCAATCATTTAGATTAGAAACTCGCATTTCTATATTCTATATGCGCTTTGATGAGTCAGCCAATAGCATAAATATTTTGTCAAATTTATTGTACATTTTTTCAAATTTAATGTCTAATGCGGCTATGACCATTGCTGCTACATCTGAACCCTTCATGTCTAAAGCTGTTGGTTAAGGCAGAGCGCTGAGCAGATCCACCATTTTCAAGCTCACTGGTTTATTCTTTTCTTTGTCCTGATTCTGTGGTTTTGAGGCCATAAATCCTCTGGAGCATAAGAACATAAGAAATTGCCATGCTGGGTCAGACCAAGGGTCCATCAAGCCCAGCATCCTGTTTCCAACAGAGGCCAAACCAAACCACAAGAACCTGGCAAGTACGCAAACACCAAGAAGATCCCATGCTACTGATGCAATTAATAGCAATGGCTATTCCCTAAGTCGACTTGATTAATAGCAGTCAATGGACTTCTCCTCCAAGAACTTATCCAAACTTCTTTTGAACCCAGCTACACTAACTGCACTAACCACATCCTCTGGCAACAAATTCCAGGCTTAATTGTGCGTTGAAGATGAAAGAATTTTCTTCGATTAGTCTTAAATGTGCTACTCGCTAACTTCATGGAATGCCCCCTAGTCCTTCTATTATCCGAAAGTGTAAATAACCGATTCACATCTACTCATTCACGACCTCTCATGATCTTAAAGACCTCTATCATATCCCTTCTCAGCAATTGCATTGTTTCTGATATGCAGACCACTGATTTAATATTCTGCAGTTGGTAACCAACTAATTAGAGTTTAAGCCAAGTTCCAGACAGGCCGATACAATAAAAATCGCGGAGAGCGGGTGAGCATACGCTCTCCCGGCGTGCGCACAGGCCACTCTCCTGTGTGCGTGATTCAGAAAAAAAAAAATATTCAAATTAGGGCCCGTGGTAAAAAGAGGCGCTGGGGCACTAGCGCATCCCTAGCACCTCTTTTTGGACAGGAGTGGCGGCTGTTAGCGGTTTTGACAGCCGACGCTCAATTTTGCCAGCGTCAGTTCTCAAACCCGCTTACAGCCACGGGTTTGGAAACCGGACGCCGGCAAAATTGAGCATCCGGTTTTCAACCCACGAGCCGCAGGCCGATTTTAAATTTTTTTTTTTTAAATTTTGGATTATTTTTAACTTTTGGGACCTCCGACTTAATTTTGCCATTATATTTTTACTGCTTTTCTGTACACTTTCCTGGTGCCGAGAGAAAGTAACGCCTACCTTTGGGTAGGCGCTAATTTCTGAAAGTAAAATGTGCGGCTTGGCTGCACATTTTACTTTCTGTATCGCATGGGAATAACTAATAGGGCCATCAACATGCATTTGCATGTTGCGGGCGCTATTAGTTTAAGGGGGTTGGACGCCGGCCATCCAGTGCTCCTACCATGTGACAGGGACCGGCCAATGGCACGGATACCCTGTCACATGGTAAAGGCAAAGGGCCATCGGCGCCATTTTTTTTTAGCGCAGCTGATGGCCTGGGAACGGGAGATCGCTCCCCGTGGCCCCCCTGGACCACCAGGTATGTGTAAAAAGTTTTGGGGGGGAGTCGGGAGAGTGGGGGAGGCTAAGGGGGTAATTTTAAAGGGTCAGGGTGGGTTTTTTTTTTATCAGCGCGGGCCTCACTAAAATAAGTTAGTGATGTGAATTGGAATCGGAACCGATCCCAATTCACATCTCTAATGATCAGATTTCCCCCCCCCCCCCACCCCCAGCCGAACCCGATCGTTAAAATGATCGGGCACACGATTCACATCCCTAGATGTGATAGGGAAAAGTGTAGCGGAGAGGTATACTACTGTCCACCTGGCCAAAATAAACAGATGGATGATGAAATGCTAACAGATTAGGGAAGGTAAAAAATTTGGCAGCACATTAATAATGGGAGATTTCAATTACCCCAAAATTGACTGGGTAAATATAACATCAGGACATCCTAGGAAGGTAAAGGTTTTAGATAAAATAAATGACTATTTCATGGAGCAGTTGGTCTGGACACCAATGAGAGGGGGATCCATTATAGACCTAATTCTTAGTGGAACACATGGTTTGGTGCGAGAGGAAATAGTGGTGGGGCCTCTCAGCAACAGCGATCATAGTGCGATCAAATTTCAAAAGGGAGACCGATAAAATGAGGAAACTAGAAAAAAAACTGAAAGGTGCAGTTACAAAGGTTAAGGGTTTACATCAGGCATGATCATTGTTAAAAGATTACTATCTTAGAAGCATAATCCTGATGTATTCCACACATTAAAAAAAGTGGAAGGCCAAATCACTGACAGTATGATTAAAAGTAAAAGACTTTTTTTTTTTAGCCAGAAAAGAACTTCGTTCAAAAATTGGGAAAAGGATCCAAATGAAGAAAATGGGAAATAGCATAAGCATTGGCAAGTGAGATGTAAAACATTGATAAGAAGGGCTAGTAGAGAATTTGAAAAGAAGCTGGCTTAGAGGTAAACACTCATATTAAAAACTGTTTAAAATATATCTGAAGTAGGAAACAGTAAGGGAATCGGTTGGACTGATTAGGTTAGATGATTGAGGGGTTACAGAGGCACTTAGGGAAGATAAGGCCATCATAGAAATACTGAATGAATTCTTTGCTTTGGTGTTTAATGAAGAGGATATTGGGTGGATACCTGTGCCAGAAACTATTTTCAATGGTGATGATTTAGAAGAAATGATACAAATCACTGTGAAACTGGCTGATATAATAAGGCAGATTAACAAATTATAGAGTAGCATATCACCTGAACCAGATGGTATATACCCCAATGAAATTGCAGATCTGTTATTGGTAATTTATAACCTATCATTGGGATTTTCTACCATGCTTTAAGACTGGAGGGCTGCCAGTGTAACCCCAATCTTTAAAAAGGGCTGTTGCATGTCCCATCCACGCTCGGCCCGTGCTCGAGCCTGCTCACCTCTCTAAGACCTCTGCGGGTCCTGGGTTGGCCTCCCCAGCAGTGGCAGCAAATCCAGCTAGACCTCTGTTTCCCGCAGCAGTGGTTGCCGGGCCTTCCTCTTCCAGTCTGGCCTCACAGCGGGGCTCGGCATCCTCCATGGCGTGGCCCGCCCAGCCTCTTAAAGGGCCAGGGGAGGATCCCAGCTCCACGGCACGCCCTGATTAGTCTCAGCATAAAAGGAAGTTCCTACCATCACTTCCTTGCCTTGGTAATCGGGTCTATCACATCGTGATTTTTAGTTTGCCTATGCGTTCCAGTCTGTGTTCCAGTCTCATTCCAACCTTGTTTAGGGCTTGTTCCAGTCCTTTTCCAGTGTCCTTCTGTTCCAGCGTCCTTCTGTCTCCTCGTCTCCCCAGGTAGTACCTCTCGGACTGTCTTCTCAATACTGAACTTGGCCTGTTCTTGACTATGTTGATCGCTGCCTGCCTCTGACCTTCTGCCTGTTTCTACAACCACGTCCGCATGCTACCTGGAACTGACTTCTGCCTGATTACCGACCATGTCTGCACGCTGCCTGGAAATGACTTCTGCTTGAGCTCAACCACGTCTGACTGTCTCCTGGAACCTGACCTCTGCTTTGGCTGACTACCCACGGACTGACTCCTGGTATTTGACCCCTGCTTTGCTGACTATCCAAGGACTGATTACTGGCTCTGATCCTTGCATTGGCTGACCATGTTTCCTTCACTCTGGCCTTGATCCTTGCCATACATTCAGAGACTCTCTTTTGGCCTTCTCAGACACCCTGGACTTCTGGTCTGAATATCGACCACGCACCCTTGATCATGGTGGGCACACCTCTGAACTTTCTATCAAGGAGATCCTGCGAGGCCCACCTAAGACCAGGTAGCTTGGATACCCAAGGGCTCAACCGGGTTGCTAGTGGCGAAGCTCCAGCTAGCCTCTGTCTCCTCTTGTGCTCTGCCTCCTGGTGGCAGGCTCTCTCAGGCTCCCTGGTTGGACCCAACCAATCCCTCACTAGGCCAAGGGTCCACCTCCTGGTGCAACAAAGTCTCCAGGCATGATCCAGGAAACTACAGACCAGTGAGTCTGACTTAAGTGCTGGGAAAAATCATGGAAACTTTTCTAAAGAACAAAATTACAGAACATATAGAAAGAAATGGTTTAATGGGACACAGCCAGTATGGATTTACACAATGGAAATCTTGAATCACCATTCTGCTAAATTTTTCTCTAAGAAGTTAATAAACATATGGATAATGGTGAGTCGGTGGATGTAGTATATTTGGATTTTCAGAAGGGGTTTGACAAATGCCCCAAGAGACTCCTGAGAAAAGTAAAAAGTCATGGGATAGGAGGCAATGTCCTATTGTGGACTGCAAACTGGTTAAAGGATCGGAAGCAGTGAAAAGGACTAAATGGTCCGTTTTCTCTGCGGAGAAAGGTAAACACTGCAGTGCTTCAAATATTTGTACTGGGGCCTGTGCTTTTTAATATATTTATAAATGATCTGGAAATGGGAATTGTGAGTGAAGTTATCACATTTTTAGATACAATATTATTCTGAGTTGTTAAATCGCAAGTGGATTGTGAAAAAAGTGCAGGAGAATCTTGCAAGACTGGAAGACTGGGCATTTAAATGGCAAATAAAATTTTATGTGGACAAGTGCACATGGAGAAAAGTAACCCACACTGTAGTTACACGATGTTAGATTCCATATTAGGAGTTACCACCCAGAAAAAGGACCTGGGTGTTAAAGTGGGCAGTACTTTGAAATTCTTGGTTCAGTGTACTGTGGCGGTCAAAGAAGGAAGTAATGTTAGGAATTATTAGGTATGGAACTGAGTGAATGTCATAATGCCCCTGTATCACTCCATAGTGAGGCCATACTTGGAGTACTGTGTGCAGTCCTGGTTGCTGCATCTCAAGAAAGATATAGTTGCACCGGAAAAGATGCAGAGAAGAGCGACCAAAATGATAAAGGGGACAGAACGACTTCACTACGAGAAAAGGTTAAAGAGGTTGAGTCTGTTCTGTTTGAAGAAGAGCGGCCTGAGGAAGGATATGATAGAGGTCTATAAAATCATGAGTGGAATATAAATGTAAATCAGTTATTTACTCTTTCAAAAAAATGCAAAGACTAGGGAGCATTCCATGAAGTTAGTCTGTATCACATTCAAAACAAATCTGAGAAAATTATTTTTTTAACTCAGGGCACAATTAAGCTCTGGAATTCATTACCAGAGGATGTGGTTAAGGTAGTTAACATAGCTGGGTTTACAAAAGGTTTGGACAAATTCCTGTAGAAATCAATAAATTGTAATTAAGCAAGTAGACCTAAGAAATAGTCACTACTTATCACTGCGCAACAGCAGCATGGAATCTATTTACTGTTTGGGATCATGCCTGGTATTTGTGAACTGGATTGGCCACTGTTGGGAATAGGATACTGGGCCTGATGGATCCTCGGTCTGACCCAGTATGAATCAAAGTTCTTAATGATCTTAAAATGTTAACTGTTAAATATATTTTTTTTCCAAAACAGTTGAAGGAAAGGGAAAGTCTAGGGAGGAAAATATGCCCAGAAAAAACCCAAAAGCTTCAGGAACCCCAGACGGAGAGGTTCTGCTGGGTTTAGGTTGCTGGGTATGCTGGTGGTTGGTACATTGCCACCAGTTCAAGAGAAGTTGTAAGCCCCTCCTGAGCATGAACCAGGCACTTCATCACTGCAGTCAGCTTCCTGCGGTCACCTCACATACTGGTAATAATGTCACCTATCCTCTCCATAGCTGTACTCGTAACTGCTAGAAAACCATTCTTTGGCAGTTTTCTAAAGCTGAAAATTTTCAGTCATGGCCACCACACTCTGACTTGTCTCTATCATGTTCCAAATTTAAAACAAATGTATCTCCTGGGTGAGTAAATCCTGATTCTAAACCCAAAGGCTCACATCTCAAAGTTTTGGATCCTACAGATTTTCTGCACGTATCTCATTTGCATCCCTTCCTTTATTACATCTCATGGGGCTGCTGGGTTTTGCAATACACGCACAGAAAAATATTGCTGATTTCAGTGTGGGTCTTATTACATTGACCCCTTAGAGTCCAGGATCTCCTCTGGGGGGAGCTCTGCTTCAAGCCTTTTTTTGTTAGCTCTTCACAAACCCTTTGTAAGCAGCACTGATGATCTCCCAACATAAACAGTAGCAATAATCATGCTGGAGACTGGGTAGGTTCCAATTCCACTTTACTGATAGATTGTAGAAATGAATTGATAGTTTTAACAACTCAATTATGAATCTGTCCAATTAATCTTCACAAATGAAATTTAATAAATTTGTGTCCATACTCTTTCCAGCAACCAGTTCTCCAATTACTTCAGCCAGTTCCTTGAGTGATTTGAAGCTTTATATCTCTTCACTTTATATTTTAACCTTCAGATCCTCCCATGGGAATGGGAAGAAAGTGTATCCCAAATTACTTCCAAAAATCACAATAAAGTTCCAGTTCTCATACCTTTACTATAGTCCTTAATAATCTTCACTCTCCACTTTGGAGTACTTGATGGGCATCTTTCCACACACTCTTCTCTGATTATTCTTGAGTTCATACAGAATTCTTACACCATACCTCAGCTTCAGCTCCCAGTGAAATGGATATGAGTCCATTCTACACTGATGACACCTCTTCTCTCCAGTCCTTTTTAAGGTTAAAGGCACCACTCCTCAAATCAGCAACGGCTGAGCCCCTGCATCCTAGGATGCTCAATAACTCAAAAAGGCAAAATCTTACTCACAAGGAAACTCAAAAAGAGGCAGGAAGGCTAGAAAGAACTCCCTCTTCTGGCAACTAAAACCGTTACCAAAACATGGACAAAAACTACAGGGATGAGGATCTCTGTCTCCTTATTTTTCCCAGTCTCTATGCAGAGAGAGACCACAAAGTCCAAACCCAGAAAATAACCAAAGTGGTAGAGCAAAGGAAATACTGCTTCTTAAAAGGTTAACTCATGCTGACAACTCAAAAGTCCAACTGAAAATCCACACTTTATGTTGGTGGCACAGATTTATAAAGGCTCTGAATACACCATCTGCTTCTCCTATATGGGACAGCAACATTCAAACCTCTGCTTCGCTAGTCTCTCTATACTTTCCCAGATTGTTGGTTCAGTCTTTCTGGCAAGGAAACCAAAGATTCTTTACACAAATTAAAATATTAGGAATGATAAGGGGAATGGAACAGCTCCCCTATGAGGAAAGGCTAAAGAGGTTAGGACTTTTCAGCTTGGAGAAGAGACGGCTGAGGGGGGATATGATAGAGGTGTTTAAAATCATGAGAGGTCTAGAACGGGTAGATGTGAATCGGTTATTTACTCTTTCAGATAATAGAAAGACTAGGGGGCACTCCATGAAGTTAGCATGGGGCACATTTAAAACTAATCGGAGAAAGTTCTTTTTTACTCAACGCACAATTAAACTCTGGAATTTGTTGCCAGAGGATGTGGTTAGTGAAGTTAGTATAGCTGTGTTTAAAAAAGGATTAGAGAAGTTCATTACCTGCTATTAATTAAGTTGACAGCCACTGCTATTACTAGCAACAGTAACATGGAATAGACTTAGTTTTTGGGTACTTGCCAGGTTCTTATGGCCTGGATTGGCCATTGTTGGAAACAGGATGCTGGGCTTGATGGACCCTTGGTCTGACCCAGTATGGCATGTTTTTATGTTCTTATGTTCTTATTGAGAGCAGAGTTTTTGTTTAAGTAACATCATTCTCCCCTGCAGCAGCAATCATAGCTGGGTGACACATTGGTATGAGTTAAATGGTGAGTAGCAGCAAAGGACAAATATGTTATTATTCACTGTATAAGGCCTCGATGGACCATATTTGGAGTATGGGGCTGAATTTTGAGAACCTATCCCAAAAAACAGATATCCAAATAGAAAAATTACAATATACTCTTAAAGAAATTGATTCACCCATTTTGAGGTCAGCAAGGAAATTGAGGTGAAGAGCTATTACAGTGATAAAAATGTATTATTCAAAGCAGGAGTAGAAGCTGAAAATGAGTGTAAATAGAGTGAAAATGGGCTTTTTAACAATTGCCCTCATGATATGCGAACAAACTTAGGGGGTCATTTTCTAAGCCTATCGCATGCGAAAAGGGACTTTTCGCATGCAATAGCTTGCGGGGCGGAGTCGGGGCGGCGAGGAGGCAGATGCAGCGTTATCTTCGCTGGCGGCGATAAGGTAAGGACTGTTATCGTCGCCAGTGGCGTGCCCATTGGGTGCGAAATCCAGCAGCGATAACACTGTGGTGGTGCGATCACTGCTGGCTTTCGCAGGCCTGCCCCCACCCCCCCATTACCGCTGGATTCACCATTCTCTGCGAGAATGGAAAATCCAGGCCTTAGTGACATAGTAAATGATAATAGAAAGAGACCAAAATGACCCATCTAGTCTGCTTAGCAGCGACGCGCCCACACCATAAGAACATAAGAAATTGCCATGCTGGGTCAAACCAAGGGTCCATCAAGCCCAGCATCCTGTTTCCAACAGAGGCCAAACCAGGTCACAAGAACCTGGCAATTACCCAAACACAAAGAAGATCCCATGCTACTGATGCAATTAATAGAAGTGGCTATTACCTAAGTCAACTTGATTCATAGCAGTTAATGGACTTCTCCTCCAAGAACTTATCCAAACCTTTTTTAAACCCAGCTACACTAAGGGGCAGATTTTAAAAGCCCTAAGCACACCGAGCCTATTTTGCATAGGCCCAATCCCCGGGACGCGCATATGTCCCGGGGCTTGAAAATAGGGGCAGGGCGGGGGCATAGCCAGAGGCGTCCGTAGGGCCTCTAGGCTGGGGGATCATGCGCTGGCACTTGGCCAGCGTGCGCAACCTACACCTGCCTGGAGGCAGGCGCAACTTGAAAAATAAAGGTCAGGGAGGGGGTTTAGGTAGGGCTGGGGGGGCAGGTTAGGTAGGGGAAGGGAGGGGAAGGTGGAGGGGGCCTTGGAGGGAACAGAGAAACCCATCAGGGCTCCCCTAGGGCTCAGTGTGCGAAAGGTGCACCCCCTTGTGGCTGCGCTCGCATGTTATAAAACTAGGCATAGATTTGTGTGCGCAGGGTTGCGCGCATAAATCTACGCCCGCATGTAGGTATTAAAATCCGGCCCTAACTGCACTAACCACATCCTCTGGCAACAAATTCCAGAGCTTAATTGTGCGTTGAGTGAAAAAGAATTTTCTCCGATTGGTCTTGCACACACAAATTCGCACAAAGAACCAACATTCTCCCCCCTTTCCCCCTATGTCCCTTATCTAATCTCTCAAGTTGTACCACATTTTTGGATTGTAACTGCCACTCCATTCAGATTAGCCCAATGCTTTCTGTTTAGGGTTGTAACAACTGCTCTGTGCAGGTTATTCCCTAGCCTTCCGTTTAGGGTCACAACTGCCGTTCTGTGCAGGTTACTCCAAAACCTTCTGTTTAAGGTTGCAATGCCGTTCTGTGCAGCTTATTCCCAAGCCTTCTGTTTAGGGTTGTAACTGCTGCTTTGTGCAGTTTACTCCAGCACATTATTACTATTCTGTTGCAATTAGGGATCCTTTGTGTATCCCATGCCTTTTTGAAAAGCGTCCTCCTCCCACCCCGCCTCTCTCCTGGTCAGCGTCTTCCCATGTTGCCATGTCACTCTCACCTCCTAGGCTGCTCCTGTCCCTCTTGTGGGGTCTTGGAGAACTCTGGCTGCTTCTAATAATGTTTTTACCCTTTCGCAGTGCCTTGTGCAGGTTATGCCACTGTTGATAGTGCCCTTTGGCCCTCTTTTAGTGCCCTGGGCCTATCTTGCCACTATTGATGGTACCTTTTGGCTCTCTTTTGGTTACACTGTTCTTGATGCATTGCTTTGCACCTGTAGAGGAGGAATGGCCTTTAACACCAGTGTTCCTGCTGCTTTGTGCTTCTCTTGGTGCTTTTGGGAGTTTATCCTTCTGCTTTTGTTGTCTTTAGAGTTATTTTCAAATTTTCTTACGGTGCTTAATCATTATTGATTTTGCCTTGCCTTTCCAATGCTTTTTGTTTTTCCTATACCTCTCATAGCCCCTTGGGGTGTATATGCCATTGTTGGTAGCACTTTGCCCCATTTTTTATATCTTGGGGTTTTTGATGTCTGTCCGCTTCCTTCCCTTCTCTCAGTGTCTGGGGGTGGTGTTGCGCTGTGGGGTAGATTTTATAAAGTTGCGCATGGGCGTCCTTGTGCGCGTGCTACTCGGCGCATGCACATGGACGCCCGATTTTATAACATGCGCGCGCAGGTGTGTTCATGTTATAAAATCGGGGGTCGGCAGGCTCAAGGGGGTGCACAATTGTGTATCCTGCACGCACTGATGCCCACAGCCTTCCCCAGTTCCCTCCCAGGCCGCTCCAATTTCGGAGCGGCCTGGGAGGGAACTTTCCTATCGCCTGCCCTAACCTCCCTTCCCCTTCCCCTAACCAACGCACCCGATCCCTGTCCTAATCCCCACCAAAAAATTATTTTACCTGCTGCGCCTGCCGGCACTGGATCCTCCGACACAGTGGCAAATGGCCCCTGTGCCAGAGGCCTCTGGCCCCGCCCCACCCCAGACTTCCCCTCCCCTCCGCTCCTTTCCTGAAGCCCCGGGACTTAGATGCGTCCTGGGGCATTACTCGTCATGCCAGGCCTTTGTAAAATAGGCTCGACGCTTGCAACCCTGCCTACGCGCGTAAGGCTTTTAAAATCTACCCCTGTGTGTTTTTTCTTCTAACAAAAATAACTGCTGTTTATGTGGGTCCACATTACTGGGTATATTATAAATACTAAAAACCCATAGCTTGCTGCATACTCCTCAGTCTAAGCCTTGGAACGTTGATGCCACTGCTGGTACTGCTTTGCCCTTTTTGGGGGCGTTGGTGTTTTCATGCCAGTTCTTTGCTGCCTTGCTTTGCACCTTTGCTTTGAGGTTTTATTGTTACTGCTGATCTTGCTTTGCCCCTGTTTTGGTGCTATACAATGTTTTTGCCTTTTACTCAGTGCCTTCAGAGCCAGGATTGGTTATAAATAACACAGGCAATTTGCTAACCCTGATCTAATCAATCATACCATCAGTTTGGCTGCATGGACCTTACCTATTTACTTTTAATGGTTTTGTGCCCTCTTGCTCTTTCTTCAAAGTTCTTTACAAACTCCCTTATGGTACTTACTGTATTTAGCCTTCAGTGAATTATACCACACATTTTAGGATGCATTTCCCAAGCAAACCAAATAAGAGAAGGCCTGATCTCTATGAGCTATGGGCCACTACTGGTCTAATACCAAACATGATCTGAGCCTCAGTTTGAAGGACTTGTGCACCTGAATGGCATCAAGGCATTCTTTTGTATGCCACATTTCCTCTACCTACCAGATGGGAAGGGTTTTGGCAATAGGTTGTTTTATTGCATAGGGATGTTTTTACCTCAGCACAGGCATAACAAAGGGGACGTCATTAACAATCAGGGTTTTCAGGGAGGGCCAAGATGGTGGTATGCTGGAGGCAGTGTTTGGCAGTTCTGCCTTACCTTTGGTTTTCTTGCTGCTTTTTCCGTCTTTTGATGCCTTCTAAAAGAAAGGGAAGGGTGAGAGTTTAGCCTTCTGAAACCCTCTATCCCTCCCATCAGCAGCTGATCACTTCATACACCACCTTGCCGACTAATTTTCAATGAGCCAAGGAGCCTGATGTCACTGTTCCTGCAGTGTATAGAAACATAGAAACATAGAAATGACGGCAGAAGAAGACCAAACGGCCCATCCAGTCTGCCCAGCAAGCTTCACACACTTTTTTCTCTCATACTTATCTGTTTCTCTTAGCTCTTGGTTCTATTTCCCTTCCACCCCCACCATTAATGTAGAAAGCAGTGATGGAGCTGCATCCAAGTGAAATATCTAGCTTGATTAGTTAGGGGTAGTAGGGGTAGTAACCGCCGCAATAAGCAAGCTACACCCATGCTTATTTGTTTTACTCAGACTATGTTATACAGCCCTTATTGGTTGTTTTTCTTCTCCCCTGCCGTTGAAGCAGGGAGCTATGCTGCTGGATATGCTTGAAGTATCAGTTTATTCTTCTCCCATGCTGTTGAAGCAGAGAGCCATGCTGGATATGCATCGAAAGTGAAGTATCAGGCACATTTGGTTTGGGGTAGTAACCGCCGTAACAAGCCAGCTACTCCCCGCTTTGTGAGTGCGAACCCTTTTTTCTTCTCCCCTGCCGTTGAAGCAGAGAGCTCTGCTGGATGTGTGTAGTATCAGTTTTTTCTTTTCCCCTGCCATTGAAGCAGAGAACTATGCTGTATATGCATAGAAATTGAAGTAACAGGCTTTATTTGGTTTGGGGTAGTAACCGCCGTAACAAGCCAGCTACTCCCCCCTTTGTGAGTGCAGATCCTTTATTCCACATTTCCTCTTGCTGTTGAAGCTAGAACGATGTTGGAGTCACAGTAAGCATGTGTACGTTTATTGAATAAGGGTATTATGGTAGGCATCTACAGCAGAGGTGTTCTTGAGCCTGCTTCACCAGTGGCTTCCCCTGGTACAGCACTTGCCTCCATCGACTAATCCTGTGGCGTTTGGCAGTGACATCATTGGTGTGACTATAACAGAGGGGGCTGCCAAGACGCTGGAAGCAGCTTTGCAGAAGAAGGAGTTGGCGCAGTATGATAATCAGGGTGCGTTTATTGTGTTTGCTCAGCCCCCTTTTTGGAGTTGTTCTACTCCTGCTGGGGTGGATGTGACTGCAGTGGCACCTTCTTTGGATTTGGCATGGAGAGATTTGTTGTCATCGAGTGATGGGCCCTTGGTGGTCCCTACTCGACCCACGGTCATGACCCTGGATTCATTATCAGAGGTGATATTGGGAGCTCCTTAAATGCCTGCTCTTTAAAGATCGATACTCTTTCCTCTAAGTTGGAACAAATGGGAGACAAATAGGATGGACAATTAGCGTCCCTCAAAAGAAAAGTCTCTAAATCTGAAGAGGATAACAAGGATATGCAATAGAGATGTGCATTCGTCTGGGATGAATTAGATAATTTCAACAAAATTTTCTAATTCTTCCTGTTTTGGCAACCCCCAAAAACGAAGCACATTTTCCTGAAATTTTGGAAAAATTTGTTTTTTGGGGTTAGTGCACTAATGGGAGTTAACAAGCACTAACCCTGTTAGTGTGCACTAACCCGAAATTTGGGGCGGCCGAAAAAAAAAGGCCCGAACCTCGGGAAACCAAAATTTCCTGTGGCGAGCCGAAGCACATCTCTAATATGCAAGCTTTACAATCTATTTCAGTGAAGGACCAAAGCACTCTGTCCAGAAGGATTAAACTATTGGAAAATAATGCCAGACATTTGAATTTATGTTTTTGAATTTCCCCTAGGTTATAGGGGAAATTTCTTATATTACCTTAAAAAAATATTTCCTGGAGGTGCTAAAATTTAAACCTGAGCATTGCCTTCTATTAGTAAAATGTTTTTCTTTTCTTTGATATCCCTTGGAAATCCTAATATTCAACTTCAGGCTGGCTTTCCTAATTTAACTAACTTTCTAGAGAGTTTATCACCTGAAATTCTTGAATGTGCTATTGCTGGTTTCTTTTGTTTCATCACAAGATGTGAGTGATGTCAAGTGCAAATATTTCAGGAATCTCTTCTCTTTATTTTATGGTCACTTGGGCCTAGATTTATTAAAATGTGGTAAGTACCGCATGTGATAGCAAAAGGGGTGTGGTTTATGCAAATATTCAGTTTATTGCAATTTGTGCTAATTACCTATGTGAAGAGCTAAGTTAGTGCAAATTGTGATAACATTATCAGACCTTGTGATAGGTTCCAGACCTGTTGTATTTCCTGCATACAACCATGAGAGTGAGAGAGAGAGAGACTGGTAGGGATGTGAATCGTTTTAGGACGATTAAAATTATCGTCCGATAATTTTAATATCGTCTTAAACCGTTATGGAACACAATACAATACAGATTCTAACGATTTATCGTTATAAATCGTTAGAATCGTGAGCCGGCACACTAAAACCCCCTAAAACCCACCCCCGACCCTTTAAATTAAATCCCCCACCCTCCCGAACCCCCCTCCAATAACTTAAATAACCTGCGGGTCCAGCGGCGGTCCGGAACGGGCTCCTGCTCCTGAATCTTGTCGTCTTCAGCCGGCGCCATTTTCCAAAATGGCGCCGAAAAATGGCGGCGGCCATAGACGAAAAAGATTGGACGGCAGGAGGTCCTTCCGGACCCCCGCTGGACTTTTGGCAAGTCTCGTGGGGGTCAGGAGGCCCCCCACAAGCTGGCCAAAAGTTCCTGGAGGTCCAGCGGGGGTCAGGGAGCGATTTCCCGCCGCGAATCGTTTTCGTACGGAAAATGGCGCCGGCAGGAGATCGACTGCAGGAGGTCGTTCAGCGAGGGTTCCGGCGCCTCGCTGAACGACCTCCTGCAGTCGATCTCCTGCCGGCGCCATTTTCCGTACGAAAACGATTCGCGGCGGGAAATCGCTCCCTGACCCCCGCTGGACCTCCAGGAACTTTTGGCCAGCTTGTGGGGGGCCTCCTGACCCCCACGAGACTTGCCAAAAGTCCAGCGGGGGTCCGGAAGGACCTCCTGCCGTCCAATCTTTTTCGTCTATGGCTGCCGCCATTTTTCGGCGCCATTTTGGAAAATGGCGCCGGCTGAAGACGACAAGATTCAGGAGCAGGAGCCCGTTCCGGACCGCCGCTGGACCCGCAGGTTATTTAAGTTATTTGGGTGGGGGATTTAATTTAAAGGGTCAGGGGTGGGTTTTAGGGGGTTTTAATGTGCCGGTTTTTCGATTTTTCGATTTTTCGATTTTTAACGATTTTTAACGATTTTTCACGATATTTTACCCCCCCAAACGGCAACAATACGATTCCCTCCCCCTCCCAGCCGAAATCGATCGTTAAGACGATCGAGGACACGATTCACATCCCTAGAGACTGGCCATAAAGTCATCTCCCTAGATAGGTATTTGTATATCCCTATGGTAGGCCCACCTAGTAACTCGAGGTGAGGTTTAGGTATTAGAGTAGGGGGTTAGGGGCCACTTTGACATTCAAAGTGAGACGTACGAACAGAACAGTGGTCTCTTGTGAAGATTTGATGGCCTTTGGAGTGAGGAAACTCACTCCAAGATGAAATTTTGGGCAATGTTCTCTCAACCTAGCTTGATGGACCCTGGGTAACATCAAGCTAGGTGGAGAGAACATTGCCCAAATCTCATCCTGGAAAGAGTTTCCTCACTCCGAAGGCCATCAAATCTTCACAAGAGACCACTGTTCTGTTCGTAAGTCTCACTTTGAATGTCAAAGTGGCTCCTAACCCCCTACTCTAATACCTAAACCTCACCTCGAGTTACTAGGTGGGCCTACCATAGGGATACAAATACCTATCTAGGAGATGACTTTATGGCCAGTCTCTCTCTCTCTCTCTCTCTCTCTCTCTCTCTCTCTCTCTCTCACTCACTCACTCACTCACTCACTCTCATGGTTGTATGCAGGAAATACAACAGGTCTGGAACCTATCACAAGGTCTGATAATGTTATCACAATTTGCACTCTCTCTCTCTCTCTCTCTCTCTCTCTCTCTCTCTCAGCTGATGCTCTGGGAGCTTCAATTCACCTAAAATAGGCCTTGCAGGAGACATGGCAATAAATCCTTACCACCTGGCTATCACACAGCCTAACACAATTCAAAAAGGTGTAGTTAAAATTGGCATTAAGTCTGTGCAATAGCTCTTTACAGACAGGCAAACCCAGCCCACTCCTCCTATTTTTTTTTTTTTTTTTTTTTTTTTTTTTTTTTTTTTTTTTTTGGTTTTTATATACCGGAAGTTCCTGTATAAAATACATATCACTCCGGTTCACAGGTAACTGAAATAACTACCGCCGTGTGGCAGTTTACATGGAACATATCAAACGATTTATATAGAACATTTCAAACGATTGCTATATAATAAGTAGAAAAAACAAACTAAGTTCACCTATGAAACATATAAATAAGGCCAATAATAAATAGTGTAAAATAAACATTGCATTAATGCTATAGGACAGTAGGTTGATTATATCTTGTTCTTAGCTCTCTGGGAATGCTTGAAGGAAGAGCCAAGTCTTGAGTTTCACCTTAAAAGTGTTATGGCATGGCTCGAGGCGGAGGTCTGGAGGTAGTGAGTTCCAGAGTGACGGGCCCGCTGTGGATAAAGCGCGTTTTCTCAGGGAGGATTTTGCGGGTTGGGTGATCAATCTGTTTTGATATGCCCTTCTCGTCGGCTTTTTAGAAGTGTGTAGTTGGAGCTGGAATGTTAGGTTGAGTGGGGAGATGTTATGTAGGGCCTTATGAATCATCATGCTGGTTTTAAACTGTATCCTGTATTTGATGGGAAGCCAATGGAGGTGTTGGAGGATCGGGGTGATGTGGTCTTTTTTTTTGGCATTGGTGAGAATTCTTGCTGTGGCATTTAAGACCATCTGTAGGGGTTTTGTGGAGCAGGCGGGAAGTCCCAGCAGGAGTGAATTGCAGTAGTCCAACTTCGGGAGAATGATGGCTTGGAGTACTGTGCGGAAATCTCTGTAGCGTAGAAGTGGCTTTAGTTTCTTTAAAACTTGTAATTTAAAGAAGCATTCTTTTGTGGTGTTGTTTACGAATTTACTGAGGCTGAGTCTGTTGTCTAGGAGTACACCCAGATCTCTGACTTGAGGTGAGGTGGTGTATCCTGATGTGTCTGGAGAGTTGCTGGAGCTAGGTGTAAATAGTTCCGGTGCTATTATTAGGATTTCCGTTTTGTTAGTATTTAGGACCAGGTTGAGGCTGGTTAGAAGCTCGTTGATGGTTGAGAGGCATTTATTCCAGTAGTTCATGGTCTTGTGTAGGGTGTCTGTTATGGGGATGAGAATTTGTATATCATCCGCGTATAGGAAGTGGGTAAGCTTGAGGTTGGTAAGAAGTTGACAGAGTGGGAGAAGATAAATGTTGAAGAGGGTGGGGGAGAGTGAGGAGCCCTGTGGTACCCCCATTTTGGCTTGAATGGGATGAGACTCTTCGTTGTTTATCTTGACTTTAAATGTTCTGTTCTCCAGGAAGGATTTAAACCAGTTGAAGGCTGCTCCTGTGATGCCGATGTCTGTTAGACGTTGTAGTAGGCTAGAGTGATTCACGGTGTCGAACGCTGCGGAAAGATCCAGAAGTGCGAGGAGGCAAGGTTGGCCTTTTTCAAGATTGAAGATAATGGTGTCCGCTAGTGTGGCTAATAGCGATTCGGTGTTCTTTTTCTTCCGGAATCCAAATTGGTTATTGGAGATGATATTGTTGTCTTCTAGGAATTCAGATAGTTGTCGGTTGACGACTTTCTCCATAATTTTAGCTAACATTGGAAGGTTTGCTATAGGTCTGTAGTTAGCGGGATCTGTGGTGGGAAGGTTGGGTTTTTTGAGGAGCGGTTTGAGTATTGCCAACTTGAGTTGGTTGGGAACTTGGCCTTGGGCGAGTGAACGGTTAATGATATCTGCCATTGGCTTGGCTATGGTGTCAGGGATGGAACTCAGCAGGTTTGATGGGATATGATCTAGAGGGTGAGAAGATGGTTTTAGCTTCTTAAGGATGTTTGCTATTTCTAAGGTGGATGTGGGTTCCAGAGATTCGAGTTCTGCTGTATGTGTGTTGGGTTGAAGAACGGGTGCTATATATGTTTGCGAATTGTGGTTGCTTGTGAGGCTTGTGTGTGGAGATGTCCCTTTGAGAGGGGCTACGAGTGTGGTGATTTTGTTGTCAAAGAAGTTGGCTAGTTCATTGGCTTTTTTGAGAGCTTGGTCATCAGGGATGCTCGGTCCAGGAGGTTTAGTAAGGGCTGAGACATAGGCGAAGAGGGCTCTTGAGTCGAATGAGAAGTGGTGAATTTTTTTGGAGAAGAATTCTTTCTTGGTTTTGTTGATTTCGTTTCTGTATGTGTTAAGGCATGATTTGTAGTTGAGGAGTGTTGTTGTAGTTGGGTTTTTTCGCCATTGGTTTTCCTTGCATCTAAGCTCCTGTTTGCGAGACTTCAGCTCTGTGGTGAACCAGGGTTTTCTGTTGTCTTTGTCCGGGTTGATGGATTTTGTTTTTTTTGGACACACTTGATCGGCGACCTTGTTAGAGATATTGATCCATGAGGATGTTGCTGAGTTGGTGTCCGTAAGGTCCAGGTTCCTTAGTTCCTTAGTCAGGTGTTTGCTGAGAAGATCTCCTGAGCATTGTTTTCTAACCGAAATGGTGATAGATTGATTTGTTTGGTGAGGCGGCTCATAGATCTCTATCATAGAAGAGATGATTCTGTGGTCGGACCAAGGTACCGCAGTGCAGGTAGGGGTGGAGTGAGATGACAAACCTTCGTTTATAAAGATAAGGTCTAAAGTATGACCCGCTTTGTGGGTGGGTTCTTTTACAATTTGTCTGAAGCCCATATGGTTGAGGGAGGAGAGAAGAGTATTGCAGTTGGGGGAAAGAGGTTGGACATCTACATGGAGGTTGAAGTCTCCCATCAGGAGACTTTTTGCAACATACCATATGGTGCTATCGCATGCAAAAATGCCTTAGTGCATTTTGATAAATGACCTCCTTGGTTTGCATCTTTCCTGATATGGCACATGTTACACAAGAAAGAAGGGCTTTTCTTGCATATAGACAAGAGGCCATTTCACTAGGATGTTGCTTTTTTCTCTGCTATCCTTGTAAATGTTTCATCAAACATAACAATGATTGTTTTATATTTTTTGCTCCCGAGCGATTAGGGGCATTTTTGGATTCTAAGAGGCCAATAAATTCTTCTCCAATGTGACCTAGAGAAAAAAGGGCTCTAGTTAATTTTTTTTTAGTCTGCTACATGCTATGCTAGTTTCTTTTTTTTTCTCTTTTTGTTATTTCTCCTCTTAGTTTTAAAACCCTTCCTTGACTGTTGAAATTTGTATGAATGGATAAAGATTTGATAATGTTTTTGTTAATTGTTTGCTTTGTATTATTATATAATTCTTGGGCCATGTGTTTCCAAGCAAAGTTTAGTCTTTGTATACTTTGAAATTCCATAAATAAAAAGTAAAAAGAAAAACAAAACCAGTCTGGGTTTTTAGTTCTACTATCTGGAATCTCTTCACTTTGTTCACTAATCTCTTAAGTTGGACAGTATCAAACCTTTTAATATGGTCCTGCATAGGAGATTTGTGAAAAAAATGAGAAGCTTGGGAGTGGGAGCCAAGGTAGTCGTATGGTTTGCAAACTGGTTGACTGACAGGAGACAGCAAGTAATAGTAAATAGAGATGTGCATCGTTTTTTGTGTTCGTGTCGTTCTTCGTTTTCGGCCGCCATGGAAATTGTCGTTTTTTTTCAGTTCGGGTCTTTTTTTTCACGAAAAATCAATTTTTAGTTAGTGCGTGCTAACTCCCCGTTAGTGCGCTAACTCCTGTTAGCGCGCACTAACAAAAACCGTTAGATTTTGTTATTTTTTGTTACTTTTTGTTAGTTTTTGTTAGTGCGCACTAACGGGGAGTTAGCACGCACTGACTCCCGTTAGTGCGCACTAACTCCCGTTAGTGCGCACTAATCGGAAAAATGAAACATGCCGAATTGGACAATTGCGTTGCAATTTTCCAATTCGGAAAAAATGAATGCACATCTCTAATAGTAAATGGAACCTACTCTGAAGAAAGAATGGTGTTAAGTGGAACATAAGAACATAAGAAATTGCCATGCTGGGTCAGACCAAGTGTTCATCAAGCCCAGCATTCTGTTTCCAACAGAGGCCAAACCAGGCCACAAGAACCTGGCAATTACCCAAACACTAAGAAGATCCCATGCTACTGATGCAATTAAGAGCAGTGGCTATTCCTTAAGTAAATTTGATTAATAGCCATTAATGAACTTCTCCTCCAAGAACTTATCCAAACCTTTTTTGAACCCAGCTACACTAACTGCACTAACCACATCCTCTGGCAACAAATTCCAGAGCTTTACTGTGCGTTGAGTGATAAAGAATTTTCTCTGATTAGTCTTAAATGTGCTACTTGCTAACTTCATGGAATGCCCCCTAGTCCTTCTATTATTCGAAAGTATAAATAACCAATTCACATCTACTTGCTCAAGACGTCTTATGATCTCAGAGACCTCTATTATATCCCCCCTCAGCCATCTCTTCTCCAAGCTAAACAGCCCTAACCTCTTCAGCCTTTCCTCATAGGCGAGCTGTTCCATCCCCTTTATCATTTTGGTTGCCCTCCTCTGTACCTTCTCCATTGCAACTATATCTTTTTTGAGATGCGGCGACCAGAATTGTACACAGAATTCAAGGTGCGGTCTCACCATGGAGCAATATAGAGGCATTATGACATGGAGTAGGGATGTGAATCGTTTTTGAACGATTAAAATTATTGTCAGATAATTTTAAAATCGTCCTAAATCGTCAGAGTGCACGATACAATACAAATGCCCCCAATTTATCGTCATAAATCATCCTAAATTGTTAAATAGGGCACGGGAATTATTTGGGGGAGGGCGGGAAAACCGGCACACCAAAACAACCCCTAAACCCACCCCGACCCTTTAAAACCAATTCCTTACCCTCCCCCACCCTCCCGAACCCCCCCAAAATGTTAAATTACCTGGTGGTCCAGTGGGGGGGGGGGGGGGCTCCCGGCATGATCTCCCACTCTCGGGCCATCGGCGCCATTTTGGCTGCCACTAATTAAAATGGCGCCAATGGCCCGATAAAAAAAAAACCCACTGGATGGCCAGCGCCATCTTTAAATTTTGCGCCGGCCATCTTTACTCATCAGCCCCTATTATAGAGTCTAATATAATAGGGGCTGATGAGTAAAGATGGCGCCGGCCATCCAGTGCTCCTACCATGTGACAGGGGTTGGCCAATGGCACGGATACCCTGTCACATGGTAAGGGCAAAGGGGCATCGGCGCCATTTTTTTTTAGCGCAGCTGATGCCTGGGAACGGGAAATTGCTCCGCGAGGCCCCCCTGGACCACCAGGTAATTTTAAAAGGTTTTGGGGGGGGCGGGAGGGTGGGGGGTCGATTTAAAGGGTCGGTGGGTTTTTTTTTTAGCGGCGCGGGCCTCCCTAAAAAAAAATTAGCGATGTGAATTGGAATCGGAAACGATTCCAATTCACATATCTTATCGATCAGATTTCCCCCCACCCCCAGCCGAACCTGATCGTTAAGACGATCTGACACACGATTCACATCTCTAACATGGAGTGCCATAGAGATTGGTTTGGGGACTCATTCTGTTCAATATCTTTGTGAGTGACATTGCAGAAGGGATAAAAGGTAAAATTTGTCTTTTGCAGATGATAATAAGATCTGCAATAGCGTGGACATGCCTGAAGAAGTAGTTCAAATGAAAAGTGATTTAAGAAAGCTTGAAGACTGGTTGAGGATTTGGCAGCTGGGATTCAATGACAAGAAGTGCAGAATCATGAATCTGGGGTGCAGTAATCCAAAAGAACTGTAAGTGATGGGGGAGAGACACCTTAATGTGATAGTGTCTTTCAATCTGAAAATGGCAAAGTTTTACCCAACAGTGTCCAGGTAAAAAAAACCAAAACCAACAAGCTTGCCATAAGCAGATTCAAGATCAAAGTATGAACTTTTCAAAAGCTATTATCCAGAGTCAGAAAGGGAAGCAGCAAAATATTTTCTAAAACATTTAAAATCAGAGCAAGAAAAGTAGCAAGTGTTACGGCTGTGGCTGCTGTGCTACCGCCTCACCACCAGGGGTCCCTCTAGTGCTGGCTTTCCTGACAGGCCCAGTCCATCTCCTATGTCCACTCTATGCTCTGGGTGTGCCCTTATAACCCTGCCTGACAGTTGCCTCGGCGCTTCGGCATCGAGCTCTCCTGGGCTCCCTGCTCTAGCCTGCCTTGCGCGGCCTTCGGGCCTATCCTTGCCTTGCGCGGCCTTCGGGCCTATCCTTGCCTTGCCTTGCGCGGCCTTCGGGCCTTTCCTTGCCTTGCCTTGCCTTGCGCGGCCTTCGGGCCTTTCCTTGCCTTGCCTTGCGCGGCCTTTGGGCCTTCTTCCTTGATTTCCATACCTGGCCTACGGGCCTCCTGGGTGTGTGTGGCCTACGGCCTTCTGACCTGCCTTGCTCCACTTATGGTGTGTGGCCTACGGGCCTTCTGTGTGTGTGTGGCCTACGGGCCTTCTGACCTGCCTTGCCCCGTCTATGGTGTGTGGCCTACGGGCCTTCTGTGTGTGTGTGGCCTACGGGCCTTCTGACCTGCCTTGCCCCGCTATTGGTGTGTGGCCTACGGGCCTTCCATGTGTGTGTGTGTGGCCTACGGGCCTTCTGACCTGCCTTGCCCCGTCTATGGTGTGTGGCCTACGGGCCTCCTGTGTGTGTGTGGCCTACGGGCCTTCTGACCTGCCTTGCCCCGCTATTGGTGTGTGGCCTACGGGCCTTCCGTGTGTGTGTGTGTGTGGCCTACGGGCCTTCTGACCTGCCTTGCCCCGTCTATGGTGTGTGGCCTACGGGCCTCCTGTGTGTGTGTAGCCTACGGGCCTTCTGACCTGCCTTGCCCCGCTTATGGTGTGTGGCCTACGGGCCTTTTGTGTGTGTGTGGTCCACGGGCCTTCTGACCTGCCTTGCCCCGCTATTGGTGTGTGGCCTACGGGCCTTCCGTGTGTGTGTGTGTGGCCTACGGGCCTTCTGACCTGCCTTGCCCCGTCTATGGTGTGTGGCCTACGGGCCTTCTGTGTGTGTGTGGCCTACGGGCCTTCTGACCTGCCTTGCCCCGCTATTGGTATGTGGCCTACGGGCCTTCCGTGTGTGTGTGTGTGTGGCCTACGGGCCTTCTGACCTGCCTTGCCCTGCTTACTGTGCCCTGACCCAGCCTGTACTTAGACACTGCTACTTGCCGCCTGCCCTGACCCAGCCTGTACTTAGACACTGCCACTTGCCGCCTGCCCTGACCCAGCCTGTACTTAGACACTGCCACTTGCCGCCTGCCCTGACCCAGCCTGAACCCAGACTCTGATACTTGCTGCCTGCCCTGACCCAGCCTGGTACCTGACACTGTTTCTAGCTTCCTGTCTCTCTCCACCTGGAGCCACCCTGCTGGGTGGTGTTCACGACTCCTGACCGGAGCCCAAGCGTAACAGCAAGATAGTTTCAAAAAACTATAAACAAATTTCAATTATTTGGTATTGGATTAGTATAGGTAAGCAAAGCACTTTGACATATTAGTGACATAATCTCATAAAGCAGAAACTGAAAACATTTTGAATATATAGTTAGAAAAGCCAAGCTTAGCTTGTTGGAGAGTTTGGATAAGACATTTGATAAAGGTCTTTATTCAATTAATGGTGGTATAAAAACACTTTTCTGATATTTCAGGTCTGGAGATTTTACTAGTTAACAGCTTGCATGTCTAACACCACATTGAAAAATAACCTGACACTGTATTGTCTAAAAAAACAGACTGCTCCTTTATTTGGACTTAATAACATATCTGCTGTATTACAGTCTGTTATTTACCATGAGGTAATGCAATGGCCTGGGCTACTAAGTAACAAGATCTGCAAAAGCATTCATCTTTTATTGTAATGACTGCATCTGGACAATTAACTTTGTGGTCAAAAGGCGCAGAATAAACTACTCAGATTAGCTCAGTCAACAGCAATTGCATTCAGAAGTGTATATGCCTCTTGAACCACCAAAAATAATTTTATTTTGTATCATGAGTAATAAAATATTTGTATTTCTATTCAGTATTCTTTGCTTACTTTATTTTCCCTTGAGACAATCATATTAAATATAACAATGTTTATGTAAGACTGTGTGCTTCATACTCATGACTTGAGCCTCATTGCTGACTGCTCTGCTTACAATAAAAAAACGGTGAGATGGGTGTGATTTTTCAAATAAGAAAAAAACAACTTTCTTTTTTTAAATTATTTTTATTTTTATCAAGAAAAAACAATTTTCATAGAAAGAGAGGATTATTAAGCCATTCTTTAATTCATGATGAAATCTAAACATTATTGATTTCTACATAATGAAATGCATCATACCCAATGCTCTGGAATAAGTAATCTAGCCTTTTAAGTAACAGAAACATACTAGTCTTGAAAAGAAAATTAAACTGACAGTCACATAGGGATTCTATAGCTCCAGGCCCTGAAAGATAAGTGACTCTTTTTGTAATGTTTGCTTTATTGCATGCATGAACTGGTTCATATATGGTATTCCGAAATATATATTTAGGCCTTCTTATTTTAGGTTTTAACTGTTAAACCCTGATTAAAAACTCCCAATGCAAATGAAAAATAGATTTTTATTAGATAAACACTGGAAAAATATCACTTCCCCTAGTACTCTCCCACCTCACCTTTGCCTTTGCTAAATCGTTTGCTTAGTTTTTGTTCCTTTTCCATGCTGACAACTCCTCAGCTGCACAAACGTGTGTATTTGATTCAACAATAGTACCTGCCGCCATGAAAACACCGATTTTCGGTAACCCCAAAGGAAACCCTAATTAAGCTGGAAAATAAACACCTAAAATCAGAAGCCCTACATATAGTCCATAAGCTATATTTTCAAGAGTCTAGTCATATGATCAGAAGGTATGGTGCGGTGATGCTAGTGCTTTATCTGATTATAGACATTGACAACCACAACCTACCATGTGACCATGATCCTTCTTGGCAAGATACTGCAGTGGTTTGCCATTGTTTCCTACAGCTGACAGCAGCTGGTCTTAATGGGCAGTCTCCCATCAAAATGCTAGTTAGATGTGACCCTACTTAGTTTCCAAGTTGTAACAGGACTGGGCTCAGTCAGCGTTTTGAGGTCAGGGTTAGACACCTTTTAGAAAATAGCCTTCTAAAAGAAAGTATTTTGGAGATCTCAACAATTTACATGTATGGTAGGGTCCTTAAATTTTTAAAAGTTAGGGAAATACTATAGCCTAGATTCCTGTACTGGGTAATATATACCAAAGGTGAGAGAAGGCATGGAGTTGGTTTTTTTTTTGTTTGTTTGGTTTTTTTTTACTTTTGGAGGGAACAAAGGGAGAGCTATGCTATTTTGAAAAGTTGAAGAAGCAACCATTCTTTCTGGAAATTTGTTGCACAAACCCAAAACTGTAGAGGATACAAAGTGGAACCTGGAACTAATTAGAGTCAAGCTTAAGGACTTTGGCAGCTGTGTTAGTGCTGCCAGACTATGCTATCTCTAATGACACAATAAGTAAAATTCATGTATGGGATGGTATTGAACCATTTAGAACCATGCTTATCTGGCTGAGGGAGAGAATCCTATAATCCTGTGGGTTTGGTGCTGATTATGCCCAAAATAAATTCCAAAAAAGTTAAACCCACATTAGATGTCTGCAAATTTCCCTAGAGAGAGAAACTCCCAGCTTACATGCCCCAGCTGAACTACTTCAAATTTCCTGGAATCAGTCAACAGTTAATGCTATAACAACTCTTCATAAAAAACCTTAGCACTCAGCTTAAACCCATGTTCAGATGAGTTTATACTTATACACCGCATCTATCAATTCAGCTCTGCCAGATAGGCCAGGGGTTTGTGTAAATGTACAAAAATAAATATCTATGACATTGTTATGAAATAATTCAGAGGACAATTTTCAAAGCCGTTTACCTGAGCAAACAGGCCTATCTGAAAACAGACTTCCTCAGAATGAGTGAAAAGTATGTGTCAGATTCATAATGTCTACTGTAAGCCACAATAAAAAAAGGTGTTCCCCAGGGCAGGAGATAAGGGTAGTAAAGCATAGGTACAGAATGGCATTTTAAAATCTGTGCATATATTCCGCCCCCACAACCCCCAAACACACACTCCTCCAGTCTTCTGCCCGCAGAACAAATATGTGCATAGTCCAAGTATTCTTTTGTCACTTGGTCTGTATGCAGGAATGAATTTTCTAAAGATAAACTATGCATATAGGTTTCTTTGAAAATTTCTTATCAGGAATGCAGGAGCCAAGATGGTGGTGCAGTAACCTCTCTGCCCTGTTTCCTTTTGCCTGCTTGTCTGTCAGTTCATTCTTGTTATGTGCAAATAATGCAAGGCTAAACCATGGTTTTACCCTTTCCTATCAATTTAGCCAGCAATAGGCCCAATAGACTCTTTTACAATTGTCCTGAAGGGGTGGGGAGTAGGTGGGCAGTGGGCACAGGTGATCGTTTAGTATTCCCATTCTGCTTGAACTCTGAAGTTTTTTTGGGTCTAGAACCACAACCACCTCCCCCTCCGCACTAGGTAGTATAATCTGCATGAAATAGAGCAGTGCCCTGATGGAAAACAAATGCTAATGAGTGGAGTTGTTGCAGGAGAGGGGCCTCTGAGTATTGTAGCAGTGGCTGCATCTTGTCATTTGCTCGGGCCAGGGAACAATATATATTATTCATTTTGTTGTACACCATCATGATTATTGTTAACAGGGGCAATTTATCAAATCCAGTAATAAATATAAACATTATGTTTCCTTCATTGTATTATCCTACTTCCCTCGGTGTCTTCTAATGGGTCAGAGGGCAAAACACTTGCCATCTAGCCAGTCAGACACCTGGTTTAAGATTTGTCAGTTGCCAGCTCTAATACCATGATTCTCAGGAGTGGGTTGCTGTATACATACATTATCTCTGGGCCGAATGCATTAATTCAAATAGTTGGGAGCATAATGATTTCTCTGGTTGGTACCAGCAAGCATGAAACTGATGCTTACCACCAGGGTAATTGCCATAATATTTGCTTTCAGCTGGACATAATTGCCTTTTTTGTCTGATGTGTTATGGGGTTCCCCCAATAAGAAAAGTGACCATGAGACTGGTCCTATGGTCAGGATTATTGGGTAGCAATCCTTTTAAAAGCCATCAAATAAGTCTCTACATTTTCATCAGTGGTCATTTTTATCAAAATTTGGCTTGGACCACCTGGTCACATAGTATCTGTTGGTGTCGAATGTATCTGAATTAACTGCTGTTGAGAAAGGAGACACTGCGACACTTGTATCTGAAACTGCTGTTTTGTTGCTACACCATAGTCCTTTCATGTTCTTCCATATTGGTACTTCAGGCACCTGAGGAAAACAGAAAGGTTAATAATAATGTAGTCCTCTATCTGAACTTGCATGATCTTCTCTGCGTTTGCTGCTCTGGTGGTACCTGCTAGGGATGTGAATCATTTTTTGACGATTTAAAATATCGTCCGATATATTTTAAATCGTAAAAAATCGTTAGAGGCGCGATACAATAGGAATTCCCCCGATTTATCGTCAAAAATCGTAAATCGGGGAGGGGGGAGGGGAAGGGGGAGGGCAGGAAAACTGGCACACTAAAACAACCCTAAAACCCACCCCGACCCTTTAAAATAAATCCCCCACCCTCCCGAACCCCCCCAAAATGTTTTAAATTACCTGGGGTCCAGTGGGGGGGGGGGGTCCCAGTGTGATCTTCCACTCTCGGGCCACGGCGCCAGCGCTACCTTTGCCCGTATGGCCGTATGGCCGGCGCCATTTTGCAATACGGCAATACGGCCATACGGCCGGCGCCATTTTGCAATACGGCAATGAGTGCAGGAGGTCGCTCCCGGACCCCCGCTGGACTTTTGGCAAGTCTTGTGGGGGTCAGGAAGCCCCCCCAAGCTGGCCAAAAGTCCCTGGGGGTCCAGCGGGGGTCCGGGAGCGATCTCCTGCGCTCGTGACGTCGGGGGACAGGAACCAAAATGGCGCCGGCGCTACCTTTGCCCTGTCATATGACAGGGCAAAGGTAGCGCCGGCGCCATTTCTATTAACGCAGCCGTGGCCCGAGAATGGAAGATCACACTGGGACCCCCCCCCACTGGACCCCAGGTAATTTAAAACATTTTGGGGGGGTTCGGGAGGGTGGGGGATTTATTTTAAAGGGTCGGGGTGGGTTTTAAGGTTGTTTTAGTGTGCCGGTTTTCCCGCCCTCCCCCGATTTACGATTTAAACGATTAAAAAAAACAAAACAAAACCGCGACGATCAGATTCCCTCCCCCACAGCCAAAATCGATCGTTAAGATGATCGATCACACGATTCACATCTCTAGTACCTGCTCGCAGCAACACAAGAACGAAGAACAATTAAGTAAAAACAGCTTATGGTGTGTTTTTTTTTATTAGAACCATGCGAGCTTTATGAGGCTTGAGCTTAGCATCTGGTCTGACTCATCTCACCATCTTTACAGCTGCCAAGGGTAAAACTGAACCAAGCCTGTGTCCATCCCTCATACCATGGTGCCTGTTGTCTTTCCGGGCCTGCTATTGTGATTGCACAGTAATATGGCCGTGGAGAGACTAAGCAAACTCTGCAACATTTACCTATACCTGCTCTTCCCTCTGCACGTGTGAAAGCCTACAACGTGCAGCCATGGGGGCTGGGAGAGTGGCACTGACTCAGTATCCCTGAAAAAAATGTGTTAGTGATGGTATTAGTTATTGAAGGGAGAAACAGAAGAAGGCTATGAAGTTTGGGTGGGGAGGCAGAAAGAGATAAAGGAAGAGAGACCAGAGGGAGGGAGAAGAGAGAGGAGATAGATATATGGAGAAGAAAAGAGGGGTGATGGGTAGAAGGGAAGAGAGGAGATTTTATGCGCCCCGCCCACAGCCGTTCTGCGCACGGGCCTGCTCACCTTCATGGTTCCACAGCAGGTCCCGGGACGACCTCCCTTGCGGTAGTTGCCAGCCCTGCTAGGTCCCGGTGTCCTGCGGCAGCGGTCACCGGGCTTTCCACTGCGTGCCAGGCCTCATGCCGAGGTTCGGCGTCCTCTGTCATGTTAGACATGCCCCTATGTGCACACGCGTGAACCGCCCGGACTCATGTAGGGCCAAGGGCAGGTCTTAGCTCCGCAGCACGCCCTGATTGATCCCTTGATATAAGGAAGTTCCTGTCTATGCTTCCTTGATTTGGCAATCATGTCAGTTTGCTCTAAGATTGCTTCTGCACTTGTTCCTGTTCCTGCCTGTTCCTAGTCTCGTTCCAGGATCCTTCTGTTCAAGTTCTGTTCCTGACCTGCCTGCCTGCCTCAAAGACCTCAGCTTGTTCCTGACCTGCCTGCCTGCCTGCCGCCTGCCTCAAAGACCTCAGCTTGTTCCTGACCTGCCTGCCAGCCTCCTCAAGAACTCAGCCTGCCTGTGACCTTGTCTGACCTCCAGTACCTGACCCCTGCTCAACTGACCATTCCTCGGACTGACCTCTGGATCTTGACTTTTGCTTGCCTGACCTTGTCTCCAGATTCTGGCTCTGTTCCTCACCTTGTCATCACCAACTCTGATCTGGTTCTCTTTGTTCCAACCAGCCTCCAACTTCGAACTCGATCACGCTCCCCCTGTGTCTGTGGGCATGCCAGACTTTCATTCTCTCAGGAGACCCTGCGAGGCCCACCTAAATCCAAGTGACCCGGGTTCCTACGGGCTCTTCCTGTGGGGACCTCGGGCTTCCAGTGGTGAAGCTCTTCACAGCCTCTGTCTCCTCCAGTGCTCCACCCCCTGGGGGCAGTTACCTCCTGTTCCCTTTCAGGAGATGTTCCTCCACTGTCCCAGGAAAAGGGTCCACCCCCGAGCGCAATAGGTTGCCAAGGCCATGGACTCGGCGGAGTCTCCCGCCTCCAGGGCTCTACCAGGACTGGCCGCCACAGTGGAACATCACCAAGCTTTAGAGACGCTGGCCTCTTCGGTAGAAGAACTGCGCTCTCAATTACAAGAAACAGCAATGGCCAACCCGGTGGGCCTCTCGGCCAGTATGCTTTCCAAAGCAACTCTGGCACTTCCTGCACTTCCCAAGTATAATGGGGATCCACGCTCCTGTCGTGGCTTCCTTAATCAGTGCTTTATGCAGTTTGCGTTACAACCCTTGTTGTTTTTGAAGGAGATCACTAAATTCACCTTCATTCTGTCCCGTTTAGAAGGGAAGGCTCTGGCATGGCCCTCTCCCTTATGGGAACAATCTGATCCTATCCTCTCCAAGCTATCTGACTTCATTGCTCTCTTCAAGCAGACCTTCGGAGACCCAGGTTGCATGGCTATCGCTAGTCATAACTTACTCCACTTCCGTCAAGGATCAAGGACCCTCTCCAAATACACAGTGTAGTTTCAGACCTTGGCCACAGAACTTGGGTGGCAAGAAGATTGTCTGCAAGCCATCTTCCTAGATGGACTCTCCTGTGCTCTGAAAGATGAGCTCTTTGTCCGTGAGACTCCCACATCTCTAGAAGAATTGATCTCCCTTGCCGGGAGGATTGATCATTGCCTCCGGCAAAGTCGCCTAGAAGTAAAGGCTCCACACCCTCCTCCAGTATGCTCCACAAGTGCACCCTGCACCCCAGCAAAAACTCCTGCAACACCACCTTCCTCCATGTAGAACCTATGGAAGTGAATCGTGGGTGATTGTCTTCAACCAAAAATCTCTGTCGGCGAAAGGAGGGGCTCTGCCTTAACTGTGGCACTTCTGGACATCGACTACAGTTTTGCCCCGTCCTTCAAGGAAACTGCAACGCCTGAGCCCGGTGGGGGTCCTGAGCTTGGGCGCAACTGTTTCTGGCCCTCAACTCTTGCTTCCTTTATCCCTGGGCATCAAGGCCCACACCTTTGCGACCACTGCTCTCATCAATACCGGAGCGAGCGGTAGCTTCATTACAGATGACATCGTCAAACTCTTGAAAATACCTCTCCAACACCTAGAGCTAAGTCTTCAGATTGCCTCCATCTAAGGGGAACATCTTCCAGGTCTCATTACTCACCAGACAGTGGCTCTCCATCTCACTGTAGGTATCTTCCATGAGGAAGTGACATCTTTCTATGTCCTAAAATGCTCAACTCATCCGGTAATCCTGGGGCTACCCTGTCTCCAGGTCCACGAACCCCAGTTCGATTAGCAGTCCCTGCAGTTGGTACAGTGGGGCGCAAAATGCCATAAGACTTGTCTGCACCCGGTATCCCCGTGATACCCATCTTGAAATTAGTTACCCTTCCAGGGTTACCTCCACAGTATTCTGACTTCAGTGATGTGTTCTCTAAGCAGAAAGCAGATACCTTGCTTCCATTACACAATTTCAACTGTCCTATTGAACTTCTGCCATGCACTACACCTCCCAAAGGCAGAACTTATCTGTTGTCCCAGCCTGAGGCTCAGGCTATGTCAGAGTATATTAAAGAGAATCTAGAGAAAGGCTTTATCCATCCATCTGATTCCCCCGCAGGAGCGGGCTTCTTCTTCGTGAAGACAAAGGACGGTGGACTATGTCTCTGTATTGATTACAGGGGTCTCAATGCGATAACTCATAAGGATCGATACCCGCTACCCCTCATTAGCGAACTGTTCGATCGCCTCGAAGGGGCACAAATCTTTTCCAAACTGGACCTGAGAGGTGCGTACAATTTGGTATGCATCCAACCTGATGACATTTGGAAGAAAGCGTTTAATACCAGAGATGGCCACTATGAATATGTGGTAATGCCCTTTGGGCTATGTAACACTCCAGCCGTCTTTCAACACTTCATGAATGAAATCTTCAGAGATCTCTGTACAATTTCGTAGTCGTATACCTTGACGACATTCTGATCTTCTCTAAGGACATAGAATCTCACCATGAACATGTCTGCATCGTCCTTCAATGTCGCAAAACTGGAAAAATGTCTGTTTGAACGGAATCGCTTACCCTTTCTGGGATACATCATCTCTGATCGTGGATTCTCAACGGACCCAGAAAAACTTCAGGGAATCCACGACTGGCCTCAGCCAGTAGGCCTTCAAGCATTGCAACGCTTTCTAGGTTTCACGAATTATTACCAAAGCTTCATTGCGAATTACTCTTCCATAGTTTCCCCACTCACTGCTATGACTAGAAAAGGGCCCAACACCCGAGTATGGACACCTAAAGCAATTGCTGCCTTCCAGAGGATTAAAGAAGCCTTCAGCTCCAGTCCTTGTCTTTTTCATCTGGAGCCCAAACGTCCATTTGTTGTGGAGGTTGACGCCTCAGCGATAGGTGCTGGAGCTATCCTGAGTCAACACTCTCCCACGGGCAAGCTAAGCCCCTGCTCGTTTTACTCTCATAAGTTTTCTCCCATGGAACAACGTTACACCGTTGGTAACCATGAACTCCTTGTGATCAAACTAGCACTTCAAGAGTGGCACCCCTGGTTGGAAGTGGCGCAACATACGTTTACCATCTTCACTGACCAAAAGGCAGTAGAGGAGGACCGGAAGGCTCATCTGCATACTGCTCCCAGCATCACCTGGGAGAGGAGTCCAGAAGTCACCGCAAGCGATCCAGGGCTTAACATCCATAGCCCCAGCTTCCAGAGGCCCTGCCCCCTTTGCAGTAGAGGAGGACCGGAAGCGCGCACCTAACAGCATGCGAATCTCAAACCCTTCTATTAACTGAGTGAAGATTAATTTAAAGGTGTTAAAGAGGATTGGTAAGTATAGCCTTCAGAAACTTTTGGGCTTATAAAAGTTTGGTGAAAGGTGAAATTAAGGGATATATTCTTTAGAGTTTGTGTGTGTCTGAGGTAATAAGCAAGCCAGAGATAGTTAATTCTAGTGTCTGTCTTTCCCACCCACTCAACCCTTGATTTTTAGGCACGAGACACTTTCTCATTAAAAATCAATCAGGGTCTTATCTAAATCATACTATTGTACCAGCCCTTATGGAAAGTTTAATCATCCCCTTGTAGGACACTAGCTGATTAATTAGTAAATTCACCTGTAAATTTAAACTACTCTCATTCCAACTCCCTTAGTATCCTAAACTTAACTAGGAACTCAATAAAACTAAGATGAAGGCAGCAGTCCAGCAGCAAGAGGGGGGCTTTCCAGTCTTTTGCATTGAGTGTCACATGTGTGATATTTTACCCACCGGTAAGTGATTGTATGTGTGCACTCGGTGCAAAGAGCTCCTGGCTCTCAGGGAACGAGTCCGATCTCTGGAGGCTAGAGTAGTAGACTTGGAGGAGCTGAGGGAGACAGAGAGGTATATTGATGAGACCTTCAGGGACATAGTAGCCAAGTCCCAAATCCAGTCTGGCAGCTCTAGTTTATTAGTTTAGCTAATATTGCTAGAACATATGGTATTCGAATACTTATAAGATTCCCCAGTAAATGCATTATGTATGTGGATGGTACAAAATATATATATTTTGACCCAATTGATTTGGAGAGATTCTTGGAAGAGCGTAGAAACCAGAGAGGGAGGGCAGAAACTCCAGATCTTAATGTTGGGGATGTATCAAATGAATAATCTGTATTAATTCTGTCTATTTTGAATTAAGAATTTAATTTTTATGTTGATGATCTGCTTTATAGGCTCCCCTATCTTGTTTAGTAACATGGAATCAGGAGATAGAGTAATTTGATCTTATGTTGGATAAAAGTTATGTTTTAATTTAAGAGTGAACTTATTATTGCTTCTGATTTCCTAAGAATTCAATGTAAAATTGAATACTAAATATGAATGGTTTGTGTTGTAAACTAAAATTCATAAATAAAGAATTGAAAAAAAAAAGAAAGGTCTCCCAGTAGGAGAACATCACCCTGGTGTAGCAGGAAGTGATCCTGTAGCAAGGACCTGCTCTCCAGGTGATGTATTGTCC
The DNA here is from genome assembly GCF_901001135.1 of Rhinatrema bivittatum. Lineage (NCBI taxonomy): Eukaryota > Metazoa > Chordata > Amphibia > Gymnophiona > Rhinatrematidae > Rhinatrema > Rhinatrema bivittatum. The sequence continues at coordinate 702,775,026 of NC_042615.1, read as the reverse complement.
TCTCGCACTGAGGACAAGTCTCCCAGGGCTACTACCCAGGAGGGAAGGGTTAGGCCGGCCATCATAGTTGGTGATTCGATTATTATAAATGTAGATAGTAGGGGTGTGCATTCGTTTTGAACGCATATGTAAAACGCAACTTATTATTTTTTTTAACTTAAAGAAAGTGATGATGCGCAACGCATCACATTTTCAACTTATTCAACATAGCTACGTTGAATACGTTGAACCTAAATAAACACTTAAACCCCCACCCTCCTGACCCCCCCAAGATTTACCAAAACTCCCAACCGGAACTTTTGGCCAGCTTGGGGGGGCCTCCTGACCCCCCCAAGCTGGCGAAATGTTCCGGTTGGGTCCAACGGGGGTCCCGGAGCGGAGGCGCGGAGAAACACGTGACGTCCGCGTCACTCCGACGTGACGCCGACGTCACGTGCTCCTCGCAAAGGAAAACAGCGATGGCTTCCTGACTCCCCGCTGGACCACCAGGGAGTTTTGGTAAGTCTTGGGGGGGGAGATTAAGGAGGGTGAGGGGTTTAAATTTTTATTTAGGGAACCGGTGAACGTATGGACAGTCCCTCAACTTATGGGATTCTCCATATGTCCATATTGAACGAAATCGACCCTCACCTTCAACTTATCAACTTATGAACGCAAACTTTTTGTCTGCACATCCCTAGTAGATAGCAGGGTGGCTGGTGGACGTGAGGATCGCCTGGTAACTTGCCTGCCTGGTGCAAAGGTGGCAGACCTCACGCGTCACCTAGATAGGATTATAGACAGTGCTGGGGAGGAGCTGGCTGTTGTGGTACATGTGGGCACCAACAACATAGGAAATGTGGGAGAGAGGTTCTGGAAGCCAAATTTAGGATTTTAGATAGGAAGCTAAAATCCAGATCCTCCAGGGTGGCATTCTCTGAAATGCTTCCTGTTCCACGTGCAGGTCCCCAGAGACAGGCAGAGCTCCAGAGTTTCAATGCGTGGATGAGAGGATGGTGCAGGGAAGAGGGATTCAGCTTTGTAAGGAACTGGGGAAACTTTTGGGGAAAGGGGAGACTTTTCCGAAAGGATGGGCTCCACCTTAACCAGAGTGGAACCAAACTGCTGGCACTAACTTTCAAAAAGGAGATAGAGCAGCTTTTAAACTAGAACAATGGGGAAAGCTGACAGTCACTCAGCAGTGCATGGTTCGGAGAAATATATCCTTGAAGGATACTAATGAAACAGGAGAGTTAGGGCATCCCAAGAGAGAGGTTCCAATAAAAGCAAATGTAGTCCATGTGCCTATATTGAAACATCACCGAAGCTAATGATGTCCGAATTATCCCTAACAACTGAAAAGCAAGTTGTTAAAACAAACAAAAACACACTTTGAAATGTCTGTATGCCAATGCCAGAAATCTAAGAAGTAGAGTGTATAGCAGCAAATGATGAGATTGACATAATTGGCATCACAGAAACTTGGTGGAAGGAGGGTAACCAATGGGACAGTGCTGTATCAGGGTACAAATTATATCGCAATGATAGGGAGGATCAACTTGGTGGGGGTGTGGCACTTTATGTCCGGGAGGGTATAGAGTCCAACAGGATAAAGATCATACAAGAGACTGTGGGGCAGATTTTAAATACTTGTGCGAGCGCGTACTTTTGTTCGCGCAGCAGGCGCGAACAAAAGTACGCTGGATTTTATAAGATATGCGCGTAGCCGCGCGTATCTTATAAAATCCGGGGCCACGATACAATACCAATTCCCCCGATTTATCATCAAAAAATCATAAATCGGGGGAAGGGGGAGGGCAGGAAAACCGGCACACTAAAACCCCCTAAAACCCACCCCCGACCCTTTAAATTAAATCCCCCACCCTCCCGAACCCCCCCCCCAAATGCCTTAAATTACCTGGGGGTCCAGCGGCACACTAAAACACGGCACACTAAAACCCCCTAAAACCCACCCCGACCCTTTAAATTAAATCCCCCACCCTCCCGAACCCCCCCCCAAAATGCCTTAAATTACCTGGGGGTCCGTAGCGGCGGTCCGTAGCTTAAATTACCCCGTAGCCTTAAATTATCTCCGTAGCGGCGGTCCGTAGCTAAATCGGGGGAAGGGGGAGAGCAGGAAAACCGGCGAGGGACCCCCGCTGAACGACCTCCTGCAGTCGATCTCCTGCCGGCGCCATTTTCCGTACGGAAAATGATTCGCGGCAGGAAATCGCTCCCGGACCCCCGCTGGACCCCCAGGAACTTTTGGCCAGATTGGGGGGGCCTCCTGACCCCCACAAGACTTGCCAAAAGTCCAGCGGGGGTCCGGAATGACCTCCTGCGTCGAATTGTTTTGGTCTACGGCCGCCGCCATTTTGCGGCGGCCATTTTGCAAAATGGCGCTGGCTGAAGACTACACGGTTTGGTGTGCCGGTTTTCCTGCTCTCCCCCTTCCCCCGATTTAGCTATGGACCGCCGCTACAGAGGTAATTTAAGGCTACGGAGGTAATTTAAGCTACGGACCGCCGCTACGGACCCCCAGGTAATTTAAGGCATTTTGGGGGGGGGGGGTTCGGGAGGGTGGGGGATTTAATTTAAAGGGTCGGGGTGGGTTTTAGGGGGTTTTAGTGTGCCGTGTTTTAGTGTGCCGCTGGACCCCCAGGTAATTTAAGGCATTTGGGGGGGGGGGTTCGGGAGGGTGGGGGATTTAATTTAAAGGGTCGGGGGTGGGTTTTAGGGGGTTTTAGTGTGCCTGCTCACGATTTTAACGATTTTCACGATACTTTACACACCCAAACGGCAACAATATGATTCCCTCCCCCTCCCAGCCGAAATCGATCATTAAGACGATCGAGGACACGATTCACATCTCTATTCATAAATTACCTAGATATGGGAATGATGAGTAAGCTGATCAAATTTGCTGATGTTACAAAATTATTCAAAGTTGTTAAATCACAAGAGGATTGTGAGAAATTGTAAGAGGATCTTGCTAGACTGAGCATTGAAATGACAGATGACATTTAATGTGGGCAAGTGCAAAGTGATGCATGTAGGGAAGATTCACCCAAATTATAGCTACATAATGCAAAGTTCCACTATCCAGGAGTCACTACCCAGGAAAAGAATATCTGTGAAATCCTTTATTCCGTTTGTAGCATTGGCCAAGAATGCAATTAAAATGCTAGGAATTATTAGGAAGGGAATAGGGAATAAAACAAAATATCATGATGGCTCTGTACCATTCCATGGTCGACCATACCTTGCCAGAAGCATCAGCAGCACCCAGGCCACAAAGAGTTGGAGGCATCAGCAGCACTCCTGCCACGAAGATGAGAAGCTCAGCAGCACTCCCATCATGGAGTCAGAGTCGGCAGCACCCACCTGCGAAGAGGATGGCAGCAGTGGTGGTTCCTGCCACAAAGAAAAGAAATGCCGGTGGTAGGGATGTGAATCGTTTTTTGATGATTTAAAATATTGTCCGATATATTTTAAATCATCAAAAATCGTTAGAGCCGCGATACAATAACAATTCCCCCGATTTATCGTCAAAAAATCGTAAATCGGGGGAAGGGGGAGGGGAAGGGGAAGGGCGGGAAAACCGGCACACTAAAACAATCCTAAAACCCATCCCGAACCTTTAAAATAAATCCCCCATCCTCCCGAACCCCCCCAAAATGCCTTAAATTACCTGGGGTCCAGAGGAAGGGTCCCGGTGTGATCTTTTACTCTCAGACCTCCTGTGCATTGTAGAAATGGCGCCGGCGCTACCTTTGACCTGTCAGGGCAAAGGTAGCGCCGGTGCCATTTTGTTTTTTTGTCCCCCGACGGCAGGAGCATAGGAGATCGCTCCCGGACCGCCGCTGGACCCCCAGGGACTTTTGGCCAGCTTGGGGGGCCTCCTGACCCCCACAAGACTTGCCAAAAGTCCAGCGGGGGTCTGGGAACGACTTCCTGCACGCAAATCATTTTTCTGTACGGAAAAACGATTCGCGGCAGGAGATCGCTCCCGGACCCCCGCTGGATTCCCAGGGACTTTTGGCCAGCTTGGGGGGGCCTCCTGACCCCCACAAGACTTGCCAAAAGTCCAGCGGAGGTCCGGAACGACCTCCTGCAGTCGAATCGTGTTGCCGTACGGCCGGCGCCATTTTCTGTATGGAAAAATGATTCGCGTGCAGGAAGTCGTTCCCGGACCCTTGCTGGACTTTTGGCAAGTCTTGTGGGGGTCAGGAGGCCCCCCCAAGCTGGCCAAAAGTCCCTGGGGGTCCAGCGGGGGTCCGGGAGAGATCTCCTACGCTCCTGCTGTCGGGGGACAAAAAAACAAAATGGCGCCGGCGCTACCTTTGCCCTGTCATATGACAGGTCAAAGGTAGCGCCGGCGCCATTTCTACAACGCACAGGAGGTCCGAGAGTAAAAGATCACACCGGGACCCTTCCTCTGGACCCCAGGTAATTTAAGGCATTTTGGGGGGATTCGGGAGGGTGGGGGATTTATTTTAAAGGGTCGGGGTGGGTTTTAGGGTTGTTTTAGTGTGCCGGTTTTCCCGCCCTCCCCCTTCCCCTCCCCCCACTGGACCCCAGGTAATTTAAGGCATTTTGGGGGGGTTCGGGAGGGTGGGGGGATTTATTTTAAAGGGTTGGGGTGGGTTTTAGGGATGTTTTAGTGTGCCGGTTTTCGATTTACACGATTTACACGATATTTAAAAAACCCAAACTGCGACGATCCGATTCCCTCCCCCTCCCAGCCGAAATCGATCGTTAAGACGATTGATCACACGATTCACATCTCTAGCCGGTGGCACTCCGGCCGTGAAGAAGCAGGCGGTGGCATCAAACCGGAGAATGGAGCCATTCGCGACCTGACCTGCGAGCGAGCACAGTAGTCTTGCTCATTTTGGAAGATACTGCTTTGTGGAGTGTGGATTCAGCACATCTGTTTTATTTTATAATTATTTAGTTTCTTTAGGACAGTCCTTAAGACACTGGACTTGACCTATTTTTTCTATGCTGATGATGTTCAGTTTTAGATACCCTGAATTCATGATGATGCCTTCCCAGAATAGTTTTTAACAGATGTACCAGTCTGATCAATAGCTGGATGTTCTATAACCTTGTTATATGTACCGCCTCTTGGCGTAATTTTTATGTTTCAATGTAAACCGATGTGATCTGTATTTTAATAGAGGAACACCGGTATATAAAAATCTAAAAATAAATAAATAAATAAATGTGTGTAAATGTTTATTTTTATTTATTTATTTATGTATGTATTTACATTTTTATATTCCGCTTTGGCTTTAAATGTAAACAAAACAACACTATTATGGGTGGGGAGACATTTGCCCCCTCCAAATATTACTGAGCTGAGATGTGAAGGGATTCTCCTACCAGTGATATCTAAAGGCAGAAACTTGGTAGTTTTGTTGGATTCCCAATTAACGTATAAGCCTCATTTGAGGAATGTAGTCAAGAAATTTTTTTAGAAATTGAAAATGCTGCAGCTGCTTAGACATCTCTTGGCAAAAGATCTCTTCTGGTTGGTATTATAGCCCATCCTATATCGTCAGCTCGATTATTGAAACGGCCTGTTCTTGGGATTGCCTAAAACACATGTAAGAGCCGTACAACTTATTCAAAATTCTGCAGCTTTTCGGTTTAAGATCTTTGGAATACATTACCCAATTTTTAATTGATTTACATTGGATGCAAATAAATTATTCCTCTGAAGGGTTTGGTTTTGATTCACAATCTGTTATATGATGAGACCAAGTGTAATTTAAAAGATAAAATACATTAGTATATGCTAGTACATATGCTGTGCCCAGTAGGAAAACACCAGTTGCAGATCCCCTTACTTCCTGTTCATCATTTGCAATTTACTCATCTCAGAGCCTTTTCATGTGCAGGTCCAGCCTTACGGAACACCCTTCCAGTAGGCAACTTATAAGTTTTTAGAAAAAAGGTTAAAGCATTTTATTTCACTCAAGCTTTTAAGTGACTAATCATTTTAAATGTTTTGCATTTTGTTGTGAAATTGTTTTATTAACGTATTTTATGTTGTACTATTTTATGTTTTTATGTTTGTGTTATTGTAATTCGTCCTGAACTAAAAATTGGAAGTAGCAGAATATAAATTTAAATAAATATAAGTATTTTATCCCTCATCATACACATCTCCCTTGGACATCAGCACTCCAAATGCATAACCACTTAACCAATAATTTGTTAATAGTAGGACGGCTCTAGGGTAACTGGAACCTTGTGTGAAAACTGAAATTCTCATCCCCTCCCTTTGGCAGCAGCTCTGGCACAGCACTACCTTTTTCAACAGTGGCAGTGACTCTGGCACAGTATATCCTTTTCATCCCCTCTCCACACTCCCCTCCCCTCTGCCCAGCATTAGTATCCCCCCAGTCCACAGTGCACAGAACGTCCTCTCTCCCTCCCCCTCTAGCATTCTTTTCTGTCTCTCCCTCCCCTTTCTTGCTCAGCAGCATCTCCCCCATCTCATGCCAATCATCTCTGTAGGTTGATACTTCAAGCTACCATCACAGAAAGAAGCTTCCTTCCTCCTATACAGTGCTCCTGAGTCTTCTACTTGCAGACATCATATGGAAGGATGCAGGAAAGAAGGAGTAGCAGCACCCCATGAGCATGACACCTTGGGGCCGATGCAATACAGTACACTCAGCTGAGTGCACTGTTTAACCCGCAGTTGGACGCGGATTGTTTTGGCGCTACCTAATCCTTTTATACGATCAGGGGATTAGTGCCTTCACAATGCGCATCCAACGCATCTAAAACACACATATTTACGCTCAAAAATTAACGCCTGAGTAGAGCAGATGTTAATTGCTGAGCACTCCCAAAAGTTGTACAGAAAAGCAGAAAATACTGCTTTTCTGTACATCCTCCTACTTAATATTGTTGTAATATTAAGTAGGAGGAACAAAATCTTAAAAAAAAAAAAAAAAAAGTTAAAAAAAGTGCTGGTGGTCAGTTTCCGGAAAAGGATGCTCGGTTAACAACATCCATTTGCTGAACCCCTGGCTCTACGCAGATTAGGAAAAAAGTCGCCGATAAATTCAGCGTCCATTTTCTAAACCGGCGGACAGCCGACCGCTCGCGGGTTCCCGCTGTCAAGGAGGTGCTAGGGACCCCTAATTTGAATATTGCACGGCGCCCCCAGGAGAGGTGCCTGGGGGTGCACTAGGAAAGCGGACACTGAACACTCAGCACCGCTTTCAACATGATTGTTTTGCATCGGTCCCCTTGTGTGGCTGCACAGGTCTCAAACCGGAAAAGCCTTGCCTCATTAATAGGGTTACTTTTAAATCTAATGCAGCATGTGCTCACAGGACTTGCCTGGACATGTTTGATCTGTTGTTGTTGATGCAGATGAAAGGTAAGGGTTCATTCAAAATTAATTCACACTTGTTAAAAATCCTTGATCCCAAACTGATGGCCATCTACACACCCTGCTTTTGCAAGATATCTGCAACATAGCCTTTTGCTAACTGCTTTGTTTCCAGGCTGCAAAGTCATGTCACTTATACCTCACCTTTATGCTTTGCAAAACAAATCTCTCAATGCCATGGAAAATATGTTTGCAAATGATGCTAATATCTTTAACAGGGTAAAACATTCCATAAGTATAACAAAATTAATGAGTACTTGAAAACATTGGAAGAATGGTCAAGGGATTCAATGCCAAGAAGCTCAGACTCATGTATTTGGGATGCAGAAATCCAAAGGAGCTGTATATGATAGGGGATGAAAGACTGATGTGCATGGACCACAAAAGAGACCTTGGGACAAAAGTGTCTGATGATCTGAATGCAGCAAAGCAATATGACAAGGCAGTGGCTAAGGCCAGAGGGATTCTGGGCTACATAGAGAGGGATAACCAGCAAGAAAAAAGATATATTATTGCCCTTGTACAGGTCTCTGGTGATGCCTCTTCTAGAATACTGTTTAGTTCTGAAGATCATATCTCAAAAATGATACAGATAGGATGGAAATGGTCCAGAGAAAGACAACCAAAATGGTGTGTAGTCTGCACAAAAAGACTTATAAGACTGAAGGACCTCACACTTTTAAATACCTGAAAGTGGGTATTAAGGTGCATGGAATCAAGTATTTTCAGTGGAGAAGGTGTAGAATTAGGGGACATAATATGAAGCTGCAACTGGGTCAGTATTGTTTAATGCTGGTTGCTCACCAATGCCAGTTACTAGGCCACTTGTCATTCACAGTGTGTACTACCCCCAGGTTTTCTGCTGCCCTTCAGTGAGGGCCTGTATGGCTCGCTCCATGCTAGCCTTCTGGCTCTGGTACTTCAAAAGTTTGCTGAAGGGCTCTGCCATGCTTTGGAACCCTCAAACATAACTTCCTGTTGCGTTTACTACTGCAGGACAGGCTCACAAGTGGTTAACTCACCCCCGACACTGCCACTTCCTCTTTGCAGCAGGTGGAGCTCTCTGGTTCCACCTGGGGTTCCTGCTGTTGCAGCTGGGAGTGCCGCCAATGCCTACTGTCTTTGCGGCCTGAACTTCATTGACATGCCACTCCTGCCAGGAGTCTCCTAGGCACGTGCACCTTTCCTTTTCATTTAAAGGGCCCATGGTGGGAAAAGTTCCACAAACCTTCTTGATGATGTCTTTGCCTCATCATGCCTGCAGCCATATAAAAGGGCTTCTCTAGCAGTCCCTCATTGCCTTCATTATGGATTGATAGCACCAACAAGGTCTTTTTCTCTTTGCTCCATCTTCCTGGTCTCTTGTCGGTTCCTGTCTTCAGCATCCTGAGTTCTGAATCCAAGTCTTCGCCTTGTTTCTGAGTTCAAGACTTCATTCCTGCGTTCCACATCTTGTTCCTGAGTCTTTGTCTTGTTCCTGATTCCTGAGCCTGAGACTTCCACGTCCTCAGAGCCCTGCACCCAAGTTCTGTGAGCACATGGACCATGACCAACCCTTGGCAGGCTGTGTAGGTCATGTCGCTGTCCAAGTCTTGGGGCCAGTTCTCCCAAGTCTTCAAGTTCTGTTCCTTAGAATACACTGTCCTAGTCTTCATTTTCAGTTTCAGTCCAAGCCCTCATTCTCAAGTCATGAGTTCCAGGTTCTTTCCGGCATGCCAGCATTGTGGTCTGTAACCACTAACCAGCCCACTGTGAACTGTGTAGGGCACCTCATAGCAGAAGGTCTGATTCCATGTCTCCAAGTCTGTCTTCACTGGATCAAGTCCTCAGAATCCATCCTTGTTTTTAAAGTTCCAAGTCTCAAGTTTTGAGTTCGAAGTTCCTAGTCTTGCTCCTAGCTTGTCCAGCCAGTGGATCTCCTCATTCCAAGTGATGTTCCTCATTCCAAGTGATGTCCAAGTCTTCAGAGTCACCTTCTGTCCTCAACCTCTGTCTGTCCTGATATTCAAGCCATTTCCAAACGGCAGGTCTGAAAGGGCTATCGAGTGGCTGGATGGCTACCCTGAGACCAGCATTGCATTACTGGGCCTTTCTCTTGTGCTTGCAGGTTCAGCGAAGGTTCAAGTGTTCCAAGTCTCCAAGTGTTTCAAGACTCCAAATGTTCCAAGTCTCCAAGTGCTTCTAAGCTTCAGTCTAGCCCTTGCCCGGATGAACTCGCCTACCCATGACACATACTTTGGAGCCTTGCCCTGGGGTTATACCATGGTCCAAAGGCTCACACTCTCCCGGCGAAGGCCTCGTGACTCTCAATAGATAGCAAGGCCCTAGTCCGCAACACTTCCTTTCTCCTTGCAAGAATAAAACCTGTCTGTTCGGCTCTGACTCATTAAAGATACAAGTCCCTCACTACAGGTAAAGCTATCCCCCTTTTTTTTTTTAATCATCTTTAGGTGTGGTTTCTTTGTGTGTGCAAGATTTTAGTGCAGGAATCCCTGACCTGACACCATATGTGGCACTGTGGAGCGGTCTTAGGGTAACTAGAGGACAGATTAAGGATGGACTCATGCAAAAATATTTCATAAACTTCTTTATTAGTGACAAGAAACAAACAAAAGCAACTCTGCTATGCTTTGCAGTTCAACAAAATAAACATAGAGTTACAACTTACAGTTTTGTAGTATTCTCTTTCTCTAGGCTTCCTTCTCTCTCCTAGGCCTCCTGGGCCTGCCTAACTAGCTATAAACCTTACAGAAAACAAAAGTCCAAAAAATGGAGAGACTACCAAGACACAATATTTACAGGTCAATCCAACCAAACATTGAAGACTGTGTTTCTGATCTCAGTTTATTCGGCAAGCAGGGTATTGGAATTGTAGGCTCTTTCTTGTAAAAAGCCTTTTCTTTTGAATTCAAACTTTTTATTAAACCATATAATAAAAAAATAACAACCAAAACAAACTGTGACAAAGACATATAAATACACAGGCAAGCCAGTTTACATCATAAAACATATCTAGTTAACAGAGCCCATATTTTTGTACAGTATATCAAAGACCCTAAACGTTCAGCCATTGACAGTTCATATTTTTGAAAAAGTGACAGTGTATTCCACTCTAAATTAACATCCAGCAATGTATTTATTATCTTTCTAATGTGAAAATATCAAATAAGGTGCAATGGAAATCAAAGTCAAACAGCTTACAACCCCATTTGACTAGATATGTTGCAAAGCTAAGGATTTCAAAATAATATATTTGAAGGATAGTGTAGTTCTTTGCCCACACAGTAGACCAATACGTAGATACATTGTTACAGTAAAATAACATGAGGTAGTATGCCTACTTCCCTGTTGGAGGACCAACAGTGTGTAGTACTTTAACCGGTGTCCAAACAGCTCTATGTACTATAAAAAACATAGGTTGAATGACAGCAGCAGAAAGGGAAACCCTAATAGATTTACCCCCAAAAAACCTCTCCATTGAGACTCATCTAAGTCCATAACCCAGTCTCTCTCCCAGACTTTTTCAATGCCCATATACCTCTTGGAAGTGTTGGTCTTCATTAGCCTGAAAAAACTCAATACCTGCTTTGTTGAAGCCTACACCATTTTACAGACAGAACTTAATTTCAGTTCTTCTGTGAGATTAGGTAAGACAATGTCACTAGACAAGATGCAATGATTCAATTGCAACCATCAAAAATAATGATGGCTAGGGAGGACAAAATCAGATTGTACATCAGAGAATGTTTTCAGTACTGGAGCAATTGACCCAGGGGCCATATGCTCTTCTTCTGCCAGAGGGACCAGTTTAAAAGAGAGTTGTTTATTTTAAAGAGTGGATTAAACCAGAGAGATATTTTACTAGAGTTCTGTCATGAGAAGCTTATTTTGTTTTCAAGAATGCGGAATAACCATAATGTGGCAATCATCACTGGCTATAAACCTGTCAAATGTTTCAGTACAGACATCTCAGAAGACAAAGAGAGAGGAATAGGCAGGGCTTTTTAAAAATTTAACCAACCAGGTTCATCATTGGCTGTATGTTCTAACAACCAAAGACTACCTTGTCTGAACTAGCAGGCTGCATGTTATAATTCAAAATCAGGGAAATTAACACCTCCTAAATCCTTAGATAATTTCAGCTTATGAAGAACAATTCTTGAGGGTTTATTCTTCCAGAGAAATTGAACAAGAAATGTTTTCAATCTCTTATATAAACTTCTCTCCAAAGGTAGAGGAAGCATGCCCAAAACAAAGTTTACTTTAAGGACTATGATTATCTTCAAAGCCTCTAGGCAGCCCTACCATGACAAATACGGAGGATGGGGGGGGGGGGGGGGACGAGACCACCACAAAACAAGTGTTGACACTAAAGAAAGCAAATATACCACATTTTAACCAGTGTATCTGATATGGTATGACAAAACCATACACCCAGATATTTAAGACCCTCTCCCACCCATCAAATAGGATAGTCTCTGAGGTCTAGAGGTGACATAACTTTAGACAAGAGGTGTGCCTCAGATTTGGACCACTTCACCCTGAAAATCACAGAGAATGCAACAACCAACAATAATAATTGGAGAAGAGAACATATCTCCAATTATGCCATAATATCATTCGCATATATGGACAATTTACATTCTATACCATTGCTTCATATCCCCATCAAATCCGGGTCTTGACAAATTGCAAGAAGTTCCAGCACAATATTAAACAGGAAAGGAGACAATGGGCGACCCTGGCATGTACCCCAATGTAAAGAGAACACACCTGAAGTAGAGAGCATTTTCTAACCATTGCTCAGGTTAGGGTACTTCTTTGCATGGTACCCTCCTTCCTTCCTAAAGTAGTTTCCGGTTTTCATATGAATCAGTCTGTATCCTATCCACCCTCCCGACCCCCCAAAAAACATTTTACTGGTACCTGGTGGTCCAGTGGGGATCCTGGGAGCGATCTCTCGCTCTCGGGCCGTCGGCTGCCACTAATCAAAATTGCGCCAATGGCCTTTGCTCTTACCATGTGACAGGGTATCCATGCCATTGGCCGGCCCCTGTCACATGGTAGGAGCAGTGGATGGCCCGTGCCATTTTTAAAGATGGCGCCGGCATTCCAGTGCTCCCTCCATGTGACAGGGGCTGGCCAATGGCACGGATACCCTGTCACATGGTAAGGGCAAAGGCCATCGGCGCAATTTTGATTAGTGGCAGCCGACGGCCCGAGAGCGAGAGATCGCTCCCGGGACCCCCCACTGGACCACCAGGTACCTGTAAAATGTTTTTTGGGGGGTTGGGAGGGTGGGGAAAGCAAAGGGTTTAGTTTTAAAGGGTTGGGGTGGGTTTTTTGTTTATCAGCTCGGGCGCAGCCGATAAACAAAACCGCGATCGGGCCCGATGCAAAAAAACCCATATGTGAATCGGAACCGGAATCCGAACCGATTCCGGTTCTGATTCACATCTCTAGTGAACAGTGGGGGTGGGAGGGAGAGAGAGAGAGAGAGACTTTATAGGGCTCAGTCTGATACTCTACATATGGACCATTGTAAGGGGGTACTTTCATTCGGGGTGAGTTTTTGGGAGGTGGGTTGGGTTAGGGGGGTAGTGTTATAGACACATTCAGAGGTATCCATTGTATAATTGACATCAGTAAATAATTTTAGACCTTACAAGTGATGAAAAGGAGTTGAATTATACAATGCAGCTAGCAGAGACTGCAGTGTACACATCAATTCCTCTTTGTAGAATTTTCATCACTTATAACGTCAAAAATTCTTTAATGATATCAGTTTTACAATGGATTCCTCTGATTGTGTCCATAACATCACATCTCTAACCCCAACCCACCTCCCAAAATCTCACCCTGAATGAAAGTGCCCCCCCATACAATTGTCCATATATAGAGTATCAGACTGAGCCCTATAAAAAGTCTCTCTCTCTCTCTCTCTCTCTCTCTCTCTCTCTCTCTCTCTCTCTCTCTTAATGTTCACCAGACTCTTATGTTTATGGGCATACACACAGCCCGTTTAAAATCTACCTTTAAGTGAATTAAATGCACATGCCTTTAATATTTTTGATTACTGATTTTGCTGGACACTTTTTTTTGTTGCACTGTGGACACTTCATAAATTTATTTTTTAAAAATACCACATGTAATACTCATGATTATATTGAAAATGTTGCACTGTTTGTAACTTTGCAATAAGGTACTTTCACTCGTCTTCAGATATGAGGTCTGTGATTGAGTAATGAGAAATGTTTTGAAGTTTGGTTAGATTGACCTGTAGTTGTTGTATAGTTATAACACCTTCCCAGGGACGTCTGCCCAAACCAGGATTCCCTGCTGTTTTAGGCTTAGGGTGTACCGAGCCAGATTTCTGGATTCAGTACTTTGGGGTATTTTGGGGTTTTCTCCTGTATTCTTCTTCATACATCCAAAACACTAGGGAATTGTGGTACAGCATAGAAATCCACCTTCATGGAGTGCAGTTTATGTCTCTTTGAGGGAAATCTGATGTGAGGGAAATCTGATGTGCTGATGAACATGGACGTGCAAAGCTCGGAGCATCTGGTGGAAAGATCTAGCAAAACTTGTTTGGGACATGCCCCCTACAATGCTGAGAGTTGTTTGGAAGAAACCAGAAGCCAGGAAATGCAGGAAGCTCAGCAGTTTCACTAGACTTGGAATGGCAAGGGCCTTGGCTATAACAGGATCAAGTTAATCTTTTAGCTCCTCATATAATGCCATGATGGACTATGAGCTCAGTTGGTACCTCCTGATCACCTCCTCTTCAGGAAGTCCAAGCAATGTAGTATGGGCATGCACTATTTGCTCCCATCTGGCCTGAAATCATCTTCTACATACCCCAACACTTCTGTGGGCCCACCTGCCCTAGTTGCCCATCCACCTCTGCCATGGCTTTGGCATGGGTGGCATTTCAGTCTTCCTGGCCTCTCACTGGTGCTGCAAGGTAGCCAAAAGCAGACTGAACATTTTGCCAAGACGTAACTAGACCTGCAAGGAAGGCCTTTTTAATGGTCTAGAGTTCAGTAGGTGGGTCAGAAGTATATGGACCAAATAATATTGACAGAGAAGTGATTTTTGCGTGATATTTTATGTCTTGACACAAATAACAACTCATGAGGTTTTTTTCCCCCCAAATCTGTGATATTTTGTGCTTTAATGCATGATATTATACCACACAAAGTGGAAATCCTCCTTCATCAGCATATTTGCATCTATTTTGAATATTTACATAAAAATTAGATTAAAAGGTTTTAATGCACAGTCTGCTATTTTTTTCATGCAAAATGAAAACAATTCTCACGAAATTAGGCATTTAACATGCGATAAGGTTATTTCTCATGTGATACTGCCCTATTGCAGCTAAGTGAATGAGGTCTTAAGGCAGAATTAAAATTCCTGCGGTTCTGCTAGCATTTAAAATTGTCTAAATTCTAGGGATGTGAATCGTGTTCCATATCGTCTTAACGATAGAAATCGTGTGGCAGGGCAAGAAAATCGTGTTAGGCACGATTTTTTAGTTAAAAAATCGTTAAAAATCGTTTTTTCTGATTAGTGCGCACTAACTCGAGTTAGTGCGCACTAACTGGGAGTTAGTGCGCACTAACTGAAAATGATACAATTTGACACTTTTCAGGTCAGTTAAGGTCAGTTTAGGAATGAATATGTATTCCTATTGGCTGCCCTCTTATTTATTCATGTTAACAAGGTTCCCACTGACAGTATATCGGGGATGGGAAATGGAAACAGTTGGTAGCTTGACAAAACAAGTAATGTGATCAGTCAATGTGACTAGAACTTGTGCCTTAACCCTGATACCAGGGGTATTGTGATCTTCCTGCACACAGTGCCCTATCCCTATTAATACCAGAAGTGTTGTGATCTTCCTGCACACAGTGCCCTAACCCTGGCACCAGGGGTGTTGTGATCTTCCTGCACACAGTGCCCTATCCCTATTAATACCAGGAGTGTTGTGATCTTCCTGCACACAGTGCCCTAACCCTGGCACCAGGGGTGTTGTGATCTTCCTGCACACAGTACCCTATCCCTATTAATACCAGGAGTGTTGTGATCTTCCTGCACACAGTGCCCTAACCCTGGCACCAGGGGTGTTGTGATCTTCCTGCACACAGTGCCCTATCCGTATTAATACCAGGAGTGTTGTGATCTTCCTGCACACAGTGCCCTAACCCTGACACCAGGGGTGTTGTGATCTTCCTGCACACAGTGCCCTATCCCTATTAATACCAGGAGTGTTGTGATCTTCCTGCACACAGTGCCCTAACCCTGGCACCAGGGGTGTTGTGATCTTCCTGCACACAGTGCCCTATCCCTATTAATACCAGGAGTGTTGTGATCTTCCTGCACACAGTGCCCTGACACCAGGGGTGTTGTGATCTTCCTGCACACAGTGCCCTATCCCTATTAATACCAGGAGTGTTGTGATCTTCTTGCACACAGTGCCCTAACCCTGGCACCAGGGGTGTTGTGATCTTCATGTACACAGTGCCCTATCCCTATTAATACCAGGAGTGTTGTGATCTTCCTGCACACAGTGCCCTATTCCTAATACCAGGGGTGTTGTGATCTTCCTGCACACAGTGCCCTATTCCTGATACCGGGGGTGTTGTGATCTTCCTGCACACAGTGCCCTATTCCTGATACCGGGGGTGTTGTGATCTTCTTGCACACATCCCGGTATCAGGGATAGGGCACTGCATGCAGGAAGATCACAACACCCCTGGTATTAGGGATAGGGCACTGCGTGCAGGAAGATCACAACACTCCTGGTATTAATAGGGATAGGGCACTGCATGCAGGAAGATCACAACACCCCTGGTATCAGGGATAGGGCACTGTGTGCAGGAAGATCACAATACCCCGGAGGAGTGAGGGTCAGGCAGCTCCCCCCTGTCTGTGAAGCCAGCCTCTCACTAGTAATGCAGGGAGGGAGCTGTCTCAGACTTCACCATCCTCCCCCCCCCCCTCACCCACACACCATTCACTAGCTGGGACATGGGGGAAGTCAGGAGTGAGGGTCAGTCAGCTCCCCCCTGTCTGTGAAGCCAGCCTCTCACTAGTAATGCAGGGAGGGAGCTGTCTCAGACTTCACCATCCTCCCCCCCCCCTCACCCACACACCATTCACTGGCTGGGACATGGGGGAAGTCAGGAGTGAGGGTCAGGCAGCTCCCCCCTGTCTGTGAAGCCAGCCTCTCAGTAGTAATGCAGGGAGGGAGCTGTCTCAGACTGGTATCAGGGATAGGGCACTGAGTGCAGGAAGATCACAACACCCCTGGTATCAGGAATAGGGCACAGGTTCTAGTCATATTGACTGATCACATTACTTTTTTTGTCAAGTACCAACAGTTTCCATTTCCCATCCCCCCAACCATCACCTCAGTTGGAACCTTGGTAACATCAATAGATAAGAGGGCAGCCAGCCAATAGGAATACATATTCATTCCTAACTGACCTTTACTGACCTGGAAAGTGTCAATAATTTGTATCATTTTCTGTTAGTGTTCCTGAGTTTCCATTTCCATTTCCCATCCCCCCAACCATCACCTCAGTGGGAACCTGGTTAACATCAATAGATAAGAGGGCAGCCAGCCAATAGGAACACATATTCATTCCTAACTGACCTTTACTGACCTGGAAAGTGTCAATTTGTATCATTTTCAGTTAGTGCGCACTAACTCGAGTTAGTGCACACTAACTGGGAGTTAGTGCGCACTAACTCGAGTTAGTGCACACTAACTGGGAGTTAGTGCGCACTAACTCGAGTTAGTGCACACTAACTGGGAGTTAGTGCGCACTAACTCCCGTTAGTGCGCACTAACACGATTTAACAATTTTTAACGATAAATCGTTAGAATTTCTATTGTATTGTGTTCTATAACGATTTAAGATGATATTAACATTATCGGACGATAATTTTAATCGTTAAAAAACAATTCACATCCCTACTAAATTCCTTTCAGTTTTTTTTCTCTTACCTTCCTTTATGAGCTTTAGCTTTTTCTAGTTACCACTTAAATTACCACTTTCTACAGAATTAGCAAACATTTGGGTGAATTTTAAAAATCCTTTGTGTGCCAAAGCCGGGAGATGTGCTCGCATATTGATGCTGAATGGATTTTAAGAGGCGTCCAGATATGCACATATCTCCCAGTACGAGTACATTTTTTTTCATAAAAGGGGCGGGGTATGGGCATTCCAGGAAATATAGATGAAATCACGCGTAAGTATTTACACACACAAAAGCGCACCGGGGTCCCTATTCACATAACTTTACTTCTGCTATGGATGGCGTGTAAGTCATGAAACAAAAAAGAACTAGGCTAGTCAGTGGGGTTTTAAGGGTTGGGGCTAATAGGGTAAAAGGAAGACAAGTTATCTAGGAGGTTTAGGAAGTCCTCTCCTTTACTGGGGTGAACTAGGAATGAACTGGGGAAACAAGTAATTGTATTAGCGTGCGTATCTACTAAAATTCTCCCCACTTACAAACTCGAATCACCATTTGCATTCAGATGCATGCATCAATATAAAATGGTGCGCACATGTACGCTTATATAGCTAATTTTATAACACGCACATATACGTGTGTATTTTATAAAATCACTGCATCTATGTGCACGAGCTGGCAAATGCGCATACATGTGCTCCCATGTGCAGGTCTTAAAATTCAGCCAATTATCTCCCTTTCAGTGCTCTCTCCTCTGATACTATGTATTTAAGGCCCAATTTGAAATGGCCCGCGTGCATAAAAAACAGGGGTTATGCGTGCCTTTAGGCCTTGCGCACCGCGTGCATTTTAAAACAGGCCCGGCCACGCATGTAACCCCTGTTACGTGCACAAGAGCCAGGCCTTGGCAAAGGGGCAAGGAAGGGTGGTCCGGGGGGGGGGGGGGGGGGGGCAGAGTGGGGCTGGAGGCACCCGGTACAGCGGCCATTTGCTGCTGCACCAGGGGATCGCGCGCTTGCAGAGTGCCAGTATGCGCAACTTGCTACTGGTCCTTTGGAGGAGCAAAAGGTAAAAAAAAAAAAAAGGGGGTACCTAGGGAAGGGAGGATAGGGTAGGGGGTAGGGAAGAACCTTCCCAGTCCGCTCCTTAATTGGAATGGACTGGGAGGGAACTGGGGAAGCCCAATGATGCGTCGGCGCATGACTTTTGCTTAACTCTGCCCCCCCTTGTGCGCGCCACCTGCGATTTTATAGCATGCGTGCATCAGCACGTGTTATAAAATCACAAGTCCATGTGTGCGCACCAGGTAGAGTGCACACATGGACGCGCGCGCGTTTTTAAAAAAAATCTACTCCTAAATGCTTAAATATCTCAAGATTTACTTAAGGTTTTCCAGAGGAAAACTACACAATTTAAAAAAAAAATCATACCAGTTAGTCAGTGACTCCTCTTTCCACCCTGTTTCTCAAGTATATCAGTTTTCACTCTGTAACTGTCTCACTCCTTGGGCCTTATTTTCCAAGGCTATCGCAGGCTTGCGCTGTTAGCTTGTGAAGGTAGCGCACGCCTGTGCTACCTAAATCGGGGTGGAGTCGGCCCCGGAAGAGGAGGAGTCGGGGCGTCACCGGGGCCGACTCCGCGAAGACGCCGTGGATGGTGAAAAGGTAAGGGCCTTTTCGCGTCCTACTTCGCGCCCAATAACTACACCTTCTATGGTTGCGCTACTGGGTGTGAAACCGGCAGCGATCGCACAGCGGCAGTGCGATCACTGCCGGCTAGTGCAGGACCGCCCCCCCCCCCACTTCGACCCCCCCGCCCCCCATTAGCGCAATTTTCTAAAGTATCGCAGGCCTGTGATACTTTAGAAAATGAGGCACCTTGTGTTTTCCTCTGTTGCCTAGCAACAAAGCACAAGCCTCCTTTTTTTTCACTACAGAGGCTGCAGCAACATTTGGTTCCTTTTAAAGAGACAGTATACGCCACCAATTGTGAAAGAAGCTACATTTTAACCCCTGGTTACACAAGGTACTATAAGAGTGGAAAATCAGCATCAACAGTGGCAAAGACACACCATTGAATAGTAAGAGAGGCAATGCGCAATAACAACAGTGCCATGAACAGTTCTAGCCTCTATGAAGGGGCAGGACCAGGTTGGGCATTAACAATGGCAGAACAACAGGAAAGTGCTGAACAAAGAGAGAGGCAGGGTTAGAGAAAAAGGATTTTTACCTTTTTGTTTTTGGGGACATAACACCCCAGTATATTAAAAAAAAAAAAAAAAAAGGCAGGGCCTCAGGAGCAGGCTGGGCAGAAACAGTGGCAGAACAACACAGTGAGGTGTTGAAGCTGGAAACAGAAATGAGAAGCAGCAAGAGTAGCAAATGGCAACAACACAGCAAGATACTGAGGGTAAATAGCATGAACACTGATTCACATAGGGCCTGATTTTAAAAGCCCAGTGCGTGCAAATACCGGGAGATACGCATGTGGCCGGGCCGTGCTCATAAATCCTTACCCTGCCCTATCTCTATTCCCTGGAATGCTTCTTGCAGCCATGCAAAAAAATGTGTATGAAATTGGATTCCATGCATACTTTGTGCACCTATAGACCCAGTTGATTTTTAAATGGCCATTTATACACATAAACCAATTTTTATGTGCAGTAAATCCCTTTGAAAATCAAGACCTAAATGGTTTTAGTGTGTACTATTCTCAAATAGTATGCACTTAATGCTTTTCGTGCATACAATTCACAAGTAGCATGCTCTAAATGCTTTTAGTGTGTGTTTTTACTTTGCAAATAGCGTGCACTGAAAATTAACAAGAAATTGTGTGCAAATGAAATTTAAAAAATATGTGAAATAAACAAAATAGATAGGAAAACAAACAAGAAGCAAACTACATTTTGCATGCACATCCATCATTTTATTTAATCAACAGCCATTTTTACCAAGAATTCATTTAGTTCATCTTTTTTTTTTCTCAAGTCATTCTCCAAAAGATTATAGGTTTGTTTTTTTTCTGGTATTCAGGTCAACAACTTGCACTGATTACTTTGCTCTTTGGCTTTTAACTCTTGTTAAAAAAAACCTAACTAGCAGTCTGTTGCCCAGGCAACAATGTACACAATTCTATTTCCATTGAGAGAAGTAGCAAGAGACCAAATGCAAGCTCTTATTCCCAGAACACTGCAGCTTCTATGGTACTATGCATTCTCTCTCAAATGCCGTAACCCCCTCAACATGAAAGATTTACAGCAATTTAGTAAAGTATGTACTTTACAGCACTATAGTCACTTTAGCCTGCTTAACAAGTACTTTCTACCATGACCCATTGTCCCTCACCAGCACTCTCTTTTCAGTATGTCTTATTCACCTCACCATACCTGCTCAGTACAGGAATATTGGATGTTGCATGTAGACAACTGCAGCATCTAGGCTTGACACATCTGGAGACAGAGGACTGACTGAGGTCCAGTTGTATCTCCTTCCACTGCTTGGAAAGAGCCAGTAGCCAGAAAATAGAGAGTACTCTTCGTTTTAACATCTATAAACAAATTATGATATATATGAGATCCCAGGGATCCATGCATCTCTTCACACATCTGGGAGATGAGAGATTTGATTTTCTGCAGTGCAGAAAGCACAAGATGTACTTATAGAGCAACAGGTGTGCATATCAAACACATATGCACATCAGCTAGTCCAAGTCAGAAGGAAAACAAATTCCTATTGACCTATTTTATACAGGCTGACCTTTATTCTAGTCCAGGGGTGGCCAACTCTGATCCTCAAGGCCTCAAATAATCCTGGTTTACAGGATATCCACAATGAATATACATGAGATAGATTTGCATACACTGCCTTCATTGTATGTACATTTATCTCATGCATATTCATTGTGGACATCCTGAAAACCAGACCTGTTTATGGCTTTTGACGACTGGAGTTGACCACTCTTGTTCTAATCCTTTATCTTCTGATGTATATGAAGTGTGTAGACATGTACAGGTCTATAAACTGCTGGTGGGTCACGTGATGTGGTGAGCGAGTGAAGACATGTTCTTCAGCTGCTCCAGGGCCCCACTCCCCACATCCACTCTAATCAGCTCATTTACTGTGACTTTTTTCACTTCTGGACTGGATTCGGTGTGGGTCCTGTGCTTCTCGTTGCAGAGAAATTCTGGGGCGTTTGTACACTGTGGATTAGGAATGTGAATCGGTACCGGACTCGTTTCCAGTATCGAGTTCAGGTAAAAACCGTGGGAAATCTTCGTTCCTGCGATTCTTACCCATTTTAATAGGCTGTGTTGTGCCGAAAAAAACAAAACACCCCGACCCTTTAAATGTAATTCTTTTGCATGCCACCCCCCCAATTTTTTAAAGTACTTGAGGGTCCAGCGGGTGTCCCGGGAGCAATCTCCTGCTCTCAGGCCGTCGGCTGCCACTAATCAAAATGGTGCCGATGGCCCTTTGCCCTTAGCATGTGACAGGGTATCCGTGCAGTGAAAGTCAGCTTTCCTCAAATTGCAGTATTAGGTGGTGAGAGAGTAGGCAAAGTCTTTCAACTATAAAGTAGCAGACAGAGAAGAAAGGCATGATACTGTTTATTTACATACTGAAGAAACTAAAGCATTCTGTAAATTTGTGCATTATACATTTGAGTATCTGTATTCTCTTTCTTCTGTTTTAAGTTGATAGGACCTTGGCCAGCCCATCATATTAGCATACCATAATCTTTTCCATCTTTATTTCCTGCAAAATTTGTACCCCGGAGAAAGTGATGGAGGCAAAATACTATTGGACTTCAAGAAATTGTATCCGCGTTGGTTGGGAAGTGATGTTAAAACTAGAGATCTAGTAGGGTGGGTAATATTGCTGTAGGTGTGGAAAATAGGAAGGCTGTATGGGATTATAGAAACATAAATGTTAATAGATAAGAAAAGCCCATTCCTCTCAGTCTGCCTGTTGTAACTGCCTACTGTGCTGTCACAGGTTTGACTTGATCAGGGATCTTCTCCATTCCTCTTCCTGTCACTAAGATTCCTTTGTTTGACCCATGAATGTTTCTACTACTTCCATTGGAAGTATGGTCCAAGTGCCCCTGATGTAGCCCTACTGTAAGAGGGCGAAACTCGGCCAGAGTTGGGCACTTTTCACACACTCGTGTTACCTTGCAATAAAGAAATCCAATTTTGGACATTTGGCTGCTAATCCTGTTTTGTTGCCCTCACAGGAAAAATGTATTCCACAACTTTAAAAAGGTAAAAAAAAAAAAAAAAAATCTATCATCATGGCTAAATGGTGCTATGAAAAAAGTCATGAAAGCCAAAAAGGCATGATAAGGAAAATAGGAAGGCACATAATCAAAGTACAACCAAATCATATGTAAATACTTAGTAAATGAGGATCTAAGTTAGCAGTAAGGGCCTCATTTTCTAAAGTATCGCAGGCCTGCGATACTTTAAGGAATGAGAGGCGGGGGGCTGAAACGGGGGGCGGGCCTGCGCGAGCCAGCAGCAATCGCACCGTCGCGGTGCGATCGCTGCCGGTTTCACACCCAATAGCGCCACCATAGAAGGTGTAGCTATTGGGCGCGAACTCGGATGCGAAAAGGGCCTTACCTTTTCATTGTCCGTGGCGTCTTCGCGGAGTCGGCCCCGGTGACGTCCCGACTCCTCCTCTTCCGGGGCCAACTCCACCCCCATTTTGGTATCGCATGCGATCCGGATGGAAAATGAGGCCCTAAGTTTGCAAATAGGATGAACTATTTCCCCCCAAAATAAAAATTCACACTTTTTTTTTTAATTTCTTCATTTGAAACAAAACAAAAATGGGATCATTTGTTACATTTTACACTTTCATTTCAAACAAATGCACACCCCTAGTACTATGCATTATGATGGTGTTATAAGAAATTTACAGGTGGTCTGGTAAGCAAGTAAAAGTCAGTTATATGTAGAAACACAAGAGATTTATTTCAAAGCAGGGTCAGCAGTAGAATATGAATAACTCAGTCCCCCGACACGGGACTGTGTTTCACCAAGGCTGCATCAGGTGGGACGGCTTGCATCAAAAATACTTTAGTTACTAGCATCAAAATTGCTTAAATAGGTGTCTAAAAATAAATGAGAAAAACAAAATTTTAAACCTAAGAAATTCAAAGATTAGAAGTAAGATAAAAAATGGCGATAAGCAGAGGGGATACAAACCAAATATAGAAACAATACTGTATTTAAATCATTGTCAAAAACTGCAACAGTGTCTAGAGGAAGATGAAGTAAAAAAACTGGCAAAATAAATAAATAAACTGATGAATTTAACAAGGAGATAGAACCAACATAAGGATACCATGGGGTAAACAGCTTGAAAGTAAAATCGGATATTAAAATACAACAGTGTCTGGAAGGAGATAAAAGTGAAATAACTAATAAACTGACAAAATAAAGGGAAAATGATAACATAATAAAGGGTAAAAAAAGCTAGTGGACAAATATAGTTGAGATGAACAGTTTAAAAGTGAAACCGTTGTCAACCAACTAGAAAGTGAATGTGTGCGAAATTGAGAGTCGGCCGATACAGGACTGAAATCAACATGGCAGCAGAATCTAGAATACTTGAAGAAAATATATCAAGAAGTGAAACCGAATATTAAAATGCAACAGTGTCTGACTGAGAATAGAATGAAATATCTGGTAAACTGAAAGGAAAATGAAGACAATAAAAAGGAGTGTGAGGGTAGGCAAGCATGAAAAAGGAATATGCGGCCAGGGAAATAGCTAATGAATGCACGCCAAGTCAGGAATCAGCCGATATGAAAATAATGTAAGTACAGTGGTATAGCTTGTATAAAGAACACTTAAATAAATTATATCCAAAAGTAAATTAGCAAGAGAAGACAAAAAATATAAATACATACTGGGTTTGGAGAGCGTACAGTATTGAGTCTGTGTATACAGGCAAAGGCTATGTGTACTATTTGAATAAAGATAGAAGAAAGTTGGAAGTTAAAGAGGCAGGGACATTTTTTTTTTAAAAAGATGTTTAAAAATCAAAAAGAGTACCTTATTAGCAGACAGAGTTAACATGAAAGCAAGGTGTGCGTCTTGAAAGCAGGAAAAAGTGAAAACGATGAGCGTTATAAAGAAGAGAAAAGAAAATGCATGCAAAATCAAGAGCCAATGATTACACAGAAAATAGAGCTGGAGTGTATACATCAGTAGTATCTAAAGGAATGCAGACAAATCAATTTCTTAGCTTAATCCAAAAGGAATCAGGGAGTTGAATTCATGAATCCAACATTGTTCGTCTCTCATGAAAAGAGTTTTAAAATTGCCAACGCAGGATGGAGGGGAAACTACTTCTAATGCAAAGAAACGTAGATCGGTTACCAGGTGGTATTTAGCCAACCAGTGGTGTACTAAGGGAGCCTCATCTTTAGAGTATCTAATACAAGAGCAATGCTCAAAAATTCTAGTTTTAAGCTTACAGATAGTTTTCCCAATGTACAAAAGATTACATGGGCAAAGGATCAAATAAATGACACCCGCTGAATCACAATGGGAAGCGTGTTTTAAATAATATTTTTTACTTGTATTTGGATGAACAAGCTCAGACCTAGATTCATCAAATAACTATAAATATAGCGAAAATAGTGCTCACGTTAAAAAAGGGCTTGGTTAGGATCATTTGCAGCCTGTCGCATCACATAGATAAATAACGCACGCCGCATTGTGTCACTGCGTCGCGCATAATGTTATCGCGTGCCGCGTCATTTTACATGGCTAGCGTAAATTAGTGCATGGTGCATTATTTTTTCAGTTTATATGTTCCGGCAGGTGTGGAAGAGAGAGGAGAGGAGAGTTGGTGATTGGTTTAGTGGAAGTGGGAGCTTTTACTGATTTGATTACTTGAGAGCATTGCCTGGTCTTCTTTTGCCATCTATTTCCCTTTCCCTTGGTCTTTTGTATTCTTTGTTGTAGTGAAAGTGTTTGTTTGTTAATCCAGCTTGCCTGTCTTTTGGAGTGGAAGGAGGAGTAGGAGTAGGGACAGGGATAGGACTAGAGATAGGCAGAAGGGAAGGGATAGTAGGAGGCGGGAGGGGGAGGTGGATAGGTAGGCAAGGATGGAGGGAGGAGGACGGCAGGCTAGGGATAGAGAAAAAATGGCAGAGGAGAAGGAAGTTGGCAGGGCAGGGGCAGGAGGGGGGAGGAAGGGAGGGGAGAAGGGAGTGGGAGGGAGAGTGAGGAAAGGGAGTACACCTAGCCAGAAGCGGAAATTGCACCCCGATCAAGCTAGGGGAAGAGAACATTGTAGAAATCTCATCTTTGTGAGACTTTCCTCACTCTAAATGATGTCAATTCTGCACTGAGGTGCACTGTGCTGTTCATATGTCTCACTCTGTCAAATTGGCCCCCAAACCCTACATCATCACCAAAACCTCACCTCTGGTTATTAGGTGGCCCTCCTATAGTGATATAAATAGTTGAGTACTATGACGACCTCAGAAAGTGTATGTTTCTCTCTCCCCTTGTGGGAGCAGTAAATTTAACATGCATTGCACTAAAATACCTATGCATGGTGTGGTAACTCTAAAATTATCATAGTGGGCATTATTCATGTGAAATTTACAGCATTTTGGCCTAAGTTAACTGCACAGAAAATGTATTTTGTGCACATGAAACACGATTTGTGCATGAATGTGTATTCTCTCTGCATAAATCATTTTGCGATTATCTCGTCAAAACTATGAGCTTACAATTATACTTGCTATTTGGTGCACAGGGTTTTGCTGACTGATCTCACATACATTCTTTTTAAAATGTCTCAAATTCGCCTAGATGCCCCCCTCCCCCGAATGCCTCTCCTCTACACACTTTACTTAGAGAAGTTCCTTTGAAAATTACACTGTCCCATAACTGACTTTCATTCACGCCACTGTGAGTCTATAGAAGGTTAATAGGAAGCAGAAACATTCTCCACATGTTCAAATGTACTGATCTTCCCACAAATAATTTTTTTTTCATGTATCAATCTAATCAAAAATACACCATTTCATAAAGATAATATTTAACTAACACATCTGCATAGAGACCATCTGGCAATAGTTTCCTGTATTTATAAAATATTTAATAGAGAACTTGTGCAGTCTGCCTAAGTTTTCCACTTGGTCTAGGCCTCTGATAAGCTGTAGACCTATTTGGCTTGCTGCTAATAAACTCTCATGAGCCAAAGTACATTCTGTGCCTTCCAGGAAATCCATAGTAAAGAGCTGCTCTGGCTGTATACGGGCCATATGGATGAAACGTCAAACGACAAAATGCAGTTTGAAAGAACAATTGACTGGATAACCACAAGAAAAGCAGATCACAGCCAATAACCTGTTAAGATCAGATTATCATGCCAGAATTGCAGAGTACTGAATATAATTGCAGATAAAGACTGAAAGGCTCATCTAATCTGCCCAATTTGCTTCCTCTTGCAATGTCATGGACCACAGTTGATCCTTGGCTTTCTGTTTTGAAATGTAGCTGGACCCAAAAAACAAAGCGGAAGCAGATCCAATATGCTGAGTAGCAAAAAAAAAAACCCAAAGAAGATCGGTATATCAATTGACTTTTATTAGAACTTGCCCGGCTCTGGCCGAGTTTCGCTCACACAGGAGCTGCCTCAGGGGCTGTATAGATGGGTGCTTGATTATGGAAACTTCAATACAAAATCATCATAATGTATTTATAGCGATTCTTGACACCGGAAAATACTGTCATTCCCGCAGATATGACTTATTCAGAGTTTCATTATGGCATCGGTTATAATAGGCAATAAATCAAAATTGTGCAGTGCCGTATGATAGAGCGACTGTCAAGGGGACAGCTCTCCCATATTCAAACAAACATTGTAAACTTCAGCAGGAATACGGGAGAGTTTTCCCCTTAATATTTGTTTCAACATACGGCACTGCACATTCCCGGCCGATGTTTGCAAAGTTTGTTTGAATACGGGAGAGCTGTTCCCTTGACATTCACTCTAACATACGGCACTACACAATTTTGATTTATTGCCTATTATAACCGATGTTATAATGAAACTCTGAATAAGTCATATCTGCGGGAATGACAGTATTTTACGGTGTCAAGATGATTATGATGATTTTGTATTGAAGTTTCTATAATCAAGCACCCATCTATACAGCCCCTGAGGCAGCTCCTGTGTGAGCGAAATTCGACCAGAGTCGGGCAAGTTCTAATAAAAGTCAATTGATACACTGATCTTTGTTTTTTTAGCTACTTGAAATGTAGCTGGGAATGTATGTAAATACTTAAGGACTGAGGGTAAGAATGTGATAGGCAGCATTTCCCAAATTTTTCAAGCCCAAGATACACCCACTTTAACAAAAATGTGCTCTGTTACACAAACTCCACTGAACAGGCAATGCTCAGTAGAAGAGCTACAGAAGCATTGAAAGCCCCACCAGTCTCTCATCCATATTTTAGAATAAAGGGAGAGAGGGGCAGAGACAGTGGAACAGCTCCCACTAGGTGCAAATACAGGAGAAGGGCGCTATCAGTGTGGTATAGGATGTGGGCTTAGTTAGTTCCCGTGGCTGCCACATGTGACAGCCAGAGCTCCATCACTGCTGCTGTTCCCAACACTCAGAGTGAGTCGCATTCAGTGCCTATTGCCCACTATCACCATCTCACTCAGCTTGGGGAAAAAGACAGAGGCTGGAAGGTCTCAAAGGATGCGGCTCAGAAGAGATAAGGAGATGCTGTGTGAAGTGTGTATACTGCAGAAAGTGAGGCCCAGATAGCCATGCCCTGCATGCTATCCATTAATTACCATACTCCAAGGCTCATGCTGAAGCTATGTAGAGGAGACATGCATGAGAGCCACCACTGGTGTCTTTTTATTGCTGTGAGGTGCTGAGAGCAGAGCCCAGGTGTTGGGTTGGATCTGAATATCAGGCATTGGTGACTTTTCTGTGGCACATCTAATCAGTTGCCATGGCACACTGATTGGGGAACACTGTGATAGGGCATGATTTAAAAAATTTTCCATAATGACTAAGGCCTGGATTTTCTAAAATCGCAGGCCTTAGTGAATCACGCGGTACCGGGGGGGCGGGCCTGCGAAAGCTGGCAGCGATTGCACCACCGCGGTGCAATTGCTGCCGGCTTTCGCAAAACAATAGTGCCACCGTGAAAGGTGGTGCTATTGGGCGTGTTACTGGCGGCGATAAGGGGACTTACCTTTTCACCGTCAGCGATGTCCTCGCTGCGTCCGCCCCGGTGCCACCCCGACTCCTCCCCTTCTGGTGCAGACTCCGCCCCGACTCCACCCCCATCAAGCTAGCACACACAAAAAGGGTTTTTTCTTAGGGGGTCATTTTCTATAGGGGGTCATTTTCTATAGTTTTCGCAAGCGAAAAGGGACTTTTCGCACATGAAAAGTCCCTTTTCGCATGCAATAGCTAGATCGGGGAGGAGTCGGGGCGGAGTCGGCTCTGGAAGAGGAGGAGTTGAAGCGTCATCAGGGCGGACACGGCGGAAACTTCGCTGGTGGCGAAAAGGTAAGAACCCTTTTCACTGCCGGTAGTGCGACCAATAGCACCACCTTTTACGATGGTGCTATTGGGTGCGAAAGCCGGCAGCGATAACACCGCAGTGGTGCGATGGCTGCCAGCTTTCGCAGGCCCTCCCCCCCCATTACCGCCGGATTTTCTAAGGTCGCAGACCTTAGAAATCCAGGCCTAAGGGCCTCATTTTCCAATATTGCATTGGTAACACATTAGGGGGCGTTACCAATGCAAATGAGGCTTCTTTCGTGCAGTGGGGAAACATCGTGTGCGGCGATGTTTTCGCCATTCGCGAAAACATTACCCAGCCTGTTTCGGGGGGAGGGGGAGAGAGAGAGAGATTTTAATCCCTATGGGAGGGCCACCTACTAACTCGGGGTGGGGATTAGGTATGAGCGTCGGGGGTTGGGGGCCACTTTTGCATTCCACATGAGACGTACGGAAAGAACAGTGGTCTCTAGTGAAGATTTGCTGGCCGTCGGAGTGAGGAAACTCACTCCAAGAGGAGATTTGGGCTACGTTCTCTCCACCTAGCTTGTTTTTGCCCAGGTAGAGTGTCCAGCAAGCTAGGTGGAGAGAACGTTGCCCAAATCTCCTCTTGGAGTGAGTTTCCTCACTCCGACGGCCAGCAAATCTTCACTAGAGACCACTGTTCTTTCCGTAGGTCTCATGTGGAATGCGAAAGTGGCCCCCAACCCCCGATGCTCATACCTAATCCCCACCCCGAGTTAGTAGGTGGCCCTCCGATAGGGATTAAAATATCTCTCTCTTTCTCTCTCCCTCCCTCCCTCTCCCTGAAACAGGCTGTCCGGAACTATCGTGGACCCCCTGAATACCAAATTATTAAATCGTGTTAACAGCTGTTAACGTAAAGCCTCCAGGTTCTTCTTACCCATAGGCTTTATGCCAGTTTTCAAAGGGAACTTGCTCCCTTTGAAAATTGAATAAGAGAAAATGCCTGCACAGTCTTGCACTTGCTTTTTGTGCAGGTATTTGTTTCCAGGGAAATTTATGTGCATGCCTTTTGAAAGATACAAGTATGCATGCAAATTCTGAATCCACCCTGAACTCCTCTCCAGAGGGTTGTGAAGAATGATGGATGTGTGTAAATGCAAGTGCACACAGGTGGGGCAATTTTCAAAGGCACCAATCATGTAGGTGAAGCTCTGCTTTTCTACCCTTAAGTGCTTCTGCTCGTATTTTCACATTTTGGAGGAACATTTTTTAAAATCTTGGGTATCTTATGTGGCAGCTATGCATATAAGTTACACCAATTTTTATAGCGAACTGATGCGCATAACTTTGCTTTGAAAATTATGCAAAAATACATGCAGAGGCTCACCTGTTTCAAGTTACACTTTCTATTTGCAACATATAACTTGCATGTATGAATTCACATGCATAATTTCAGGTCGAGTTTAAAAGAGTTGCTCCTGCAAAAATGCCCACGTATGCATGTACGTGGGCTGCGCACAAGCAATGTGGATTTTTGAAAACCATTAAATACGTGCATATGTACCCATGTGCGCGTGAGAAATAAGGGGTGGAGCATGGGTGGGGCACGGACATTGTGGGGCAGGGACAAGATTTACGAGGGTAACTCCGAATTTTAAACCTGAAAACTGCAGCGCACGTTTGCTAAATATCTGCATAACCTCACTGCTGCTCCTGATGAGAAGCAAGTCTGTAGTTCTCAAGTTTTAGGGTTTATAGAACAGTGTGGGGAGTCCCGGTCAACTGGGGGGCTTGTAGGGTGAAGAACTAGAGAGGTCTGAAAGACCTTGCTATTAACTGGACAAACTGGTGGACTAATTGCAAAACTAGAAATGTGCTTTGTGCAAGCATGTTTTAAAATTCACTGACCTACGTGCGTAAAAGTCAGCAAGATCATGTGGAACATGCGCGCGCTAGCTGTGCTAAAGTAACCTCTTAAAACTAGGTGCATACTTATGCACGATTGGTGCATTTTAAATCATGCACACGCAAGTGAGTACACAATTAAAAATTCCAGTGTATCCTCGCTTGTGCACTGATATGCATGTGAATGGATGCGCACGTGTTCGGTTTAAAATTGATCTCTAAGTATGCTTGTAAATCCAAATACAATGATGCCCTTTTTGTGCATGTAAATGTGTACATTAACTTGGGGTTTGCGCATGCTATTTGCATTCATAAACCCCAGGGCAACTTTATAACAAGCCATGTACATGCATAAACGTGTTTTATGCAAGTGAATGCCTTTGAAAATTCTCCCTTTAATGCAGCACATTGGACTGAGCAATATAATGCATGCATGTGTTTTATTATCCATCTGTGCATAAATCATCTAGAAGAGTATTGTACTCCCAACATGGGATGTTCTAGGACAGGGAATATTTGTTAGTGACTTCTCTGGCATTTACTGCTGTAATGAAATGTTGAGAAAGAACTTGGCAGAGATGAAAATCATCTGAGAAGGACTACTCAGTGACCAAGTCCTCCTGGCTTTTTATTTCTCACACAGAATGTATTCTATAATATGTAGTTTCCCTTCTTTCTTTCTTTCTTTTTTTTTTTTTTTATAGAGAAAACAAACATTAGAGAGTTTTCAAAATATTAAAAAGAAAGTAATAATGTTCAGTGAACCCTCTATATATTAAACAATGTTAGAGCCAAATATAACTTCTATAGGGAATTGCATGGAAAAAAAAATCTCAGCTTGGTTAGTTTTTTCAGTTTATTTTGCATTCTCTGACATTTCATTCATTTTGGTCCCAAGTTAATTGGTTTATTTTGTGAAATTGTTTTAATTGTTTTCCATTAAAATCAGTGGGGGAAGCAATGCATCCTATTTTGGTCTCTAACAGTGAGGTTTTCTATCCAAGTTTAATGAAACTTAAAGGCAGACATCAGCAAAAAAGAGAAACAGCACTCGAAGGCAACAAAAGAGGGGCAAAGTGGCACCAAGAGTGGCATAAATAGCCCAATACCCTGTAAGGGGGGGGCAAAGCAGACCACACAGAGGCATCAACACACCAAGGACCCATGAGAAGGACAAACAGCACCAACAACAGTGGCATGAACCGCCCAAGGCACTGAGAAAAGTTCCAGTAGTGGCATGGTCAGCTCCCTGAGAGGTGCAAAGCAGCCCAAACAGAAGCCATGAGCATCCTAAGGAAGCAAAAGAGGAACAAAGGGCACCAATACCAGGGATAGAAATACTAGGGATGTCTATTTGCTTGAAATGAATGCCCACTCTGCGACGAATGACTCTAATTCATTTTATTTGTGGGCCCATGAATAAGAATGGGCACTGTCTCACAACTGAAACATGTGTCATTTATTTCATTCGTTTATGTTTCCCATGGAAAAGCATTGGCTGCCTTCAAGTGCATTGTAAACAGTAGACCCTGTCTGAGGCTTGTCATGTGGGAGTTTCTATAGCAACTAGCCTTTGAACCTATGACTCATGTGTGAGGTCAGAGAGTGGCCTGGATCTGTTGTCAAGGAAAACAGACTGACAACGTAAAGGAATGTGTCAGAGTGAAACATTTTTCTAAACAGTGAATCACTGCTCTATGTATTCTTATAAAATGTGCAGACTGTTTGAAAGTGCATTTGAATCTTTCTCTTGAAGAAGAAACATTGCTAGCTGTGGTGTGAATTGTGTTGTTCCATACTCCACAGTGTTTAGTCAACAATGTGTTCTTGTTCAGCATCAGAAACATTGCATTCCAACCCTTTTGGCTGCTGTGTGTGTTCATCTGCACAGGTTTTTAATTTTTATTTACTGTAACATCTCACTGTCACTGCCACTAAAGAGAAAGGTTTATGTGTCAAGCCTTTTCTCAGGCTATAGGATTTATTGATATTGTAACTGTACCCCCATTCACACTATATGGAGAACTGTCACACTCACACATTTACAATGTATGTGTGCTGTGCTATTAAACACTAACAGACAAAAAAGACTGGCAGGCTGATAAGACTTTTCTTCAGTCTCTGCGCGAGTACTGATCACCTCACTGGCGCCCAAATAGAGACAAAAAAAATCACTAGCACTGGTGCAACTGCAATTTCCATACTTTCTCCCACCCTGACCCTCTGCTAGTGAATAGAAAAATCAAAATCAGAAGCAATGCACTACTTCTCTTTCTGGCACAGAAAGTGTGTAAGACTATGAAGCACAGAGAAGAACAGTGCCAAATCCCAGTCTGTAAGCTTTTTTAAAACTGTGAGAGCTTCTAGAAACATAATGGCAGAAAAATATCATATTGCCTATCAAGTCTACCCAACCATGCAATTTATCGAGTCTTACAATTCCCATCACTCCTTCAGAGATCCCCTGTATTCATCCCATACTTTCTTGAATTCAGATACCATTTTTATCTCCACCACTTCCACTGGGAGGCTATTCCATGAATCTGCTATCCTCTCTGTAAAGGGTATAAGGTCTTTCTCCACCAAGAGCTAGAGAAGAACTACAGAGCTTCTTGGATATTCTTAGACTTTAAGGTGGGAGTGGGTCAGCATCATTTGATGCAGATAGTCAATATAGGCTAGTTAAAAAGATGCTACACTATGATTTGTCCTTTGACACGTTTCCTTGCCAGCTTGTCCTGCCTCGCCTCTGTCAAGGTGGTGAGGTCACATAGGCAAGAGCTGGTTGCCATAGCTACCAGTAGCATTTTCTCTGGCCCATAGATTTTCAATGGGCCATAGACTTCAATGGGTCATTGACATGTATTTAATTGTTTATTTAATCCATTTTGTATTCATATATTTTTATCTATTCAATATAGATGACATCTTTACATACATAAATACTATACAATTAAATAAACTATGTAAAACAAACAATGAAAAAAGCTAAAATCACAATACAAATAAATGGAAACAAACAAATGGGACGATTATTTGTTTAATTTGGGAGACCTCTCCTTTTGTTTCAGGGGCCACAAATTAAATGAATATGAGCAGCTTTGTTATCTTTTACTCATTCATTTCAAATGAATGAACATTTCTACTAGAAGGGATGTACACTGAAAAATAATTCTGTTTCGTTTATTAATATGAAACATATGAATACATAATTTGTTTAGTATATTTCAAACAAGAAATAATTTCATTTATTTATGGCATTCATTCATTTGTTTCACATTAACACTGAAGGGAGAAGCAATGCATAAGATAAACTTATCTGGCTAACTATAAGATAGCCGAGTTATTCAGCTGTGTGGAAGTGCCTCTGAATACCTCAGCCAAGTTAGCCAGATAAGTTTATCTGGCTAACCTGTGCAGCTGGATAGCATCTGAATATTAGCCTCCATTTCTAGAGTTCTTTAAGCTTAAGGAAACAAAGAAGTTAATAAACAAATCTTGCCTGAACAGAAGGAGCTAACATAATGACCTCTGACCTAGACAGCTTGAGGAGGGGAGAGAGAAAGAAGAAGGAAGCACCAGGGAAAGAAAAATTCCCCCCCTGAACCAGGAAAGAAGCAGGGTAGGAGGAAAAACTTTCTTTTTTTACATTATTTGTTTCTGGGGACAAAACATAGCAGCATTACCTAAAGAGAAGCAGGGAGTACTGAGAGCAGAAACTGCCCTGCTTGTGAGTGACAAGATCTGTAAGTATTGCTTTGTTGGAAAGTTTTGTGTCTTAAAGCTTCAGAAAAAAGAGAGATTGTGGGGCAAATTGATTTTGACCAAAGAGGTAAAGCAAGGAGACAAAACATTTTTCAGATATATTAGTGAAAAGAAGGGATGTCAGAACTGGTATAGTGAAACTGAAAGGTGACAAGGAGCAATGTGTATCGAGTGATACAGAAATGACAGAAATATTAAACCAATATTTCAGTTCAGTATTCACTAAATAAGACCCTGGAATAGGTTTCATTAGTGATAGAGATGTGAATCGGAACCAGAATCGGTTCTGATTCCGGTTCCGATTCACATGTGGTTTTTTTTTCATCGGGCCCGATCGCAGTTTTGTTTATCGCTGCGCCCGAGCTGATAAACAAAAAACCCACCCCGACCCTTTAAAACTAATACCTTTGCTTCCTCCCCCCTCCCGACCCCCCCCCAAAACTTTTTACAGGTACCTGGTGGTCCAGTGGGGGTCCCTGGAGCGAACTCCCGCTCCCGGGCCGTCGGCTGCACTAATCAAAATGGCGCCGATAGCCCTTTGCCCTTACCATGTGACAGGGTATCTGTGCCATTGGCAGGACCATGTCACATGGTAGGAGCACTGGATGGCCCGCACCATCTTGTGCTCCTACCATGTGACAGGGGCTGACCATTGGCACTGGTAACCCCTGTGACATAGTAAGGGCAAAGACTATCGGCGCCATTTTGATTACTGGCAGCTGATGGCCCGAGTGCAGGAGATCGCTCCCAGACCCCCGCTGGACCACCAGGGGCTTTTGGCAAGTCTTGGGGGACCCTCCTGACCCCCACAAGACTTGCCAAAAGTTCAGCGGGGGTCCGGGAGTGACCTCTTGTACTCGGACCGTCGGCTGCCAGTATTCAAAATGGCGCCGATAGCCTTTGCCCTTACTATGTCACAGGGGCTACCGGTGCCATTGGTCAGCCCCTGTCACATGATAGGAGCACAAGATGGAGCTGGCCATCCAGTGCTCCTACCATGTGACAGGGTCCAGCCAATGGCACGGATACCCTGTCACATGGTAAGGGCAAAGGGCCATCGGCGCCATTTTGATTAGTGGCAGCCGATGGCCCAGGAGTGGGAGATCGCTCCAGGGACCCCCACTGGACCACCAGGTACCTGTAAAACGTTTTTGGGGGGGTTGGGAGGGTGGGGGAAGCTAAGGGATTAGTTTTAAAGGGTCAGGGTGGGTTTAGGGGTTATTTTTGTGTGCCGTTTATCCCACCCTCCCCCAAAACGATAAGAGAACCCCCACGATATTGATCGTGGGGTTTTCCTATCGTTTTGGGGGAGCCCCCGATTTCTGACAATTTTGAAAATATCGTCCGATATTTTCAATCGTCCGAAGCCCGATTCACATCCCTAATTAGTGAAGGATTTATCACTGAATGCTTTAAGTAAGGAAGAACTTGGCCTTCTCCTAAAGGCAGATTAACAATAGTTTTTATTCAATCTGCTAGCCCTGAACCTGCGGCTTTAATAAATCAAGATGGGTCATGTTTCTGTATACTAGATGTATGATCTAAGGAAGAAAGAATACTTAAAATCTCCTCAGATAGGTTTTTGCCATTTAAGTGTACTTAAAATAATGTTACTCTCTAAAAATCCACAAATAAGTTATCAATATTGTTTTTAAGAAAACTGATGCTAGGCTTAATTTCAGGGTCAGTCTCTGTAGCCCTGTCCATCTTAGAGTGTTGACATATCTACTTCAAGTTTCCTTAGCACTGGTAGAAACTGGAAGTAGGCATAACAACATTTCAACCTGGGAAGGATCGTGTTCATGACTAATGAGGGCCACGGTCTTAAAAAAAAGTTGTTTACTCCTTTATTTTGCTTTTGTTTGGAAATCCTGTATAAGATAAAATTATATAGAGCCAGCTTTCCTATTAAGCGATAAAAGGAAACCACAATTATTTTTTTTGAAATTTCCTTTAAACCTATGGAGGATAATTTTCACACATCCTGCATAACTTATGCTGCAAATATGTGCATAAGTTATACCAATTTTTAGAGCAGACTTACATGCATAAGTCTGCTTTGAAAATTATCCCATTAAATCTACCCCTTGAATAATGCCTACTATTTGGGGTGCACACATTTTTCTTGAATTTTACAACGTTTGTGCATAGGTCCAAACCCTGCTCCACCTCTGCCCAGACCAGGTAACCTTACACTTGAACATGCATATTTTGTAAAAGGCCACTTATGAGCGTAAAACAGGTTTACATGCAGAACTCCCTTTGGAAATGACCCCCTTTAGTCTTTGTGTTGTCTTGTGTTGATTGTGACAACTCTTTATTCTCATTCCTATCAAAGTAGTACAACATTGCTCAATAGGGCTTTTAGAAGACAATTATAAAAGCCATAAACCTGGATAAATAAAATAGTGATACACCTGGGTAAGTTGGCCTGTCTGAAAGTTACCCTCCTCAGACAGGATTAAAAAGTATTATCAGGATTCCCCACATGTGTCTTCTTAGCTGCATAGGAAAGGGGTAGGGATGTGCATTCGTTTTGAACATATGCACAATCGGCAATGAATAGTCCCTTCTCGTTGCATTCGTGGGTCCATGAAACGCATGGCGAACCCCCACAAATGCAACATATCATTAACACATTTTTTGTGCGTCTTAAGGAGCAAATATAAAAAAAACTAACTAAAACCCCCACCCTCCTGATCCCCCTAAGACTTGCCAAAAGTCCCTGGTGGTCCAGCAGGGGTCCGGAAGCAATCTCCTGCACTCGGGCCATCGGCTGCCAGTATTCAAAATGGCGCCGATAGCCTTTGACCTTACTATGTCAAAAGGGCTACCGGTGCCATTGGTCAGCCCCTGTCACATGATAGGCGCAATGGATGGCCGGTGCCATCTTGTGCTCCTACCATGTGACAGGGGCTGACCAATGGCACCGGTAGCCCCTGTGACATAGTAAGGGAAAAGGCTATCGGCGCCATTTTAAATACTGGCAGCTGACGGCCCGAGTGCAGGAGATAGCTCCAGGACCCCCGCTGGACCACCAGGGACTTTTGGCAAGTCTTGGGGGGGGGGGGGTCAGGAAGGTGGGGGGTTGTAGTTAATTAAATTTAAAGGGTTGGGATAGGGTTTTTTTTTTTGTTTTTCCAACTTTAATGGAAAACGAATACCGAATGTAACTAATGGACGAATCGGGTTTCTCCCTATGAAAACGGATGCAATGGATTTGGGTCCCGGTGCAATGAATACCGAATAGCAATGTATCTTTTCCTTCTGCACATCCCTAGAAAGGGGCATTCTAGGAGGGGGGGGGGTGTCTAGATCAGATTAAAGTATGCACACAGAATATCATTTTCAAATCTGCATGCATACTTTTACCCCCTTGCACACAGAATATCATTTTCAAATCTGTATGCATACTTTTACCCCCTTGTACATGTCAGATTCTCTCTACATTTTGAAATCCCAGTAGAAGATTACCAGTAATTTTTATTCTGCTGTCTTTGATCCTTACTATTGCACTATCCTTCATTACCATGCTTCAATGGCTTTTGTATGATGATAGTTCACATCTGTGTCAGTTTTCCTTCTCTTATTGTTTGATTCTTTTTATAATATTTAAGTTAATATTTTAATGCACATCATGCTGCTTGTTAAGCATAATTTTGGTATATATTTTATGAAAAATACTATAGTACATCAACTCAGATTCTAAGGTTGTATAGAAAACAGGTGTTTTTCTGTTTATTGTCCTGCTTTTACAGTGTCCTGCTTCTACAGTAGTCTTTCTGTTTTGTTGCTAATGCTATGTTCATGCTTTTATTCTTCATAGGTACCTTATTTACTGTTATACTGCCAACTGGTTGCCGGCCTGTGTGTGCACAGCTTCTGTTGTATTCAGTGAATACAACAGAATACGACTCCGGTCCTCAAGAGCCACAAAGAGGCCGTGTTTTCAGGATATCCACAATGAATATGCATGAGATAGATTTGCATACAATGGAAGCAGTGCATGCAAATCTATCTCATGCATATTCATTGTGGATATCCTGAAAACATGGCCTATTTGTGGCTTATGAGATGGCCACTCCTGCTCTGAAGGGTTAACTTCTGACTGGGAAGCAGGGGTTCTTGGGTGTTTTTTCCTAAAGTTTTACAGTCAGCTTTGGTCAGCCCTGGCCAGGCCTGTGTGATGCAGTGGCTAGTCTGGCCAACCGTGCAAAATTATCCTCATTTTATTTGTCTTTATTTCTGTGGCTCAGACTGCCTGGTTATCTCCAGTTTGTGCACAGTAAGTGTTTGTTTATTTGTTTTGCCTATTAATAAAGTTGGAGTTGAAGACGTGGCCTCCTCTGCTGCAAGTGAAGACAGAGTTAAGCTATCTGTTTAAATTGCTCATAAGAAATGCATAGTGGAGACAGAATAATAGTATTAATGTCTAATAAGGGATGCAGAAATAAGAATAATTGTCTGTGGGAGGAGGCAGTACAAATTAAGATGGTATCTAAAACATCTGGGAAGTTCAGACAATCATATCATTCATTTCCATCAGATTTTATACATCCTCCAGCAAGCATATATGCATTAAAATGTTTCATCAACCTAATTACCTTTCCCTTTTAAGCTGAAACGCTAACCAAAGTGTTATTTATCTGATTAAATACCCTTTATATTAAATATCCGTAGCTGGAGACATAGAACTATTTCTCTGTTTTCTCTCATTTGCTCAAGAACATGTTAAATTCCACTTCCTTTGGATTTCTCATGAAAGCTCAAAAAAATACACCAAAATGAATAACCATCATTGTTCAAACCCAGCATGGGTAGAAACAATTTTATACAGAGTAAACTTTTTTTTTTTTTTTAAATACAATCGGTTGACCAGAGAATTGGGCAGGGTACTATATCCAAGTGTACTTAATTATAGCGTTCGCTTTGTCGACGGATAATCGGGAACATAGGAGCACATTGTGGCAAGCAGAAAGTACACCACAAATGAGAGGAAACCACAGCAGAACTAATAGGGACGGCAGAGTAAACACTATGGTTCATTTCAGTTTGCTAATCTGATGAATTTTTCAGTTCCTGGAATGCCTTTGTGTACAGCGCATGTTTGAATGCAGTCTTCCATGATACATATGAAATAAATATGGAAAAACAGAGATTTCACTCCATGTTTATTGATTAGTTTGAATCTATTTCACCAATATCTTTTAAAGAAGTGGCCTGCTAAGATGAACAAGTAATAACCAAGATCAAATTCTAAAAATCAAATTTTACCAAAAATGACAGCAATCACATTGAGATATTTTAGTTACTGTACATGGGATTGCAGTATCTAAGCATGACTGTATATACATCATTTTATAAATATATATTTCCGTATTTACTTACCTTGGTAAGCATTTTAATATTCAGTTCATTTTGGATCTAATTCCAGTGATAATGGCTGCAGCCAGTTTTTCTGTTTTCAGAGAATCCTGTGCTAATGACAAATATTTATTACAAGCCTGTTTAAAAGTAATACATTCAAATACACTGATGTTTTCCTGGAATAGTTGTGTAAATAACAAGAACATAGTAATGACATTTTACTCTCTATTTACCAGTGCTAGCTTCTCTTGGAGACCACTATGAAAATGACACTCAACTGAGTTATTCCTGTTCTGGTTATGATCAAAATAAATAGTGATCATATTTAGCCAGCATCTTTTCTTACAGTAAACAATGATATCTTGAAGAATCAGCTACCAAAGTAGCCTGAACACAGTGTGGTGATATATCATTTTCAGTCTGCATTCCTCAAAGGCTCTCTTAATTATAGATTTACCAAGAAAAGGAATATTAATGAACCATTTCCCATAGCCGCAACCCTGAATCGATTTTATGTCATTCTCCAGAATAAACATGAACAACTATGGCAAACATCATGTTAATGTTTACTATTCCTTTTAGATCTCAGATCTCAGCGTTTTGTCACACTACCCATTGGGGTAGATTTTATAAATTTATGCGCGCGCATACTTTTGTTCGTGCACCAGGCGCGAACAAAAGTACGCCGGATTTTATAAGATATGCGTGTAGCCGCGCGTATCTTATAAAATCCGGGGTCGGCGCACGCAAGGGGGTGCACATTTGTGCAACCTGTTCGCGC
The DNA here is from genome assembly GCF_901001135.1 of Rhinatrema bivittatum. NCBI lineage: Eukaryota > Metazoa > Chordata > Amphibia > Gymnophiona > Rhinatrematidae > Rhinatrema > Rhinatrema bivittatum. The sequence goes on along the minus strand of NC_042615.1, from coordinate 702,734,296 downwards.
CGAGCCCGGCGCGTGCTGCCTGTTCCCTCCGAGGCCGCTCCGAAATCAGAGCGGCCTCGGAGGGAACTTTCCTTCCGCCTCCCCTCACCTTCCCCTCCCTTCCCCTACCCAACCCACCCCCCCGGCCCTATCTAAACCCCCCCTACCTTTGTTGGCAGATTTACGCCTACTGAAAGCAGGTGTAAATCTACGCACACCAGCGGGCTGCTGGCGCGCCTTCACCGACCCGGGGGCTGGTCCGGAGGCCTCGACCATGCCCCCGGGCCGGCACCACGCCCCCGGTCCCACCCCAAACCGCCCCCTGACCCCCCCCGGACATGCCCCTGGACACGCCCCTCCCACCCCTTGTACGAAGCCCTGGGACTTACGCGTTGCCTGGGGCTATGCGCGTGCCGGCGGCCTATGCAAAATAGGCCGGATTTACGTGCACAGGGCTTTTAAAATCCGGCCCATAAAGTATGTGGAAAGGCAAGAGATCCAATTAAATATATAAAATAAATGTACACTCCCTCCACAAAACTTCTAGAATATATTAACTTGCACACTCCTCAGTGCTGCTCCTTTCACATTATCTTTCAAGACCCTTGTATACATTTTTACAATCTTTGTAATTTAGAACATAATTCCATATAAAATCCCTATGACATCATGCATTTTAAACTCTATCCAAATTCTCAAAGGGGCGGATTTTCAGAGCCCTGCTCGCGTAAATCCGCCCAAAACCGGGCGGATTTACGCGAGCAGGGCCCTGCGCGCTGGGAAGCCTATTTTACATAGGCCTCCCGGCGCGCGCAGAGCCCCGGGACTCACGTAAGTCCCGGGGTTCTCCGAGGGTGGCGTGTCGGGGGCGGGCCCGGTCGTCGCGGCGTTTCGGGGGCGTGTCGGCAGCGTTTTGGGGGCGGGTACGGGGGCGTGGCTACGGCCCGGGGCGGTCTGGGGGCGTGGCCGCGCCCTCCGTACCCGCCCCCAGGTCGCGGCCCGGCGCGCAGGAGGCCTGCTGGCGCACGGGGATTTACGAGGTAAGGGGGGGGTTTAGACAGGGCCGGGCGGGTGGGTTAGGTAGGGGAAGGGAGGGGAAGGTGAGGGGAGGGCAAAGGAAAGTTCCCTCCGAGGCCGCTCCGATTTCGGAGCGGCCTTGGAGGGAACGGGGGTAGGCTGCGCGGCTCGGCGCGCGCCGGCTATACAAAATCCATAGCCTTGCGCGCGCCGATCCAGGTTTTTAGCAGATATGCGCGGCTCCGCGCGTATCTACTAAAATCCAGCGTACTTTTGTTTGCGCCTGGAGCGCAAACAAAAGTAGGCTATTCGCGCGCCTTTTAAAATCCGCCCCAAAGAGTGCTATTCCAGGTGTTTGCTACATGCCCCAGCAATTCTCTGGAAGACTTTATACCTTGCAAATAAACTGATGATGATGATAGAGTCTCCCTTCAATTATGACAGGAATTTTCAGTAAATCCCTTAAGTATGTTAATTTATGTGTTCTTTTATGTGTTCTCTCATGTTTTAAAAGACCAATGCTTGACCTGTTTGATGGAACCACAACATTGGCCTTTCTTCTCTCATTCTTTTTTCTTTTGTGCTTGTATTTGTTTGGTTTCCAAAATTGGGACGGCTAAGTTACAAATTTGAATCCATTTGATATTGCCCAATGTCATGTCCTCCCAGCTCTAGTTTGCAGATTTTAAGATTGTGCTTGAGGGTGTTCTAGATATGGTCTTCCCTGTCATCTATGCCCATTTTTCAGTTGGCTATGGAAAATAGCTTTGGGAATTATGATGTCCTCCATCCTTATGATATAGCATGGTCACCAAAGCTGAGATTTCACCACCATTCCTTTCATGCTGGACATTTGGCACCCCTCAAAAACTTCTCTGTTGGAGATCTGAGATCTTGTCTTGCCACCTCTTTTATTGCAGAGGAATCTCAAGGAGCATTGATGGAATTGCTTGAGCTTCCTGAGGTGTCAGCAGTATAGCATTCAGAATGTATATTTGCACAGCAATGTGGACAGTATGGACTGTAATAGTACCTGGCACACTTTAATCTTAGTGGATAGTCTCACTGCCTCTCATCCCACAGATGAGGTTAGAGTCTTCCAAAGGAAGGGATTTCCTTGGTAGTGTATTGTAAAATCTCATTGTCAACTTAGAAATGTTAGAAATAATTCTCAGTTGCAATAAGTTGAATGCCCTTGATGAAAACTATACACTTGACATAAGCCTTTAATGAAGCTAGTCTTTAATAACTCTGTTTTTTAAGACTTGTTTTTTTAAGGCTGATTGTGAATCTGAAGGATCTGACTGCCAGAGCAAACCAGACTATGATAACCTGGATGTCCTCCAGTGAGTGTGTAACTAATGCACAATCATCTACAAACAAGTTCCAAACCACTGATTCCAATACCTTAGAGTTAGCCTGTAGATGTCTCAGATTGAGCAAACCTCCACTTGAAGGTGTTTGGATGTAAACAGCCTGATTCATGTCATGGAAGGCATCCAGAAGCTTCACAAATAAGACAATAGAGATGATCTTGGTGGCAGCACGCAACCTTATTTTGTTCTTTTGGAGACTGAGAAGGGATAAGAGCATTCTCCACATTCCTGTATCTTAGCCAGCATCCCTTCATGGAAAGATCTGATGTAGAAAACAACCTTAACCAAGCAGTCAATTTTCTGAAGGATTTTCCACAGACCATTCTGGGCTGCTATTATTGGAGTAATCTCGTTATTTGACATGTTCCTATTTATGTAGAGATCCAATTGGATAGATCAACTACCACCTTTTCTCGGTGGTGGTTTCCTACCTTTCTTTACAATGATGTACAGTCCAAAGTCTAACTTGAGAATAAATAACAACAGTATGTAGATGAAAATTCATCTCCTGATATCTCTCCTTACATTTTATGGGAAGCTGGGAAGGCTGTATTGTATGGTGAATTATTCTGATGGGGCTAGGAAGAACAAGTTGTGGGATGCTAAAATCTTAAGGATAACACAGGTTTTACAGGCTGCTAAGTGACAGCATATCAAATTTGGATCAGACAGTGATAACTTTGAATTGGATTCTTTGAAAAACCAGTTTAACCATTTGGTCTTCCAGAAGGCTCAAAGACATATACAAAGGTCAAATGTTTTAGGCATGCAATAAAGCTAACATGGTCTTGATGGGGCTTCTTAGGAGTATATAGCCTAAACATGATATCACAAATATACATTTTGAATTATTTATCTGATTTTTATATTCCAGTTTTTGGCACTTCAAAGCAGATTACATTCAGGTACTGTAGTTATTTCGCTGCCCCCAATTTATAACAGAGGCCATATGATTTTCTCATACCCTTTCAATGGTTATGGATTTGTCATTGTCAGTTGATAGGGTTTTTGATCCCTGTGTTGATTCAGTTCGCAATCTAGGTTTCTTTTTTGAGTCCCGTTTATCTGGCTTATCTCACATTCATAAACTTACTCAAGCAGGGTTTTTGTTATGTTTATTGTGACATCTCCATTATATTTTACCTATAGCCAATTTTAGAAATTTACTTCAAGCATTACTGCTGACAATGATTGATAATTGCAATTCTTTGCTAACTGGCTTATCTAAATATCATCTTAACATGATTCAATGCCACTGCATGACTTATTCTTACTGTGCAGCATGGCAAATATATTACACCAGCTTTAATAAATTAATTTGCATTGGTTACCAATTCAGCAAAGAATTAAATTTAAAATTCTGATATTGGTTTTTAAGGCTATTTCTGACCAGGGCCCATTTTATCTGTGTGGATTACTTTCTAGGTGTACACCTGCCAGTAGTTTAAGATCACAAAATTATTTTTTACTTATTATATCCCTTCTATTAATAAATATAGGTTAGTTAGAACATGTTCATGAGCCTTTTCTATTATAGGTTCAAATATATGGAATGCTTTTCCTAAAGAGTTGCATTTAATATCTCATATTAAAATCTATCATAAGAACCTAAAGTTTTTTTGGAAGCCTTTGGAAAAAGCTAATGTATCAGCTGAGAGTTTGGAGTTTAGAGATTAGAGCACAGAAAAGTTAAGTTGTGCCTTGTGAGATGTTTGATAATATATTTAATTTATATGTATTTTGGTTTGCTTTTAATTCTGTAGCTAGGTTTTAAATTTTGTTTTAATGTATTTTTGATGATATTTGACAATGTAAATGTTTATGTATTTATGTAACACCAATAATACACACAAACTTGTCCCTTGATCAATGAAAATAGTTATAAGAAATGTTGTATCCAAATTTTATCTATTCAATATCAAAAAACATTTTCATTATTTAATGTTTTATGTTTTGTAATTTGTAATTAATAATTAATAACTTGGAACTTCATACCACCCCACAGCCTAAGCGGTAAAGAATGTCAAAATGGTGGCAGTGTCCGCTGATAATTTGTTTGTGGATTTGAAGATGATCAAATATCCGGAGAGTCCCTGAGGCAACGGCACACAAAATGTGATATCATGTCAGACTCTGGACTCTGGATTCTAACCAAGGGGAAGTATTGCATTTGCATTTTCTTTTAAGAAAATTTCAAAAAAAGACCTTTTATATATAAAAAAATGTTTTTTGAAAAGGGCCAGTGATTAAAAGTGACCCCGAGTGGTGAAAATACAAGCAAAGGCAAAGCTTGGGATCTGCAAGGTGGTATGAAGGTCCAAGTTATTAATTATTAATTACAAATTACAAAACATAAAATATTGAAAGTTTTTTGTGTATTGAATAGTTAAAAATGTGGATACAACATTTCTTATAATATATATATTTATTTAAACCAATATATTTGGATTATGTCGTATAGAATCATTTTTAAATAAATAAAATAAATGCGTAATTCAAGGTACAGTTATCACTGATAATAAAGATATTACTAATGTTTTTTTAGAATATTGTGCTCAGTTCTTTCCAGACATCCCCCTTCATGTTCCTAATAGGGAGTGATTTAAAGAAGATCTTGCATTGCCCTGTCTCTTTGACTTCCAAAAAACCTGTTTGAATATGCCTATACCCAAATTAGAGTTGGACGTAGCCCTTAAAAATTTGAAACTTAGGAAAGCCTCAGGAATAGATGGATTTATTTATTTATTTATTATTTATTTATTTATTTAAAAAGTCTTCTATACCGATGTTAGTCGAAACATCACCTCGGTTTACATGGAACAAAAGCAACGGAAATTACAAGTAACAGGGGAAGGGGAAGGGGTACAAAAAAACCAATAGGAGAGCAGAGAAGCATAGGAACAAACAATACATTTACTCAGAGTATTAAAACCTGTTGAGGCTTAAACTTATAAATCCGATGTTGCAAATGTAAAGATTTTTCATTTGAGCAGGGTTTTTTATGCCCCTGAGGCAAATCTAGTCCTTATTGTGGTATTTCCTAAAAAGGGCAAAGGTTTGATCCAGCTGGAGAATTACCATCCTATTTCACTCTTAAACATAGATATTAATGGGTTGCACATATCTCCCAGTGCACACAAATACCGGGAGATATGTGCGTGGCTGTGCTGTGCGCCTTTGTGCATATTTTCCAAGCAGCTCGGTCACGTTCATTTCTCCCGGTATGCGCAGAAGTGCTGGGTTCCTAAAAAGGGGGGGGGGGGGGGGGGGGGGGGGGGGGCGGGGGGGGGGTTCGGCGTGGGGTGGGGGCTGGCCAGGAAAGCACCATGTGGGTGCGGATATCAGATTTTAGAAGATGCATGCGGCAATGCATGATATAAAATCAGTGCGTCCTTTTAAAATTTACCTTTAAGATTTTAGCATCCATGCTGGCAATACATTTCAATTGTGTGGCTCCTGATTTGGTATCTACAGACCAGGTAGAATTTGTAAATGAAAGCCATGGAGTTTGTAATTTTTGCAAGCTCATTCATACTACTTGGGAGGATAATTCTGGCAGTAAGAAAGAGTAGAAACCCATGTGTAATTTGGGGAAGAGTATAATAATAGGAGTATTTATCATCCATCTGGCAAAAATGATAAGACAGATGATGAAATGCTAAGAGAAATTAGGGACGCTAACCAATTTTGCAGTGCAGTAATAATGGGAGATTTCAATTACCCCAATACTGTCTGGTTAAATGTAACATCAGGACATGTTAGAGAGAGAAAGTTCCTGGATGGAATAAATGACTGTTTCATGGAACAATTGGTTCAGGAAAACAAGAGAGGGAGCTATTTTAGATCTAATTCTTAGTGGAATGCAGAATTTGGTGAGAGTGGAATTGGAGGTAGGGCCACTTAGCAATAGTGATCGTAACAAGATTTAATTTGAATTAATGACTGGAATGGGGACAATAAGTAAAGCTACAGCTCTAGTACTAAACTTTCAAAAGGAAAATGTTGATAAAATGAGGAAAATAGTTAGAAAAAACTGATAGATGCAGCTACAAAAGTTAAGAGTATACAATATGTATGGACATTGGTTAAAAATACCATATTAGAAGCACAGTCCAGATGTATTCCACACATTAAGAAAGGTGGAAGGAAGGCCAAACGATTGCCAGCATGGTTAAAAGATAAGGTGAAAGAGTTTATTGTAGCCAAAAGAACTTCCTTCAAAAATTGGAAGAAGGATCCATCTGAAGAAATTAGGAAAAAGCATAAGCAGTGGCAAATTAAGGCCTAGATTTTCTAACGTACTGCAGCGTCATGAATCGCACATCACTTTAGCACCCAATAGCGCCATCGTAAAAGGTGGTGCTATTGGGCGTGAAATCGGAAGCGAAAAGGCTCCTTACCTTTTCACCATCCACGCTTTCTTCACGGCGTCCGCCCTGACTCCTCCTCTTCCGGGGCAGACGCCGCCCCGACTTCGCCCCTTTTTAGCTTTTGCATGTAAAAAGGGACTTTTCGCATGCGCTAGCTTTAGAAAATGACCCCCTAAATGTAAAACATTGATAAGTCAAGCTAAGAAATTTGAAAAGAATTTGGCTATAGAGGCAAAAATTCATAATAAAAACTTTAAAATATATCCAAGCAGGAACCCTACGAGAGAATTGGTTGGATTGTTAGATGATCGAGAAGTTAAAGGTGCACTTAGAGAAAATAAGACCATCATAGCAAGACTAAATTAATTCTTTGCTTTAGTGTTTACTAGGGATGTGCAGGGGAAAAAAAAATTGTTTTTGTTTTCGGTTCATTTTCAGAAGGTTTTATCCATTGAATTTTGATTCGTGGATTGCTTGATTCATTTCATTTGTGTGAAAAAATGAATCAAACAATTAATAAAAACAAAATGGCCAAAAAATGAAAAGATGTCCCCCTCCCACCCTCCTGGAAAAATGCCTGGGCCAGGATCCCCCCTGGCCCCCAGTTACCCTGTCCAGTGGAAATCAACCGGCTTGGACTAGGCCGAAGCATTGTATAAGATGAGGCCACTGTAGATTGCTGTGGCCTAGTCCTAAGCCCGACATCTGAGTCTCGGCTGGAGCCTGCTGCAACCTGATCTGAAGACTGGGTCCTGACAGTGGGGTCTTGGCCCGGACCCAGGCCCAACAATGTGCACAGCTTCAGCCAGGAGGCTGGATCCTGATGCCTTGGCCTCGGTCCAGGGTCAGGTCCAGACCTCAGAGCCCAGGCCTGGAAGCTCCAAGCGTCTTCTTCTTTCTTCTTCCTGAAGCAAAATTACGGCATCTCCTGGGGTCGCACTGGAGTTAATTAACTCCGGCGCATTCACGCCAATGGATGGTGCCATTTTGATGTTCGGCCAAGACCGCCAAAAATAAAAAAAAAATAAAAACAAAACCTTACCTTATCCGTTGGGTATCCATCGAAGGCCAGGTTCTGATGCCAGGGCCTTGGCCCAGACCCAGAACCAACGCCGTGACCCGACCAGGCGGTCAAGTTCCAACACTGGGGCTTCAGCCTAGGCCCAGACACAGGCCCAATGCTGGGGCCTCCACTAGAAGACCATATCCCAGTGCCTGGGTCTCGGCACAGGGTTAGGCCTAGACCTTGGAGCCCAGTCCTGAAAGCTCCTCTTCTCACATACTCTTCTTTCACCTTCCTGAAACACAATGATGGCATCCATTGGGCTTGCGCTAGAGACAATTAACTCCAGCTCATTCACCCCAGCAAATGGTGCCATTTTGATGTAGGGCTTCAGGCCTAGATCTAGGCCCGATGCATTTGTTTAAAATGAAACAAAAAAATAAGGTTAGTTTCATTCAGGGCCCCCCAAATGAAACAAATTAGCCTTATTTGTCGAGTTTGCACTTTTGTTTTAAATGAATGCATATCCCTAATGTTTACTAATGAGGATGTTGGGGAGATATCCATTCCATTCCAGAGACAGTTTTCAGGGCTGATGAATTAAATGAACTGAACCAAATCATGGTGAACCTGGAAGAAAAGTAGGTCAGATTGGCAGACTGAAGAGTAGCAAATCACCTGGACCGGATGGTATACATCCTATAATTCTGGAAGAAATAAAAAATGAAATTTAATTTAATGATAGTTACAAATTACTAGTAATTTGTAACTATCATTAACATTGTCCATTATGGCTGTGGATTGGAGGGTGGCCAATTTAACTCTAATATTTAAAAAGGGCTCCAGGGGTGATCCAGGAAACTATAGACTGGTGAGCCTGACTTCAAGTGCTGGAAAAAATCATGGAAACTATTCTAAAGATCAAAATCACCAAACATATAGATAGATATGGTTTACTGGTATTGCCGAGGCCCTGGCCGCGGGCCCTGGCCGAGGCAGGCCCGCGGCCAGGTTTGCTTACCCCCAACACCAGGCCTCCAGAGCTGGCCCGACCTCCTTGGTGGCAGTGGGCAGTCGCTTCTACGCCCATGCTCCCAGGACCCTCCTTTGCTGCCGCGATTACCTCTGGGGCCGACCAAGCCTCCCTATGTGCAGCGGGGGAGATGCCGCCACCTCCTCCTCTCTGGCCTGTCAGCTTTAGTAACTTTATGATGGGGAGGAGGAAGTGAGAAGGGTAAGGCTGCCCCTCGAAAAATAACTATACGGTAAGTGAGTGGAACTTTCAGATGCAAAACGCAAGAAATCACCTCCCAAACTCAATGCCAAAACAACAATACTATGGGATAAAAAATAGCATATGTGACAAAGTGGTTTTGGGAAGTGAGCAGGTCAAACAGTTATGAGTGGGCGCTATGCCAGCTCAAAAGAGTTTCCAAGGAATCCACGCCACCCTCTGATATAAAAAAAATGAAGATTGAGTCAAACTGGAAGACAGTGATATACGCAATGAGGAACACCAAAAATAGCTCCAGTCTACCTCTTCAGAAGAGCAAGAACCTTCTGAGCACCAAAAAGATTGCAACCCAAGAGAGGTAAGGAACTGAAAGAACTTAAAAAATTTATAGATCTGAGATGCCAAATGCCCCTTGGGACCAAGGTCTCTATAAAGGACATACAAGCCCGGAAAGCCAGCAAGACAAAAATGGGTACACATATTTCATGTGCAATATGGATGACCAATCTTCCAGTCTTCCGTGATCCTCCTGCAGTTTATCACAATTCGCATGTTTTTTTAACTACTCTGAATAATTTTGTGTCATCTGCACATTCGATCATCTCACTCATCATACCTCTTTTCAGATCATTTATAAATAGATTAAAAAGTATCGGGCCAAGAACAGATTCTTGAAGAATTCCACTGTTTACTTTTCTCCACTGTGAAAACGGGCCATTTAATCCTACTCTCTGTTTCCTGTCTTTTAAACAGTTTGTAATCCACAAAAGGACATCTCCTCCTATCTCATGACTTTTTAGTTTTCTTAGAAACTTCTCGTGAGAGACTTTGTCTAACGCCTTCTGAAAATCCATATACACCACATCTGCCAAATGAACTTTATCCACATGTTTATTCATCCCTTAAAAAAAATAATAGATTTTGAACTTTTCCTCTAGGAACTAATTCAAACCATTTTTAAACCAGCTACACATACTAACATAACATAGTAGTGATGGCAGCAAAGGGCCAAATGATCCATCTAGTCTGCCCAGCAAACTTAAGGAAGTAACTGGCACTCTGTGCAGGTTACTCCCATATTCCTCTTAAGGTTAGTAACTGGCACTCTGTGCAATTATTCCCAAACCCATAAAAAATTCAGTTAGTAAGATTTTTTACTGGTTGATGAGCTTTCTTGAAAATTCATAGTGTTGCTTGATGTACTATGCTTATGGTCTTGGCCATAGAAGCAGTCCTGTGTTTTTTCTCTTATGTCTGTGTATCAGTATTCCCTTAGAGATTTCACCACATCCTCTGGCAACAAATTCCAGATCTCAATTATGCATTGAGAAAAAACAAATTTATCTTATTATTTCTAAATTGTTAGGATTCACAGCCTGCAGGTAGTTTTGCAAGCCGTGACACTCACCCCTGAATTGGCTCAGCTTTGCATGGCAGGAATGCCGCCGGAGTCAGCCTTCCATGTCATCTTGCTCCTCCCTGTGGTCCACACATGGCCTCAGAATGGCAAAAAAGCCTCCTCTGTTGCCATGACGCCATGAACCAATGTTTCCTTAAGCACGTGCACACTTCCCAACTTTAAAGGGCCCTCGGCAGAAAAGTCCCGTGGTGCCCTCTGATGACATCACAGGCTCCTCTGTATAAAAAGAGCCTTCCAAGGAACAACAGACACCTCTGTGAGGGTTCTCCTGCCTAGCAGTCTGTGTTGCCAGCATTCCTGATTCCTGTGTCAAGCCTTGCTTTCAAGCCTTGCCTCATCCAGGCATGTCTTCTAGCCTTTCTTAATCCAGTCTTACCTTGTTCAGCTTTGCCTTGTCCAGCATTGCCTTCCAGTCTTGCCTTGTCTTGTCCAGACTTGCCTTCCAGTCTTACCTTGTCTCCCTTACTTGTCTCATCCAGTATCTTCAGTGTACCTTTGTCCACCCTCGGCTTGCCTCCGGATCTTGACATCTTGCCTGGACCTGACCATGTTTTCCCGCTGCCTGGATCTGATCTGTTGCCTAGACCTGACCACGATTGTCTGCCGCCTGGATCTGACATCTTGCTTAGACTTGACTATTCTTCCTAGCTGCCTGCCCTGACCTTGGCCTGTAGCTGACTCTCAGGCGTCCAACCCGCGGCACCTAATAGCGCCCTCAACAAGCAAATGCATGTTGATGGCCCTATTAGGTATGCGCGCGCGATTCAGAAAGCAAAATGTGCAGCCAAGGTCGGCGCTAATTTCCTCCAGCACCGGGAAAGTGCACAGAAAAGCAGTAAAAACTGCTTTTCTGTGCACCCTCCGACTTAATATCATACTAAAAAGCAGTGGTCCCAGAACGGATCTGTTCTGGGACCACTGCTTTTTAGTATGATAAGGCACTCCACTATTCACCTTTCTCCATTGGGAAAATTTACCATTTAGCCCTATTCTCTGTTTTCTGTCTTTTAACCAGTTTGCAATCCACAATATGGCACTGCCCCCTATAGAAACATAGAAATGACAGCAGAAGAAAACCAAATGGCCCATCCAGTCTGCCCAGCAAGCTTTGCACTTTTTTTTTCTTTCATACTTATCTGTTATTCTTGGCTCTTAGTAACCTTGTGGTTCTATTTCCCTTCCACCCCCACCACTGATGTAGAGAGCAGTGTTGGAACTGCATCTAAGTGAAATATCTAGCTTAATTAGTTAGGGGTAGTAACCGCAGCAATAAGTAAGCTACACCCATGCTTACTTGTTTACCCAGACTATGTAATTCAGTCCTTGTTGGTTGTTGTCTGTATATTGATCCACTTTTCTTCATTCCCCCTGCCGTTGAAGCAGAGAGTTATGCTGGATATGCATTGAAAGTGAATTATCAGACTTTCTTCCCTGCCGTTGAAGCAGAGAGCTATGCTGGATATGCGTGAAATATCAGTCTTTCTCCCCTGCCATTGAAGCAGAGAGCTATGCTGTTGAAAGTGAAGTATCAGGCTTATTTGGTTTGGGGTAGTAACCGCCGTAACAAGCAAGCTACTCCCCGCTTTTTTGTGAATGCAAATCCTTTTTTCCACATTTCCTCTTGCCGTTGAAGCTTAGAGCAATGTTGGAGTCTCATTAACTGTGTGTATGTTTATTGAATAAGGGTATTATCTCCAGGCAGTAGCCGTCATTCCAGCGAGCCACCCACTCTTCATTCATGTCCTCTAGACCAGTGTTTCCCAACCCTCTCCTGGAGGCACACCTAGCAGGTCAGGTTTTCAGGATTGCCGCAATAAATATGCATGAGATTGATTTGCATACCCTGGGTCTCCAATGTATGCAAATCTCTCTCATGCATATTCATTATGGATATTCTGAAAACCTGACTGGTTAGGTGTGCCTCCAGGAGAGGGTTGGGAAACACTGCTCTAGACTTTATGGATCCACAGTGTTTATCCCACGCCCCTTTGAATTCCTTCACAGCTCTGGTCTTCACCACTTCCTCCAGAAGGGATTCCAGGCATCCACCACCCTCTCCATGAAGAAATACTTCCTGACATTGGTTCTGAGTCTTCCTCCCTGGAGCTTCAACTCATGACCCCTGGTTCTGCTGATTTTTTCCTGACAGAAAAGGTTGTCGTTGTCTTTGGATCATTAAAACCTTTCAAGTATCTGAAAGTCTGTATCATATCACCTCTGCTCCTTCTTTCCTCCAGGGTGTACATATTTAGATTCTTCAATCTCTCCTCATAAGTAATTCGATGAAGACCATCCATCTTTCTGGTCGCCCTTCTCTGGACTGCCTCCATCTTGTCTCTGTCTCTTTGGAGATACGGTCTCCAGAACTGAACACAGTACTCCAGGTGAGGCCTCACCAAGGACCTGTACAAGGGGATAATTACTTCCCTTTTCTTACTCGATATTCCTCTCTCTATGCAGCCCAGCATTTTTCTGGCTTTAGCTATCGCCTTGTCACATTGTTTTGCCGACTTCAGATCATTAGACACTATCACCCCAAGGTCTCTCTCCTGCTCCGTGCACATCAGCCTTCTCCCCCCCTCCCCCCATTGAATACAGTTCATTTGGATTTCCACTCCCCATATGCATGACTCTGCACTTCTTGGCATTGAATCTCAGCTGCCATATCTTTGACCACTCTTCCAGCTTCCTTAAATCCCGTCTCATTCTCTCCACTCCTTCCGGCGTGTCCACTCTGTTGCAGATCTTAGTGTCATCCGCAAAAAGACAAATCTTACCTTCTATCCCGTCCGCAATGTCGCTCACAAAGATATTGAACAGGACCGGTCCCAACACCGATCCTTGCGGTACACCGCTTAAAACCGCTCTCTCTTCAGAGAGAGTTCCATTTACCATCACACATTGTCTTCTGTCCGTCAACCAGTTTGCAATCCAGGCCACCACCTTGGCACTCACTCCTAAGCTTCTCATTTTATTCACCAGTTTCCTGTGCAGGACTGTATCAAAAGCTTTGTTGAAATCCAAGTAGATGATATCTCTTCCTTGATCCAATTCCTTGGTTACCCAGTCAAAAAAGTCAATCAGATTTGTCTGACAGGATCTTCCCCTGGTGAATCTATGCTGCCTTTGGTCCAGCAATTCTCCAGACTGTAGATATTTCACTATTCTCTCTTTCAACAGTGACTCCATTACTTTTCCCACCACCGAAGTGAGGCTAACTGGTCTGTAGTTACCAGCCTCTTCTCTGTTCCCACTCTTGTGAAGCGGGAGCACCACCGCTCCCATGACTTTTTCATTTCCTAAGAAGTCTCTCATGAGGGACTTTGTCAAATGCTTTCTGGACATTCAGATATACTATACCAACTGGCTCACCTTTATCCACATGTTTATTTATGCCCTCAATAAAATGTAGCAGATTGATGAGGCAAGACTTCTCTTGGCTAAACCATGTTGGCTTTGCCCCATTAATATATGCCTATCTATATGTTCAGAAATTTTGTTCTTTATGATAGTTTCTACCATTTTGCCTGGCACAGACATCAGACTCCCTGGTCTGTAGTTTCCTGGATCACCCCTTGATCTCTTTCAAAAATTGGCATTACATTGGGAACCTTCCAGTCTTCAGGTACCATAGACAATTTTAATGATAGTTTACAAATTATTAATAGCAGGTCTGCAATTTCATTTTTCAGTTCTTTCAGTTCTCTGGGATGTCTACCATCTGGTCCAAGTGATTTGCTAGTTTGTCAGTTTGCCCTTTTACATCTTCCAGAAACAATTTTGAATATCATTTCTCGCATGGGTATCTTCTTCAGTGAAGACTAAAGGAAATAATTAATTTAGTTTCTGCTAGGGTTTTATCATTCCCTAAGTGCTCCTTTTACCCCTTGATCATCTATTGGTCCAACTGACTCCCTTGCAGGGTTTTTATTTTGAATGTTCCTGAAGTACATTATTTTGTTTCAGTAATTTCAATTAAAGTCAGTGGGGGAAGCAATGCAAATGATTTTGCACTCTAATACTAGGATTTTCTATTTAAGTTTATTGAAACTTGCAGGCAGACAGCAGTGTCAGGAATAGCACTTCAAGACAACAGAAATGTGGAAAAGTGGTACCAACAGTAGCATGAACAGCCCAAGGCATTATGAAGGAGCAAAGCAGAATGAACAGTGTCATGAAAAGCTCAAGGCACTGTGAGAGGGGTAAATCAGCACAATGGCACAAAACTTCCAAGGCACCAAAAGAGGGGCAAAAGCAGCAAATGAATACCCCAAGAAACTAAGGGATGAGCACAAGGAACCAACAACAGTGGCATGAATACTCCAAGGCACCAAAAGAGGGGCAAATGACACAAAAAATAATGGCATTAACACACCATTACACGAGAGAGGAGTAAAACAGCAAAGAACCTAAGAAGGTGCAAAGGTACATGAACATCCTAAGTCACCAAGAGAGGGTGCCAATAACACATGAACACTATGTGATCCGAACTTGCCTATCACTAAGTTTCCCCTAGATTTTTCTAGCCTAAACAGTGTGGGGGGTCTGTGTGTGTATTTTTGGAATCTCCCCTTGCTTTATCCCCATCTTTTTGGGGAAGGCTGCTGGGAATTATAAAAATCCCCCAGATTATATGATTGGGTCTTTGCAATCCCCCTGGTGGACTGAACAGGAGGTGAAAGAGTTTCTCTGCTATGCAGTACATGAGACCAAGGAAGTAGATCTTGGAGCTTTGAAGATTTTTGCTACTTTTGTATTTTTGAGATTCTGACCAGTTCTTGACAGAAGGGAAGAGCTAGGTTCAGTTTTCTCTTTGTCCTTGCGCAGAGTAAATAGGAAAGATGAAGAGAGTAGAGGATTTTTTAGAAGTTTTGGACATTCCAGAAGGAGTTTCTGGATCTGTTTTAATTCTGAGGACCAGGTTTTGGAAACAGGGTCACCTTTTTCCCAGCTGTTGTATGCTGGAACTGGAATGGGACTATCCTACCCTTCAAGGGGAAGGATTATTGGAGATGGCTGCTGGTGCAGTGGAGAGAACTATACCATGGACAAGGAGCCAATGATTTTTCTGACTGATTTTCTTAATGCTGTTTTTGATTTTTTCAATTTTTGTGTGGATTTTGATTTTTAAAATAAAGTAAATTTTTGTAGAACCCCATCTTCTGGACTCTGTGGCTCTTTTTTTGGACTGAACAGTGGGAAAGAGAGTGGAGAGGGTGTTTGTATTTTCTTTTTATTTCATTTTCTTTGGTCTGATACCCTGGCTCCTACTGAAGGATTTCCTACACAGCATCTGAGACCAGGGATTTTGGAGAATCACCAGTCTACCACAGACAATACTATGCTAAGGGCCCAGAAGGTTAAGCTTTCCTCGCTAGATGGACCCCAGCATTGTAGCTCCACAAATGCAAACCAGCAGCCAAACAGGGGTCCCACCTCAATTACAAGGAACTAAAAAATTCTTTTCCACTCAATGCACAATTAAGCTCTGGAACTCATTGCAGGAGGATATGGTTAGGGCAGTTAGTGTAGTTAGGTTTAAGAAAGGTTTGGATAGATACATTGCTGGAGGAGAAGTCCATAAACTGCTATTAATCAAGTTGACTTAGGAAATAGCCACTGCTATTACTGGCATTAGTAGCATGGGATCTATTTAATGTTTTGTAATTGCCAGGTACTTGCAACCTGGATTGGCCACTGATGGAAACAGGATGCTGGGCTTGATGGGCCCTTGGTCTGACCCAGTATGGAAACTTCTTATATTCTTATGAGGTTCAGAGGGCACTAGTAACAATGGTTTGAAGATCCCAGACAAAAAAAGAGGGGCACAGAGCACCAACAATAGTGACATGAACTTACAAGGCACCGAAAGAGGGAAAAGCAACACTGTGGCTTGAATACCTCAAGCATATTGGGGGGTCATTCATCAAATCACATTAAGGCATTATTGCCCATGATAAATATCGCATCACAAAATGTGTATGCAAATGTATTCAGGTGGGAGGAATTTGGACAGAGAAAATGGAAATGAGGGTTGTTTAACATTGCATGGGATAAGGTAAACCATGCTATTGTGGAATTTAACACTGGAAATACTACACATTTGCCTGAGCATTATGCCTGCGCATTACAGCCAAAATGTGATTTATTGCATATCCCAGTTTAGAAGAGAGAGAGAGAGAGAGCAGACACCTCAGTAGAGGTCTGCTGATTTTTTAAACTCTTTATACCACTGTAAGAAGGGGCATTATGAACTCGTGGTAAGGACTGGGGGGGGGGGGGGGGGGAGTTGGAGTTTACAGACACAGACATATGTATGAACAGCACAGTTAACATCAGTGAAGATTTCATGTGATTTGGAGTGATGAAAGGTGAAAGAAGAGTAGGTTTGTACTATGTTCTCTTTAGCTTGCTTCATGCACTCTCTACCTAATTGCAATCAAGCTAAGTAGAGAGAACATGGAACAAATCTACTCTTCTTTCACCTTTCATCACTCCAAATCACATGAAATCTTCATTGATGGTAACTGTGCTGTTCATAGGTATGCCTCTACATGTTAAACTGCCCCCCAATACCCAACTCACCCCACAAACCTCACTCCAAGTTACTTTTTTCTCTCCTCACCAGCAGCCCAAAATGCAATAAAAGCCTATCCATGGACTTCTCAGCTTGTGATGTGAAAATATCGAGGGTGCAATAAATTTAACACGCATTGCAGTAAAATAACTATGTGAAGCAGTACCAAGAAAATTACTCTTTTTTTATCGTGGGCATTATTCATATAACTTCTGGGGGAATTCTGCGCACAAAAACTGAAAATTCTGCAAAATTCTGCAAACTTTATATTGGTCAAAATAACACAATTTATATGACAGTCTTTAAGTAATTACATTTTAAATTATTACAGAAAAATGTTATTACTTAAAGTCGCAGAATTTTAAATATTTTGAGCAGAATTTCCCTAGAAATTCACTGTAAGAGTGTCCCTTCCACATATACACACCCTCATACAGGCGCCCTCACTGTCTCGCACACACACATCCCCCTCATACAGGGCCCTCTCTCTTGCATACTCACCCACACAAGCTCCCTTTCTCTTTCACACATAAATCCTCACACAGGCTACCTATGTCTCTCTCTCACGCATCCCTTCACACAGGCTCTGTCTCACACATACAGAATCCCTTCACACAGGCTCTTTCTCACACATACATAATCCCTTCACACAGGCTAGCACCCTCACATACACACAATCCCTTTTTCATACACACGAGCTCCCAGTCTCTCACACACATACACACTCCTTCACAATCTCCTCATATAGGCTCCCTCTCTCTGAAATCCACACTCAAGCATCCCCCAGCCCCCTTCTCTTACCTCCCATGTTCTCTCTCACACTCTCCTGCTCTCTGTCACCCTCCCCTCATATAGGCTCCCTCTCTGAAACCCACACTCAAGCATCCCCCCACTCCCCCTTACCAACCAAGCTGTCTCTTACCCTCCCCCACACCCCCTCTCCTCATTTAGGCTCCCTCTCTGAAACCCACACTCAAGCATCCCCCCCACCCACCTTCTCTTACCTCCCATGCTCTCTCTCACACCCTCCTGCTTTCTCTCACCCTTCCCAGCCCCCCTTACCAACCTTGCTCTCTGTCACCCTCCCCTCTCTCACACACACATTCTCTCTCACCGGCATCCCCCTCCATGCTCTCTCTCACACCCTCCTGCTCTCTCTCACCCTTCCCTCCCCTCTCTGACACACATTCTCTCTCACCGGCATGCTGCAGGACGAGCTCTGTTCACGGCGAAGATGACATCCCGGAGCACCATTCGCAGTGAAAAGGGAAGGCTCCCGTGTACCGCGAACGGCGCGCCGGGCCTTCATCTTTGCCGCGAAAGGAGCGCGTACCGCGGCACACAGGGGCCTCCCTTTTCACCGCGAACAGCGTGCCGGGCCTTCATCTTCGCCGTGAATGGAGCGTGTGCCGCGAGACACGTTACATTCGCGGCATGCCGGGGGTCTCCTCTGCTATTTTCTGCACAGAATTTGGCAATTCTGCGCAGGGGGAGAATTCTGCGCAAATTCTGCATTCCGCAGTAGCGCAGAATTCCCCCAGGAGTAATATATCTAGGCCATAGTGAGCTATATGGCTTCCTACATAATGTGGAGTGGAGGAGTAGCCTAGTGGTTAGAGCAGTGAACTGCAAACCAGGGAACCAAGGGTTCTACTCTCATTGTTGCCCTTTGTTGGCTCAGGTACAACGTTAGATGGTGAGCACTCTGTGTATAAGGAGCTATCTATAGTACCTCAATGTAATCTGCTTTGAAGGGCAAAAAAGAAGAATATTAAAAAAAAAAAAAAATCTAATGTTATTAAGGCTGATCAATAAGTAGAGGAGTGTGGCAGCAAGTAAAGGGTATGGAAGCAAATGTATTTATTTAAAAATATGAATGATATTTGAGTGAGGAGTATGAAAACAAGCACAGTGGTATCAACACTCCAAGGCATAGAGTGAGCAGTAAGACAGTAAGAAGCATGGTATCAGTTCCCTAAGACATAGTGTGAGAGATACGGCAGCATGCACAGTGCCATCAGCAATTCAAGAACCTGAGAGAGGGGTGTGACATCAACACTCCAAGTCACAGAGTGCAGAGAAATATAGAAAGATAAGTGACATCATACAGCAAGATGCTGAATCAAGAGGGAATCAGGGCAGGTAGCAACAGTGGCCCAAGAACACAGCAAGTCAAATACCCAGAATAGGAGGCAGGACATGAGGAACAGGTTAGGTTACAGACAGAGTCAAAGTTCCAAAACCCCAAGGCATCCAGAGCAGCAAGGGTGGTTCTCGGGTGAGGCAGCCGCTTCAGGCAGCAAGATTTTGAGGCAGCAAAATTGCCCCCTGAAACCTTCCTGCCACAGCCGCCTGAGTTTATTATGCCTGCTCTTAAATTTGAAAATGGGGGGAGGGGGGGGAGGATTACCCTATCGGGGGATCGGGCTTCCCCCAGTGGATCGGTCGCTCCTGGCTGAAGAAAAGAAGAGGGGCTGCTGGCACTGCAGCCTGAAGATTTTTTTTTTTATCCTTATTAGTTTTAATTATTGGATGTAATGTATTTGCTGTTTTGAAATACTATATTAATGCTTGGTAATATTTTAAATATTTTTATACATGTTTTTAATTAGGTGAATTTATCAGTAGTTTTGATATTCTTTTTATTGATATGTTGAATGTTTTATATTTCTTGATTGTGTTTGCATTGCTTACAAAGTTTGTCTTCTTCTGATTTCCAGTAGAATTTTTGTCTGCACGCTTCAATTTATATTTTATGATCTCTTTATTCTGTATTTCATGAGAGTTTATCTGCTTGTGTGACTGAGGCTTTAGGTATTCTGCTAGCATGTAGTTTCTGTGCAGGGATTTACAACAACCTGGCTTTAATCTGTTTTCCTAATAGGAGGTGTATTGGTGTTTAGGGCCTGATGTAATATTTGCAGTATGGCTTTTTTTATAGGTTAAGTGCTGGCAATTATGATACGAAATTGGAATTGTAGTTCAGTTTATTCCTGGCTTTCGTGGGCCAAGTCCACACACAGTGCACTTTACCATAGGTCTGATACCATTTGGGATCCAGTAAACTGTCTTGATTACTATGAGAAAGGTAGTTTATTAAGTCTATTAAACTATTATTATTGAAAGTGTGTTTTTTGCAGTGTATGTCTATATAATATATATACTGTAAGTGATATTTTTACTTCAGAAGATTGTACTTTGAAAGTCTATTTTCCATATGCAATCTGCCTTTTTAGATTGGGGAGGTTAATACATAAGTTTTAATGCATAAGTTTTAATTATGTGGGGAGGGGAGGGAAGTGGGAATGAAAGTCTGTAAGGTTTGTCTAGGGCATGTAATACCCTTGTATAAGCCCTAAGAGAGAGTGTGTCTCACACACAGACTCCCACCATTCACCAACCTCTCACACCCCCAGGGGGCAGATCCTGGAGAAGGGTGGGCGGCAGGCAGTAGGGAATGGAGGAGTCCTATTTTTAGACCCAGGAGGTGGGATGGCCTTTGGCCGCTCTGCTCCATTAAACATTTCTCTGCTGCCCCCTAGTACGGACGCTAAAGACTGAGAACAAAAAGATAACAGGCCCCAAAAACTGAGTGCTTAGAGCAGTAGGCTGCAAACAGGGGAAGTCATTCCTTGTGACCTTGGGCAAGTCACGTCACCCTCCATTCCCCCTGCCCTGGCCCTCGGTGGTTTCACCTGTACCGGGCTATGGCGGGGGGGGGGCACCATTTCATCCTTCTTTGCTTCAGGCAGCAGATTGCCTTGAGCAGGAGAGGGGAAGAGACAATTTTTCTTTTTTTTTTTTAATGTTTCTTTTGGGAGGAAAAACACCTCAGTATAACCAGGAGAGAAGCAGGGCATGAGGAGCACACTGAGCAGTGGTAAAGAACAGTAGCAGCAAGGCTTTAAGATCCCAAGGCATCCAGAGAGAAAGAAAGAAGAGAGGTTTTTTTTTTTTTTAAATGCTTTAATTGGTTGCCAAAACTTCCTAGTATAACCAGCAGAGAAGAAGATCCTAAGGAGCAGAACTCCATTGCTGAGGGGGAGGGAAGACAGTGGCCTCTATTGCCAACCTCTAAACCTAGGGCCCCTGGCAGGAGAGCCCATAGTGTGATAGCCATTGGGTTACAGCAGCAAGAAAGGAATACTTTTTCATTACTTGCAGTTTAATGAAGATTTCCTCAAGAGTCAGGCACACCAGTGGTAAAACGTGGTCCTTATCAGGGGACAGCTGACTAAGCTGCATGCCGTGACTGTTTTACAAGCCTTTGAGAGATTTTTTTTTGTCGTTTTTTAGACAATGTTATTATTACGGTATAGCACAATTTTGTACACATAAATTTTGTGCTGTTCCTTCACTGACTTGATGAAAGCAGGATAAATCTTGAAAGCATGTCACAGATGTTTTGAGTTAGTCCTATAAAATGGTATCACCTAGAACTTGCTTGTTGACCCTTAATCCCATATATCCAAGTGGACTAACACGGCAACCACATTTCTTTGCTAAAAAAAAAAAAAAAAAAGTATAGCAATTTAGCTGGCAGAGGGTGGGGAGGACAGGGTGTGGGTCAGGAATATTCAAATCTTGAATTTTGTCTGCTGACTTCAAAGGTTACCAAGATAAATGTTTTGAATTTCAGGCTCGAAAGATTCTTGGGATGACTTTTGGAATATATTAGCAAAGAAGGGAGAAACAGCGGTGAAAAACATTTTTCAAGAAAGTAAAAATGACGAGCAACAGAGATGCAGAATATAATCTGACATAAATAGTGATTGAAGAACGAGGAAGGCCAGTACTGAAACTAGAGAATGTGCAGTAAAAGTGGATGCACTGTTTCTTTAATGTGCTAAACCCTTTGGGAATAGCAACAAGCAGAAATGAGACCATAAGGCAACTGAGCTTGAACCAATGAGGACCTTTTCAAAAGTGGAAAATGCCATTAAAGGGACAAATTTGAGAAATGCATATAGTTTGGTATTTTTCCTGTGCATACTTTGCAGCACATTTTCAAGGGAAACTGCACAGGTAAATCTATTTTGATAATTATTTAGCATATAAAGTATGCTCATTAAAAGTCCTCAAGTATTTTCCACCTATTTGTGCAGATGGGTGGGGTAGGGATAAATTAATAAACATACATTTGAAAATTCCATGTACACAAGACTCCCCCCACCTCCCACCAACCTAAATGTACTCAAAAGAATGACCCTTTTTAGTACAAATAAAAACGAGCATGTTGTGAACTTTTAAGTTGCTCAGAAAAGGGCAGTTTTCAGAGAGGTCAGTTTACCTGGGTATTTACATATGGAAATGTCCTGGAAAGGTGCCCTCCATAGGTGCACCCCAATGAAAAAAAAAAAGCAAAAAACGCAAGGCATAGATTTATCAGCAGAAATAATTAAAGCCACAGGGAAAAAAGGATAAAATGGCTTTACATAGTATATCACGCAGCACGGATCTAACAGAAAACATCATAAGATTGGCAGATTGCCATCATTTTCCCAATCTGGAAGAACAAAGGCAGTAGTTGGGGATTGTACCAATTATAGAGGTATTTCCTTATTAAGCCACAGAGAGAAGATTTATGCTAAAATAATTAAACAAAATTTAAGAGGTATAATTGAACACACGCTGTCAAAAGCTCAAATGGGCTTCAGAGAAAATCACTATTGTACCCATTCCAACTTTATACTTAGATGAGTAATGAAAAGGCACATCGAATACAATAAAAGCTTGAAGCTGGCCTTTGTAGATAAACATAAGACTTTTGATTAAGTCAACGGGAAATGTGTTAGGGTAAAACCCAGGCAGAGACTTGAAATGGGGTCAGTCCTGGCACTCTTCTATCTCAGTGGCTGCAGCTCCAGCTTGACACTGGAAGAGATGAAGAGCACAGCTAGATTTTGTGCAGAAGATGGGGGAGGAGAAGAGAGGGTGGAGACAAGAAAGAGAGAGAGCAAGAGGGAAAAGGTGTGGGGGCAAAGGGAAGAGAGCAAGAGGAGAAAAACTGGGAGGAGGGGACAGGGGTCAAAAGCAAGGGGAAAGGGCAGAGGGAGAGTAGGGGTTTGGGACTGAGATGAGAAAAGCAGGCTAGGGGCAGAGAAAGGGGCCGATCAATACAGTGCGCTCAACCGAGCGCACTGTATAACCCGCACTCAAATGCGGGTTAAATAGGCGTTAATCCACCCCCTAACGCAATAGGGGGATCAGCACCTATTTAACCAGCGACGGACGCGGAGTGAATGAGTTAGCGCTCATCACATGCAAATGCATGTGAATGAGCCTATTACTCATTCACTCCGCATGCAAAAAGATAAATGTGCGTCTCAGATGCACATTTATCACTCAGCTATTAACGCCTGCCTGGAGCAGGCGTTAGTAGCTGAGCGCAGGTAAAAGAAGTACAGAAAAGAAGAAAAAACTGCTTTTCTGTACTTCTTTTTGAAAGTTAAAATAAATAAATAAATAACTCAGCAGTTCGCCGAGTTATGAAGACCAACGCCGAGTTTACTGGCGTCGGTCTTCATTACCAGCAGCTGCGACCCCCTAATTTACATATTGCATGGCCCCAAAGAGAGCAAAGTTGGGTGGAGAAAGGAGGGGGCTGAGGGGAGAAGGGGCAGAGAGAGAAGGTGCTGAAGAGGGGAGAGGAGGGGGCTGGGAGCAAGGGGAGAGAAAATACAGGCTGGGATGGTAGGGAGAAAGCATGAGGAAGGAGCTGGTAGTAAGGGAGAGAAGAAAGTAAGGGGAAGAGAGCATGGGGACGAGGATGGCTAGGAAAGACAGGAGATCTCAGGGACCCTGCTTCCGGAGAAGGTGGTGGATGCCTAGAACGCCTTTCCGGAGGAAGTGGTGAAGACCAAAACTGTGAAGGATTTCAAAGGAACGTGGGATAAATACTGTGGATGCATAAATTCTAGAGGATGTGAATGAAGAGAAGAGGCATGCGAGTGACTTGCGGGAATGACAGCAACTACCTGGAGATTAATACCCTTTTATTCAATAAACATACTCACTGTTAATGTGACTCCAACATTGCTCTATGCTTCAACGGCAAGAGGAAATGTGGAAAAAAGGACTTGCAGCCACACAAAAGCAGGGGAGTAGCTTGCTTGTTGCGGCGGTTACTACCCCAAACCAAATATGACTGATATTTCACTTTCAATTAGAGATGTACATTCGTTTATCACGAATTAGGCAATTTCAACGAAACTGCCTAATTCGTCGTGGGTTGGGGACCCCGAACCCCGAAACGGATTTTCCCCGAACTACGAGGAAAATGTGTTTTTCGAGTTTGTACGGGGGGGAGGGGAACATTTTATTTTTTTAAATAAAAAAACACCCCAAGCATTAAAATTTAGTATAATACAACAACTCCCCCCACCATCCCGATCCCTCCCCAAGACTTACTAACATCCCTGGTGGTCCAGCGGGGTCCCACGAGCGATTTCTCCCTCTGTGCCGTCGGGCTGTCCGGCCTGCCTCGCATCAAAATGGCGCTGATAGCCTTTGACCTACTATGTCACAGGGGCTACCAGAGCCATTGGTCAGCCCCTGTCACATGGTAGGAGCATAAGATGGCGCCATGTGCAGGAGATCGCTCCCGGACCCCCGCTGGACCACCAGGGACTTTTGGCAAGTCTTGGGGGACCATCCATTGCTCCTACCAAGTGACAAGGGCTGACCATCCATTGCTCCTACCATGTGACAAAGGCTGACCAATGGCACCGGTAGCCCCTGTGACTAGGGATGTGAATCGTTTTAGGACGATTAAAATTATCGTCCGATAATTTTAATATCGTCTTAATCCGTTATGGAACACAATACAATAGAGATTCTAACGATTTATCGTTATAAATCGTTAGAATCGTGAGCCGGCACACTAAAACCCCCTAAAACCCACCCCCGACCCTTTAAATTAAATCCCCCACCCTCCCGAACCCCCCCCCAAATGACTTAAATAACCTGCGGGTCCAGCGGCGGTCCGGAACGGCAGCGGTCCGGAACGGGCTCCTGCTACTGAATCTTGTTGTCTTCGGCCGGCGCCATTTTCCAAAATGGCGCCGAAAAATGGCGGCGGCCATAGACGAACACGATTGGACGGCAGGAGGTCCTTCCGGACCCCCGCTGGACTTTTGGCAAGTCTTGTGGGGGTCAGGAGGCCCCCCCCAAGCTGGCCAAAAGTTCCTGGAGGTCCAGCGGGGGTCAGGGAGCGATTTCCCGCCGCAAATCGTTTTCGTACGGAAAATGGCGCCGGCAGGAGATCGACTGCAGGAGGTCGTTCAGCGAGGCGCTGGAACCCTCGCTGAACGACCTCCTGCAGTCGATCTCCTGCCGGCGCCATTTTCCGTACGAAAACGATTCGCGGCGGGAAATCGCTCCCTGACCCCCGCTGGACCTCCAGGAACTTTTGGCCAGCTTGGGGGGGGCCTCCTGACCCCCACAAGACTTGCCAAAAGTCCAGCGGGGGTCCGGAAGGACCTCCTGCCATCCAATCGTGTTCGTCTATGGCCGCTGCCATTTTTCGGCGCCATTTTGGAAAATGGCGCCGGCCGAAGACAACAAGATTCAGTAGCAGGAGCCCGTTCCGGACCGCTGCCGTTCCGGACCGCCGCTGGACCCGCAGGTTATTTAAGTCATTTGAGGGGGGGGGTTCGGGAGGGTGGGGGATTTAATTTAAAGGGTCGGGGGTGGGTTTTAGGGGGTTTTAATGTGCCGGTTTTGCGATTTTACGTTTTTTCGATTTTTTACGATTTTTCACGATTTTTCACGATATTTTACCCCCCCAAACGGCAACAATACGATTCCCTCCCCCTCCCAGCCGAAATCGATCGTTAAGACGATCGAGGACACGATTCACATCTCTACCTGTGACATAGTAGGTCAAAGGCTATGGGCGCCATTTTGATGCAAGGCAGGCCAGACAGCCCGACAGCACGGAGGGAGAAATCGCTTGCAACAGGTCTCCACGTTCGCCGTGTGCTTACTTGCTACTCCTTCGTTCCTGTTCCTGCTGCTGTACTTGTTTGTTCCAGTCCTGCTTCCTGCGTTCCTGTTTCCAGTTCCTGAGTTCCAGTACCTGTTACCTGTTCCTGATTACTTTGGATGGATTCTTGGCTCTGATCCTTGCTCGCGCCGGCCGTCCATTGCTCCTACCATGTGACAGGGGCCAACCAATGGCACTGATAGCCCCTGTCATATGGTAAGGGCAAACGGCCACTGGCACCATTTTGATTCCTGGCAGGCCCGATCGCCCGAGAGCAGGACCCCACCGAACCACCAGGGCTTTCAGTAAGTCTTGGGGGGGGGGGGGGTTTGTAATTAAGTACATTTGAAGGGTTGGTTTGGGTTTGGGTTTTTTTTTTAATAAATGTGCCCCTCCCCATGCGCTAACCCGAAAAAGGATCTTTTCCCGAATTTCGGGGAAATATCCATTTTGGGATTTGGGTCCTCCGAACCATGCCGAATTAGACAATTTCATTGAAATTGTCCAATTCGGCAAAAACGAATGCACATCTCTAATGCTTTTTAACTTGTAAATCATTTTGATGTAATGTGGAAGAACAGTATGGGGCGGATTTTCAGAGCCCTGCTCGCGTAAATCCGCCCAAAACCGGGCGGATTTACGCGAGCAGGGCCCTGCGCGCCGGTAAGCCTATTTTACATAGGCCTACCGGCGCGCGCAGAGCCCCGGGACTCGCGTAAGTCCCGGGGTTTTCGGAGGGGGCGTGTCGGGGGCGTGTCGGGGGCATGTCGGGGGCGGTCCCGGTCGTCGCGGCGTTTTCGGGGCGTGTCGGCAGCGTTTTGGGGGCGGGTACGGGGGCTTGGCTACGGCCCGGGGCGGTCCGGGGGCGTGGCCGCGCCCTCCGTACCCTCCCCCAGGTTGCGGCCCGGTGCGCAGGAGGCCCGCTGGCACGCGGGGATTTACGCCTCCCTCTGGGAGGCGTAAATCCCCCAACAAAGGTAAGCGGGGGGGTATAGACAGGGCCGGGCGGGTGGGTTAGGTAGAGGAAGGGAGGGGAAGGTGAGGGGAGGGTGTTAGAGGATTCCCTCCGAGGCCGCTCCGATTTCGGAGCGGCCTCGGAGGGAACGGGGGTAGGCTGTGCGGCTCGGCGCGCGCCGGCTATACAAAATCCATAGCCTTGCGCGCGCCGATCCAGGTTTTTTAGTAGATACGCGCGGCTCCGCACGTATCTACTAAAATCCAGCGTACTTTTGTTTGCGCCTGAGCGCAAACAAAAGTAGGCCTATTCGCGCTCCTTTTAAAATCCGCCCCTTTATGAATACTTGCAAATAAATTAATACGTGGATAAAGCTAGCAACACTATAATGCAAATATATGGCAATTTGTGGTATGAGGAATAATAATGCAGACAACACACACTCCAGCAGAAACAAGAGCCCTACAAGGAATTTAATACACTAGATAACTTCAATATTAATTATAACCTGCACAAATGTTTCCTTAAACCAGTCCTCCCTGAGTACTCAGGAAAGTAATTCCCCAGTCACAGTCTATGGGTATTTACACCATCTGTTGGGGCCCTTGCAGATTTGGGATAATACATGTAGAAATAACTTCCAGTGAATATGTTGAGGTGGGAGGTGGCCCTCTTCCTGGGCTGGTCCAAACTCCCCACTTCCGTCTCTTTGGGGGCAGGCTTGAACACAATCTCTCTGTCAGTCCCAGGAAACAGCCCTATACAGAAGCAGTATTCAGCCGGCTACAACTCAAGAAGAAGTCTGGGTTTGAAATAGGCTGGGCTGATGCAGCCATCCAGAGAAAGGGGAACAAAAAAAAAAAATCTCCCCGCCTCGCTTCCTGAAGGAATTTCTATAACCCGTATGTGTACTTATCTCAAGTTCATTTGCCTGGAGATTGTATCAACCAGCCCTGAAGTGGAGATTTCACTGTAGGGCCCCTCAGTCTATATACACAACCTCTCTCCCAATGGGAGGTCAATATATTTCAGCCTTTCAATCTCAGATTTGTCTGTTTTCTGGTAGCTGCAGGTAGAAATTACTCTCCACTCCTTTTCAGCTCTCTCAAGATCATTTACTCCTCTTCTATCCAGCCCAGGAGACAGAGAAAAAGCTTCTTTTTTTTCTCCTTATATTTGAAAAGATCCCACAATTCATTGTGCTTCTTGATCTCCTGTTTCAGTTCAACTTTGTCGTCTTGAGGGAGGAGGTTTCTCTCGAGGTGGTTAATCCTGCAGCTGCTGCAGCAGCACAAGTCCTCTGATGAGTTTCATTCGAAACAGTTTTTTTTTCTACACAGCTCTGCTCACAGTAGGGAAAGGAAGCAGTATCCACTCCAGCAGATGCTCTGCTACAGTCTAGAGTGCAGTTGTTCCCAGTCCAGCTCGTATCCATTGTCCCTGGGTTAACTATATAGTCACAGCATAAGGCAAGCTCATGAGGAAGGGACCTGGTAGGGGACCCGGCCACATTTGTCTCCACTTAATTGGAACACGTCTTCTCACGCATCTGAAAGAAAAATTAAGTTAATTTTTCAAATGCACCTAGCATACTAACTAGAGAAACAGGAATGTTACAGTAAATGTGACTTTGAAATTCATGTTAGTCCCGGTGCTATTTTTTACAATCGCCACTATGCCCCGGGATGCTGCTTGCATTGGGATACCGGTAGGCAATTATAGCTGTTGTGTTATATTATAGTAAATAGTCTGCAAAATCTCCCTCAACCATCTGAACAAACTAGAATGTTTTTCTGACACATATTTCTTTCCCATATTTATTGTTTTTAAACATGGTTGCAATAAATCACAAGAATGACACTCATTAAATGTAATAATTCACAGCAAGTATAATACAAAAAGTGGCCTTGAAGATTATTTCTATGTGATTGTGATTTCCATAATGATTGTGTTTTTTCAAAGTATGAAAAATTTAGACTTTAGGTTTGCAATATTACATGTATTTCTCCTAATAATGTGCCCTTTTATTTATTAAATGGAATGGATAATATCAGCTGACCTATTTGCAAGAAACATGGATTTGGGAATGACCCCAGCATAAAGTAATGTGATTGAATGCACAGAATGGGTAGATGTGAATTGGTTATTTACTCTTTCGGATAGTAGAAAGACTAGGGGGCACTCCATGAAGTTAGCATGGGGCACATTTAAAACTAATCGGAGAAAGTTCTTTTTTACTCAACGCACAATTAAACTCTGGAATTTGTTGCCAGAGGATGTGGTTAGTGCAGTTAGTATAGCTGTGTTTAAAAACGATTGGATAAGTTCTTGGAGGAGAAGTCCATTACCTGCTATTAAGTTCACTTAGAGAATAGCCACTGCCATTAGCAATGGTAACATGGAATAGACTTAGTTTTTGGGTCCTTGCCAGGTTCTTATGGCCTGGATTGGCCACTGTTGGAAACAGGATGCTGGGCTTCATGGACTCTTGGTCTGACCCAGTATGGCATTTTCTTATGTTCTTATGAAATAAAGGTCAATAAAAATATAAAAAATGATACCATTTTACTGGATTGACAATGTATTTCTTGACTAGCTTTAGGGAGTTACACCCGCTTCATCAGGATAAAACAAAATGAGTGGGCTAAGACAAATCTGCTTCATTTTTTGAAGGGGTTAATAAACATGTGGATAAAGGTGAACAGGTAGATGTAGTGTATTTGGATTTTCAGAAAGCATATGACAAAGTCCCTCATTAGAGGCTTCTAAGAAAACTAAAAAGTCGTGGGATAGGAGGCGATGTCCTTTCGTGGATTACAAACTGGTTAAAAGACAGGAAACAGAGTGAGGAGGTGGAGAGAGAAGGCAATTTTCGAACTGCCATTTACCTGCTGGGACCAGTGAAGGGTGAGGAGGGAGCTCCCGGCCCTAAACGAGCAACCAGGGAGGCTATTTCCCGCATCTGACGTCATTGGGACTGCGACTCTCGCACGCATAAAAACGGAACCCCTGGAGGTGCTCCGTCGATGCCGGAGCTCCGCCCAAGCCGCCCGCGCCATTTTTAAAGATGACGCCAGCCATCCAGTGCTCCTACCATGTGACAGGGGCCGGCCAATGGCACGGATACCCTGTCACATGGTAAGGGCAAAGGGCCATCGGCGCCATTTGTATTAGCGCAGCTGATGGCCCGAGAGTGGGAGATTGCTCTCCACGCCCCCACTGGACCACCAGGTAATTTTAAAACATTTTTTGGGGGGTCGGGAGGGTGGGGGAGGCTAAGTGGTCAGCTTTAAAGGGTCAGGGTGGGTTTTTTGTTTATCGGATCGGGCGCAGCCTATAAACAAAAAACCAATCGGGCCGGACGATAAAAATTATAAGATTTGAATCGGAACCGGAACCGAACCGATTCCGGTTCCGATTCACATCTCTATATATTATTCTTTAGGGCCTGGTTTAATATTTTTAGTTTTGCCTTTCAATAGATAGTGTTTTACTGTTTGTGAGTGTTTCATAATGCAGATGTAACTTTGTGCAAATTAGTTTGTGTGCATTATTGCAGATGCTGGGACTATGTTAGGTACTATATTTCTTTTTGAATTTCTCCAGGTTTACATTGTATGCAGAGTGGATTTTTTGGGTTTCCATTCCAGTTTCTATCTCCATATTTATAATTTGTGTTCTTTCTGTACTTGGTGAAGGTTGGTTCTGTGTGTGTGACCGAGGTGAGGTATTTTACTAGCATGTAGACATTTGTATCAATCTTATTTGTTATGCTTTCTCAATAGGACATGCATTAGTGGTAAACTACTGTGTTTTCATAAGAAGAGCAATTGCACCCGGTAGTAGAGGGAGTTTGTTTTGCTTTTACTGAGATGTCACCAGAACCAGAATATCTTTTTATATGGTGAGTTGTATGGGTAATGCCCTAGTTTTGCTCTGCACCCATTGTTGGGGGTTGAGGGGGTTCCTATGGATGCAGAGTGCATGTTTACATTTAGCCCCGTGATGGTCACATGTTCAGTGTGTCACGCATATGAGAACCATCTGTCAGGTATGTTCCAGCTCAAAAAAGATTGAGAATCACTACATTAAACTATAGTAATTTTCTTCTTTATAATAGTTTCAACCATTTTTCTTAGCATTAATATCAGCCTCACTGGACTGAGTTTCCTGGATCACCCCTGGAATCCTTTTTAAAAACTGGCATTGCATTGGCTACCCTTCAGTCTTCAGGAAGCATAGCTGATTTTAATGATAGTTTTCAGATTACTAATAGTAGGTCTGAAATTTTATTTTTCAGTTCTTTTGGCATTCTGGTAGGTATTCCATCTGGTCCAGGTAATATGCTAGTCTTTATTTTGTCAATATGCCCTATTATATCTTCCATGTTCATTGAGATTTATTTCATTTCCTCTGAATCATCATATTTAAATATCACTTTAGGCATGAACATCTGCCTTATATCTTCCTCAGTAAAGATCAAAACAAAGAATTTATTTAATCTATGGCCTTGTGCTTCCTCAGTGCCCCTTTTACCCTTCAATCATCTAATGCAGTGCTTCTCAACCCAGTCCGCAGGGCACACCTAGCCCATCAGGTTTTTAGGATATCCACAGTGAATATGTATGAGATAAATTTGCATGCAAATCTATCCCATGCATGCAAATCTATCTCATTCATATTCATTGTGGATATTCTGAAAATCTGATTGGTTAGGGTTGTTGAGAGGACTGGGTTGAGAAGCAATAATCTTATGGTCCAACTGACTCCCTTATAGCTGACTTTTTGCTTCAAATATATTTATATTATGAGTTTTTGCATCCACAGCAAGCTTCTTTTCAAATTCTGTCTTTCCTTTCTTATTAATGCTTTGTATTTAACTTGTCAGAGCTTATGATGTTTTCTGTTTCCTTCATTCAGATCCCTTTTCCATTTTTTGAAAGTTATTTTGGCTAGAATATGCTCTCTCACCTCATCTTTTAACCATGTGGCAGTCGTTTGGTGTTCTTTCCACCTTTTTAATGCTTGGAATACATCTGGTCTGGGCTTCTAAGAGTTGTGTTCGGCGGCCGTGATCCCCTACCTGACCCGCGAAAGCGAGGCCGCTGCGGCAGCATTGGGGAGGCCGTGGGAGTCCAGGCCCAATCGCCCCCGCACACTGGGTTGAGAAGCAATAATCTAATGGTCCAACTGACTTTCTTATAGCTGACTTTTTGCTTCGAATATATTTATATTATGAGTTTTTGCATCCACAGCAAGCTTCTTTTCAAATTCTGTCTTTCCTTTCTTATTAATGCTTTCTATTTAACTTGTCAGTGCTTATGATGTTTTCTGTTTCCTTCATTCAGATCCCCTTTCCATTTTTTAAAAGTTGTTATTTTGGCTAGAATATGCTCTCTCACCTCATCTTTTAACCATGTGGCAGTCGTTTGGTGTTCTTTCCACCTTTTTAATGCATGGAATACATCTGGTCTGGGCTTCTAAGTGTTGTGTTCTGTGGCCATGGACAGCCGCGGCCGTGATCCCCTACCTGACCCACGACGGCGGGGCCCATCGCGGCAGCATCGGGGAGGCTGCGGGAGTCCAGGCCCAGTCATCCCCGCATACCGGCGCGGACCTCCGCGGTGACTGCCAGGTTGAGAGGCGTCCCTGCTCCTCCCTCACGGCGTCAGGCCACTTTCCTCTGCAGCCGGGAATCCAAGATGGCCGCCATGCTCTTAGGCACAAGGCCTCGGCTCCTTACAGAATTTAAAGGGGCCTCGTCCCCCAGATTGACTTCACCTGTGCCTGATGGGCCAGGCACAGGGAAGTATATAAGGAGACTGCCCACAGTCATTCCTCGACTTGGCAACTTATTTGTACGAGTCTGCTTGCTTCGGTGAGTCTTCTGGATCCTCGAGTTCCTGATTCCTGGTTCCTGCTTCTTCTTGGTGATTTCTCGGTGTGTGACTTCGGCCTGGCAAGTGGTGATCCTTTGGTGTGTGACTTCGGACTGGCAAGCGGCGATACTCTGGTACTCGACCTCGGACTTCTCTTGGACCATCATCCTTCAAGGGCCCACCTAATTCCCAGCGGCCCAGGTCCCTACGGGCTCCTCCTGGGGGGACCGCGGGCTTCCAGTGGCAAAGATCCAGTTGGCCCTTGCACCGTCCTCACGCCTCTTCGACCTCTTAAAGGTCCACCTAAGTTCCAGCGGCCCGGGTCCCTACAGGCTCCTCCTGGGGGGACCGCGGGTCTCCAGTGGCGAAGATTCAACTGCCCTTTGCTTCGACTTCGCGCCTCGTCGTCCTCTCAGCGTCCATCTGAGTCTCCTACAGCAAGGATCCAGCCAGTCCCAACTTCTGTTCCGCCTTGTCACCCGACGGGGGAACCTGCGAAGCCATCTCCCAAGGTAGTACCAACCTCCCCGTCGGTCCAAGGGTTCACGAACCTCCTGATCATAACACTAAGATGGTATAATTAAACAATGTCCATGCCTGATGTAAACTCTTAACCTTTGAAATTGCTCCTTACAGTTTTTCCCTAACCATTTTTCTCATTTTATTAAAATCTCCCTTTTGAAAGTTAACTATCACAGTAGATTTCCTTAGTATCCTCTCTCCAGCTATCAAGTTAAATTTGATTGTGTTATAATCACTATTGCCAAGTGATCCCAACATCATTATCTCTCACAACAAATCATGTGTTCCACTAAAGATTAGGTCTAAAATAGTAATTTATTTTATCTGGAAACTTTACTTCCTTAGCATGTCTTAATGTGAAATTTGTTATGTTTGGCAATCCGCAGGCTCCCTCCGCGAACCGCCAAACTTACCCCTGAGGCCAGGCTTTCTCCCTCATCCCAGGATGCCACCAGTCTGTCTCTCCTTCCAGCGCAGCGAGTCACCATGCAGTGACGTGGCAAGATGCTGCTGAAGATCCCTGCAGCAGGATGCCATTGACACTGCAGGGGTGTCTGCAGTGGCCTATATAAGGCCACTGCAGACACCCCTCTGTCACCTCTGCAACAGGTCTCCCTACTGCCTTACTAGTGTGAGCTGCTTCTGTGTTCCTGTCTCTGCATTCTCCAGTTCCTGTGTTTTTCAGATCCAGTATCCTTATGCTTCAGTTCCTGTGTCTTTGTTCACCAGCTCCCTCATCTTCAGTTCCAGTTCCTCATCTTCATCTTCTTTTCCAGCCTTTCTTGTCCTTATTCTTCAGTTCCAGTGGTTGTTGTCCTTGTTCTTCAGTTCTTGTAGTCAGTTCTTTAGTTCTTCAGTGTTTTTTGTCTCTTCGTCTGCCCACCTGTTCTTCTCCTTGCCTTCCTGCCCTGCCTATTTGTCCCACCTTTCCTTTGGATGCATTTCCGGAGTTAGCCAGCTAAGTTACCCAGCAAACTCTGATATTCAAATTTAGCAGGCTAACTTAGGGGCTGATTTTAAAAGCCCTATGCATTCTGGGCCTATTTTTAAAGGCCCGACAATGCACGTAAAGCCCCGGGATGCCTCTAAGTCCCAGGGCTTTACAAAAGTGGAAGTCCGGGGGTAGGGTGGGGTGGGGCCAGAGGCCACTGGCACAGCAGCCATTTGCTGCTGTGTCAGAGGATCACGTGCCGGCAGACTACTGGCGCGAGCAACTTGCGCCTGCCCAGAGGCAGGCACAAAAGGTAAGACAGAGGTCGGGGGTTTAGAGTAGAGCTAGGGGGGGATAGGTTAGGGAAAGGGTGGGAAGGTTAGAATAGGGGAAGGCCGCGGGATGACCCCTGATTTTATAACATGCACGCCGTTGCGCACACATGTTATAAAATCAGGCGTACATGTGAGCATGCCGAGTAGCACTCATACATGTACGCCTGCGCGTATTTTTGAAAATCTACCCCTTAGTCTCATCAGGCCAAAGAGCTGCCCTAAAGTTGCCTAGATAAAGTTAGCTGGCTAATTTTAAGATAGCTGGCTATATTCAATAGTGCAGATGTACTATTGAATATACCTCCAAAGTTAGCCAGAAAGTTTTATCTGGCTAACCACTAGATTCACTAAGGGGTAGATTTTCAAAAACCGCGAATAGGCGTACTTTTGTTGGCGCTCCAGGCGCAAACAAAAGTACACTGGATTTCAGTAGATACGCGCGTAGCCGCTGAAATCCGGGATCGGCGCGCGCAAGGCTATCGATTTCGTATAGCCGGCGCGTGCCGAGCCACGCAGCCTACCCCCGTTCCCTCCGAGGCCGCTCCGAAATCGGAGCGGCCTCGGAGGGAACTTTCTTTTGCCCTCCCCTCACCTTCCCCTCCCTTCCCCTACCTAACCCACCCGCCCGGCCCTGTCTAAACCCCCCCCATACCTTTGTTTGGGGATTTACGCCTCCCGGAGGGAGAAGTAAATCCCCGCGCGCCAGCGGGCCGCTAGCGCGCCGGGACGCGATCTGGGGGCGGGTCCGGAGGGCACGGCCACGCCCCCGGGCCGCCCCGGGCCGTAGCCATGCCCCCGGGCCCGCCCCCGGAACGCTCCCGACACGCCCCGAAAATGCCGCGCGGTTCGGGCCCGCCCCCGACACGCCCCCAACACGCCCCCTCCGAAAACCCCGGGACTTACGCGAGTCCCGGGGCTCTGCGCGCGCCGGTAGGCCTATGTAAAATAGGCTTACCGGCGCGCAGGGCTCTGCTCGCCTAAATCCGCCCGTATTTGGGCGGATTTAGGCGAGCAGGGCTCTTAAAATCCGCCCCTAAGCTTTGATGCAATATGGATCCCTTTCTTCAAAAAAACATCGTGGCTGTATAGTGTGTTCTTTTGAGTTGAGATCAAAGACCACATGACAAAAGAACATGGCAAGCGGCCCTTTAACGTGATGGCGGCACTAAACTCACGGGACCACCATCAACTGAAAAGCAACTGGCCCCCCCATAAAAGATGAGGCAAACTTGGAGGTTGAGTGGGAGTCAGTGCTGATGCCTATCTCATCCCAGGGCTGCCAGTGGAGGTAGTCTGACCCCCAAAATGTAAAAAAATATAAATCTAAAGGCGCGCTGCAATAGCCTTTCCAACCCCTCCCCCCAACATTCATAATGAAGCCCCCCCAGTCTATTAAATAAGGCTTTGCCCCCTTCACATCCTCCTTCCCCCAAATCCAACATCAAGCCCCTCACCCCAATCCCCTCAAGACCAAGATCAAGTTCTTCCACCCTCGCAAGACCCCTACTCAATATCCCCATTTGCCACATCTTTTTATTTATTTTTAAAAATTTTTGGCCACTAAATGCGCAGTGGGAGCCTTGGGACCCGTGTTTGGATCTTGGGCCTCCTGGCACACATCTAATGCATTTCAATGAGGTATTATTTTTTTGTGGCTAACTACCTTCTCAGTTGGCCGTGATAAAATATTAACATCAAATTGACTATGCATGACCTTCTTTGCATATATTTGCATTATTCATGCATTCAAATCGCATGCAAAGGAGGTTATCTGGATGGGGAAATGCAAAATATTGCTTATATAGCATGACATCACCACGTTAGTGCTTTATTGGGGTGATATCATGTGAAATAACTCACGTTAGAGCCCTAATGCGGCTTGATGAATCACCCTGTATCTTTGCTGTCCAGAAAGTGATTGAATATAGATCTCTGAGATGCCGATTATATTTACTTCTTCATTTAATGCTATACATCCTAAATCTCCCATCATATATTTTAGACTTCTAGTATTTGTATACAGACATTTCAAAGTATGTTTTTTGTTTGTATTAACAACCTGCTTATCAGTTGAAGAGGTAATTTGGAATCCTTCTGCTCTGTCTGTTCATTACTTAAAGGCACATGTGCTAGTATAGCATTTATTGCAACCTCTTTATTGGGATACCATAACTTCACTGTTATGTTAGTATCAATGAAAACAATGCACTTCATAGCTACTGTCAGCTTTACCCCATCATCTAGTTTAAAAGCTGCTCTATCTCCTTTTTAAAGTTTACTGCCAGAAGCCTAGTTCCATTCTGGTTAAGAAGATACCCATCACAGTGGAATGGGCTTTACCTTCCCCAGAATGTTCCCGAGGTCCTAAAAAACCTAAACCTCTCTTCCCTGCACTATTGTCTCATCCATGCATTGAGACTCTGGAGCTCAGCCTACTTCTGGGGTCCTGCATGTGGAATGGGAAGCATTTCTGAGAATGCAACTCTGGAGGTTCTAGATTTCAATTTCCTACCTAAGGAATGGGTAACCTGCATGTTGGGCAGACTGGACGCGCGCCGGTAATAAAATTCACCAACTTGCGCGGTTCATACCCAGATGTGTGCGGTTGTGCGCACCCAGTTGCAAAATAGGGCACGTATGTTATAAAATTGCTGTGTCCCTGGGTGCCCACATGTCCCTTTGAAAGTTACTGCCCCTGATGCCAAATCTACATGTGTAAATTGCTCATAATATAGCAATTTTTAAATGTTGGCCCTGCCCTGGGAAGTTCTGGCCCGCACCATTTTTACATGTGCAAATTTATTCATTAACCCTTACTTACACATGCATGTTTGAGGTTTATAAAATAGCAAATATGCAAGCATATGCTATGTTCAGCGTATATGCTGATAGTTATGCATGCAACTTTTCAAAATTCACCTTTAAGAATTTTTCATTTTTATAAATTACAAGTAGCTCTTTATTTCAACTACAATCTAGTTAATAACCATTTATTTTCATTCAACCCTCTGAAGTCTTCTATACTCTTACATTGCATTTATAATTCCAGATAGCATTACAATTCAGCATTCTTTTCCAATCTTCAGCAAGAGGTACCATATGAGCAGCTGTTGCCATATCATCATAGTTTCCAGGGATTATTTGGAAGAGGAGCAGCAAAATGTTTTCAGGCAAACTGAAAACAAGCATTTAGGCTGCAACTCAACAGAAATGGTTCTATAAAAAAAAAATGTTATGGTCTTCTTGAAGAAAGTAAAAAAAACAAAACAAAAAAAAAACAAACCTCAATAGGAGCTAGCATGTTTATTAAGAACATTAAATCACCATTAAAATAGCTTAAAGAAATAGATCATTTTCAACAAATATTTTCTCTAATTTTATTATTAAAATAATACACAATCTACCTTTGATAACATGGCTATTTTCATAAAATGATGGCCTTACTTTAATAGTATGAAGAGATTTGCAATCTTCTGGATGGATACTAAAATCTTGAACTGACTTAGAATTTGAGAGCTATGCAGTCTCACAGTCAGGCATGACTATACATGCAAGTCCCTGAAAATGATTATGAATACCATTAAACTTTATAACTGTTCTTCTACATTAAAAAGCATACGTTCTGCCTCAGCTGCATACAGTTTAGTCTTTGATATGACTTGCCAATTAGCATAATTAAATGTCAGAGTAATAATGCAATCACAGCCCTGATATATGCTTTCTAGGGATATATGAAACATTCAAGGTCAAACTTGAAACAAACTGATCTAAGCTTGCTTTGACTGTTGCTATCAAATTCTGTTAAACTTGCTTGCTGCGATGAATTGCAGTAAATTTCCGTAGCTTGGGTTCAGAAGTTCTACATTTGAAAAAATCTTTCCCCCTACCCTCTCTCTCCAAATATTCATAATTCCAGGGAGAGATTTTTCCATATCAGCCCGTGCACATTTACACCTGATATTTGGTGCATGGACATTTTTCAGGAACTTTTACATGCATGTAAGTGCAAAACCCTCCCCAATTCTGCCCCAGGAACACCTCCACTCAGTCCGGATAAACTTACACTCAAACAGGACAAGGGCGCATAAGTTTACCCACACTTGAGGCAGCCAGTTTTTAGAAAGTTCATTTTTTTCAGATACAACAGTATTTTATCCATGGAAATGCTCCTGAAAATTACGCTCCCTCTGATCGTTTTTCAGATGTATGGTGAAATTAGCGTTAGAATAATGTTTTGCAAGTGACCTCATTTAACGGGATTCTTTCCATTCCTGAACTCTTCCTTCTGAAATGTCCAGATTCCAATCCATCTATTTCTCTTTCTTTTCTGTATACTCTTCCCAGCAAGGCCTCTCTTTACTTTTTTCCATCAGACTTATTCAATTTTATGAAGCAGGACAAAAGTACCTAATGAGTTAAGCCTAAACATTTAGAATTCAAAATAAGAAAATTGAACTGTTAGATCAGTACAGAAATAACTGGTCCTCTAATAATGAGCAACTTTGTTGTTTAGGCTTTAACTAGTAAAACTATGGTCTGCTAATAGGAAAAATAAATGATAGGAGAACAAGAGTCTTTGTAGATTGTGATACCTTTTAGAGGACCAGCAAAAAAGATGTGGTGGTACTCGTGCTTTTCGGACCACAGAGGCCCCTTTTTCAGATGTGACCAACTAGACCTGCAGTAATGATTTAGAGATTTCAATGCATCATGGTTTCCTCAAATATTTTCTGTTTTCAAAACCCGGACTGACGCTGCTAGTGCTCTTTTAAGAAGTTTAACTTTATTTGTGGTATACATGTTTATGTTTACATTCAGAGTATGTGGCAAAACAGCACATGCATTTGTATCTAATTTTAGACTTTGATATCAATCTCACTCTCTTTTTGGGCCATACCAGCTGGGAAAATAAATCTTGATATCCTCCTCCAGAGAAGTCAGCATCTGTTTAATATAAACAAAAGAACAAAAGATATGCTGGGATCCTGACATCCAGCTTGGCAGCATCCAGCTGGTGACAGCAATGGCATTTAAATCAGAAAGAAGACAGGCAATCATTATCAGATAACAGCATTCATACTGGCAAAAATGTGAACTTAACCTGGTTATAGTAGGAAATGGAGAAATTACTTACCTGATAATTTCATTTTCCTTAGTGTAGACAGATGGACTCAGGACCAGTGGGTTTATGCTCCCCTGCCAGCAGATGGAGATGGAACAAGCTGACGTCACATATATAGTGCTGCACTGACCCCAGCCTGCCAACTGGGGACAGACTAGCAAAAACTTGATTAAAACATAAATAAAAACAGTCAACCAGAACTGTCCTCAACCAGCAAGAAACACTGAACTCATGTAAGATTCTAGGTACCCCAAGCTAAGTAATGGATGAACATTTGCCAATAAGCCCTTGGGATCCATATCCCCACTGGAGGACTATTGAAACATTCATATGGCAGCCGAGGGTGGGAAGTGGCGTTCATCTGTCTACACTAAGGAAAACATGGAATGGTTAAATGCATCATTACATCTTTACATGCCAGTGAGAAATTTAAGATCTGCCAAATTCCATCTATACATTTGGTACACCTAAGTGAGGAAAGGGCACTGTCAGTCGCCGGTCCAAAAGTTTGGAAAAGCTTACCAGAAGAACTATGTATGATGAAAAACAATAAGCTCTTCAGAAAGGATTTAAAAACATGGCTGGCATACTCAGAGCAAGAGAAAGAATGAAAAGCAGAGTCAATGAGAGAGCAGATTTTATAACTTTATTTTATTTAATTTAATAATTTAATGGTATACATTTTTATTGTATTTAATTGTATTGTATCATTGTACTTTTATTGTAAACTGCCATGATTGTTTGCTGCAGAATGATGGTATATATATAAATAAATATATTAAATATGAAATTAAATTATCAGGTAACTAATTTTTCCATTTTCTAGCGTGCAGACAGATGGACTCAGGACCAGTGGGATGTACCAAAGCTACTCCTGAACAGGGTGGGAGGATACCTGCAGTCCAGTCAACACCACACATGCAAAGGCTGCATCCTCCTGGGCCTGCACATCCAGACAATGTAAGGAGGACCACGTCGCAGCTTGGCAGATATCAAGGGGAGACAACAATCTAACCTCCACCCATGACACTGCCTGTGCCCTAGTGGAATGAGCCTGAACCTGCATAGGCAACAGCTTTTCAGCATCCACATATATGGCTGTGACTTCCTCCTTAATCCAATGAGCTATGGTAGCCCACAAAGCCAAAGCGATCTGCTTAGTCCTGCCATGGAGAACAAACTGGTTATCCATCTTTTGAAAAGGTTCAGAAACCTCCAGATTCCACATGACAAGTCTCTTCACATTATAGGAGCATAAGAGACGATACTCCTCCGCATTCCTGACCTTATCCAAGGACGGCAAGGAGATGTACTGATTCAAATGAAAGTCCGAGATTACCTTGGGCTAGAAGGATGGAACAGTATGCAACTGTAACGCCCCCGGAGCCACCTGAAGGAATGGCTCCCAGCAAGACAAGGCCTTCAGCTCAGAAATTTGACGCGCTGAATGGGGGTGCTATCCCGACATGCGCCAAGATGGATGCCTAATCTTGGAGTTCCTTTCCTCGCATTGCATAAATCAATGCTCTAAAGCATTCAAGATTTGATTTTGATGGTGCTTTGCTATAGTCCGAATACCTTTACTTCAGGATGGCTGCCAGGAAGCAAGCAACGGATTTAAAGCATTTTTCATTTAGTAAACATGCTGCAGATCTGATTATTGAGGACAACAACCAGGCCGTGAAAGGGACAGGGGACTCTGGTAGCAAGGATCCGGAGGCCTTACCCATCTTAATGCAGCCAGATGCAGAATCTACAGATTTTCCATCCAGATCAGAACTGAGAGAGCGGTTCATAGAAATCCAGGCCAACATGAGCCAGCATAAAGCAGATCTCCTGGCCTCAATAACAGAGGTTCAGGAGAACCTAGTGGCACTAGGGCATTGGGGTAGATGAGCTTGATACCCGAGTTGAGAGCCAAGGTGTGGCACTAAACATCGTAAGCATGCAATATACGTCTATGGATACTGAGATCGCTCTTTTAGCAGACAAGTTGGAAGACCTTGAAAACCGTTCACAATGGTGCAACACTAGGATCAGAGGTGTTCTGGAAATGGAGACGTTTGCTGACTGTGTAGCAACAGCAACTACAATTTGCACCTTTATCCTCGCTACCAAGGCAGGCCTATCGGAAGGTTCTCCCGGCTTTGACCAACAAATTAAAATTGAGAGGGCTCATAGAGTGCTGGGCACAAAACATGACAATCAACCAAGACACATTGTCCTTTGTCTACACAGCTTTACTCAAAAAAAAAAAAACATTGTTGAAATTGCCCAGTAAAAAGCTACTTGGATCTTGGAACGGGCATGACATTGCTATCTATAATGATCTGGCACCAACTACTCTGCAAAAGCGATATGAGCTCAGGAAAGTCATTAGTGTACTGTATCAAGTGGGAATATCCTACCGATGGGCTTTTCCCTTTGCTCTTCAGTTTCAGTGCAAAGGGGTCTCATACCAGATAAAATCCCTCCCTGAAGTGGTGTCGGCTTTCAAGCAAGCAGGTCTGGCTATTGTTTTCTCCATTCCAGACTTGGCCCCAAATGTAGGAGCTACTGACATGTTTCCAAGATGGTGCTGGGTGAGGCATGGAGGAAGTCATCTGCAGCAACATTCAGAGGAGTCCCGATCACCTTTCTCAAGTCAGGGCTGAGACTCTAATCTGCATGGATTTTCATATTTTGCCATTTTTCTATTCTAACATGAAGAGCTGTTTATCCGTTGTAACATGGACGTGGTTATATGTACATTGTGTTTTATATTTTCCTCTGCCCTTCATAATCTAGTGAGGGTGTTGATTGTCTTTAACATTATTGTGTGCTAAAGTTGAGGAGGGGGATGGGTGGGTATATCTTTTGGTACTCAGGATTGTCCCTATGGGAAGGGATTTGCCAAATGGGATGGGCAGATCGGAAATTAGTGTGTTTGTGTGTGTGTGTGGGGGGGGGGGGGGCAGAGGAATTATGGGATTTGACGTTCTCTTTTTTGGCTAGTTCATGTTATCTTACTTTGGACCTGTGGGCTCATTCTTTTGTTATAAAGCATGCATTTTCTGAGTCATTTATTTTATTTTGTTTAATGCTGCTGCAATCTTACTTTCACAAACATGACAACTTGTATATTATCACTCAGTGTTAAAATACGTTCCTGTGAATTTGTCTCTCAAAACGTGACTATTATCTTTTTGCAGGAGACACATCTCTGAAAAAGACATGAGTATCTATTGTCACTTAAATAATACCCACATTAATTTTAGGCTGCAAGATACTCAGGAGTGGGCATACTTATTTCCTTTCAATTAGCTCATGAGTTAATATTTCAGATTTTAGACCCACTTGGTTGATATATTTTAATAAAAGTTCGACTTGGGGTTGATGTTTTATATTCATATGCTCTCAACCAGGACCAAGGGTCCTTCTTATATTTCTATTAGGGAATTGCTGGATTCCTACAGGGAAGGTTTTATATTCATAGGTGGGGACTTTAATTTTACTCTTCGCCCTAATTTTGATAATTCTCATTTGATTAAGATCCCGTTGCAGGGACCAAGGAAGCTTCTGTCCTCTATTATGTCTGACTGGAACCTTACAGATATATGGAAGCAGATATTCCCCACCTCTCGTACTTACACTTTCTATTCCTCCCCTCATGCCACCTATTCCCATATTGATTTATTTTTTGGTTGATAACACCTTACTACTTTGGATGTCTACCATGGGGGATTGGTCCTATCACTTGGTTGGATCATGCCCCCGTTTGGCTAGATTTGCATCTCTGTAATTCCGATAGAAGGCAGCAATGTCTGAATGAAACCCTACTTAAAGACGATGCTTTTGTGAAGCTCCTGGGGGATCATTTAAAAGAATATCTTCTTACCTGCACCAGCGACTCTGAACGTGCGAGGCCTGCGCAGCCGGCGCCGAGACCCACCGGGGTAAGGCCCTGTT
The DNA here is from genome assembly GCF_901001135.1 of Rhinatrema bivittatum. Lineage (NCBI taxonomy): Eukaryota > Metazoa > Chordata > Amphibia > Gymnophiona > Rhinatrematidae > Rhinatrema > Rhinatrema bivittatum. The sequence continues at coordinate 702,690,642 of NC_042615.1, read as the reverse complement.
CGCACCCTTGCCCCCGGCAGCCCCCAGCGCCGACCACGAGGCACAGAGCCGCGATCCGAGGCGCCACCCTCAGCCCTCCTCCGGGCCGCGAAGCAGCCAATCCGCGCCGACACCAGCCGCCAATAGCAGCAGGGCCAGGAGCCCTTTAAATCGACCGCGGCGACGGGGATTTCTCCCTTCTTACCTGCACCAGCGACTCTGAACGTGCGAGGCCTGCGCAGCCGGCGCCGAGACCCACCGGGGTAAGGCCCTGTTCGCACCCTTGCCCCCGGCAGCCCCCAGCGCCGACCACGAGGCACAGAGCCGCGATCCGAGGCGCCACCCTCAGCCCTCCTCCGGGCCGCGAAGCAGCCAATCCGCGCCGACACCAGCCGCCAATAGCAGCAGGGCCAGGAGCCCTTTAAATCGACCGCGGCGACGGGGATTTCTCCCTTCTTACCTGCACCAGCGACTCTGAACGTGCGAGGCCTGTGCAGCCGGCGCCGAGACCCACCGGGGTAAGGCCCTGTTCGCACCCTTGCCCCCGGCAGCCCCCAGCGCCGACCACGAGGCACAGAGCCGCGATCCGAGGCGCCACCCTCAGCCCTCCTCCGGGCCGCGAAGCAGCCAATCCGCGCCGACACCAGCCGCCAATAGCAGCAGGGCCAGGAGCCCTTTAAATCGACCGCGGCGACGGGGATTTCTCCCTTCTTACCTGCACCAGCGACTCTGAACGTGCGAGGCCTGCGCAGCCGGCGCCGAGACCCACCGGGGTAAGGCCCTGTTCGCACCCTTGCCCCCGGCAGCCCCCAGCGCCGACCACGAGGCACAGAGCCGCGATCCGAGGCGCCACCCTCAGCCCTCCTCCGGGCCGCGAAGCAGCCAATCCGCGCCGACACCAGCCGCCAATAGCAGCAGGGCCAGGAGCCCTTTAAATCGACCGCGGCGACGGGGATTTCTCCCTTCTTACCTGCACCAGCGACTCTGAACGTGCGAGGCCTGCGCAGCCGGCGCCGAGACCCACCGGGGTAAGGCCCTGTTCGCACCCTTGCCCCCGGCAGCCCCCAGCGCCGACCACGAGGCACAGAGCCGCGATCCGAGGCGCCACCCTCAGCCCTCCTCCGGGCCACGAAGCAGCCAATCCGCGCCGACACCAGCCGCCAATAGCAGCAGGGCCAGGAGCCCTTTAAATCAACCACAGCTCCTAGGCGTCGCACGCCGAGCGTCGCACGCCGAAGGAGCACGACAAAGGGGCTAGCCCCTTTGTCTCGCCCCTTCGTTGCAGCCCCGATCACCACCCAGGGAGTTCCTACAAATAAACAAGGGCCCCATGCAGACGACAACACCTACCTGGGGATAACTACAGCTACCTGAAAATCAACTAGCCTAATACCGCATCATCGAAGCCCAGGACCTAACAGGATCTACAAAGACCGGTCAATTAATCCCGAGACCAACGCGTCCACCCGCTTCTCCTTTCCCTGCCGAGGCTCGCGCGGTCGGCGCGGCCCATTTGGGGCGAGAGCCTGCTCACACTCCAACAACCAGGTGAGCCGCGCAGGGGGAAGGGAGCCAAGTAAAAGAAAACTTAGGCTAACAAAACACCGGGCCCAGGAAGCATCGCGGCGAGAGAGCCGCGCCTCCTAAGCAGCCCCAGGTCCAGGGCCTACTCATTTAGAAGTGAACCTCCTTAGATCCTTTTAAGTCCAACTGACCTCCGGTCTATCACGCGGCAATACCACCGAAGGAGGACCAGCTGAAAGGACGAGCCTCGCAACCGACGCTAGGCACACCGGGGTAAGGCACTCTCTAGACTACTTTTTACACTCGCCCTAACCCGCCGAGCCACGTGGTTCGCACCTCCTGGCACCTCAGAAACATACCCACGCTACAAACACAGACAGACAACTCTCCAGGGCTTCAGCATCCACTCAACAACGCCAGACTCAGAATAAGCAAACTTCACAGACTACTCAACAACGACAGACTCAGACTACTCAACAACGACAGACTAAGACTACTCAAACTTCACTCTTGCCCCTACTTTGGCAGCTCACAAAAGCATTCATCCAACTCCCATTCAATCCAAAGCAGCATTCAACCAGCACACAGCCAACTTACAGCAACATTCAACCAGCTCTCAGCCAACTTACAGCAGCATTCAACCAGCTCTCAGCCAACTTACAGCAGCATTCAACCAGCACACAGCCAACTTACAGCAACATTCAACCAGCTCTCAGCCAACTTACAGCAGCATTCAACCAGCTCTCAGCCAACTTACAGCAGCATTCAACCAGCACTCAGCCAACTTACAGCAGCATTCAACCAGCACTCAGCAACTTACAGCACTCAGCCAACTTACAGCCAACTTACAGCAGCATTCAACCAGCTCTCAGCCAACTTACAGCAGCATTCAACTAGCACTCAGCCAACTCACAGCAGCATTCAACCAGCACCAAACCAGCTCAATACAGCATTCATCCAACTCTTATCCGACCTACAATAGCATTCATACGGCCATTCCCCTGGTACCTATAACAAGCATTCATTCAACAGACAATGCTCTGCCGCCCACGCACCTACAAATCCCTCATCCCAATCATGATTTCCCCTACCACACAGTTTCTAGGTCTCACCTTATTTACCATCTTCCTATTTAACGCACAATCAATTACCAACAAAACTTTAATACTTAACGACCTACTGCTGGACTCAACACCGGATTTTTGCGCCATAACAGAAACATGGCTCAAACCCACTGACATCGCACTTATTAACCAACTACCAACACAGATCTACGACTTCTTCTCTATCCCAAGACAAAAAAAAAGAGGAGGGGGTATCTTTCTAGCTGCCAAAAAATCCCTGAGGTTCTCTCTCTATCCTATCAACACAAATACCAAATTAGAACTAGGATTGTTCAAATCAGAAGATCTCCAAATCCTTCTAGTCTACGCCCCTCCAGGCCTGCTAGAGTCAGACACCTCTCCTATTCTAGAAACTATAACTTTACACCTAAACCTTGACTCCCCAGCTATAATCTTGGGTGACTTCAACTTACATGTTGACAAAATTCCCCTTTCAACGAACTGCGAAGCCTTCCTCACCGCAATGTCCGCAATGGGTTTCAAACAACAAATCAACAAACCCACTCACAAAGCAGGACACACACTCGACCTCTTCTTTACAAATGCCGGCATTTCCCAAACAAATCAACCTGACTGTCAACAAGTCCCATGGTCAGACCACTCCTTAATCTCCACCAGCTTTTCCCTACTACAACCAGATTCCAAGCCTGACTCAAGACCTTCTTTCCTCTACAAAAAAACATGTAACTCTGAACTCCTCAGCAAACTTCTAGCCCCAGAATTACCATCCATCGATGTTTCTACACCTAAGCGCTCTTCAATCATGGTCCAAAATAACAAAATCAGTAGCAAACACACTTTGCCCACTGACCACCAAAAAACACTCTTCAAAGGCATCCAAAAGACAACCCTGGTTTAATGATGAACTGAGAAATCTCAAACAACTACTTCGGCAGAAAGAAAGAAAATGGCGTAAAGCCCCTTCACCAGCCTCACTCTCAGACTACAAACGCACGCTCCACCAATACAAAAGCAGTACACAGAAAACAAAAAGAGACTACTATGCCCGTCAGGTTCATCACCTCATCTTTGACTCAAAAGCCCTATTCGCCTTCGTTTCCAATCTCACTAAACCTATCACTCCTGATATACCACCCGAATTCTCTCAGACCAAAGCAGACGAACTGGCTCTTCATTTCAGCAAAAAAATCTCTGACCTCCTCAATCAACTATCACTAACCACTAGCTCCCAAGACAACACATACCTTCTCCCTAACAAAGATATACAGCTTAAAGCATTCGAACCCATCACTCTCACAGAGATACAATCAGTGCTGAAGAAAATGAAACCTTCATCACACCCTTTTGATCAAATTCCTTCCAAAATGCTACTTCTCATTCCTGATACTATATCAAAATCCCTTGCCGAAATTATAAACTGTTCCCTCTCCCAGGGTATCTACCCAGATGATCTAAAAACAGCTTCAATCAAACCCCTCCTAAAAAAACCGAATCTAAATCCAAGTGATCCCAACAACTTCCGCCCTATTTCCAACCTTCCATTCATAGCCAAAATAATGGAAAAATTGGTGAACACCCAACTTTCCAACTACTTGGAAGACCACGGCATTCTGTCTCCAAACCAATATGGTTTTCGAAAAGCTGCAAGCACAGAAACACTACTTCTTGCACTTTCAGACTTCCTCCTCGCCGGCATCGATAAAGGCAAAGCATTTTTACTAATCCTCCTCGACTTCTCGGCGGCCTTTGACACCGTCAACCATTACCTCCTCTTAAAACAACTAGCAAATATTGGAGTGACAGCTACTTCACTAACATGGTTCAAAACCTTCCTGGAAAACAGAGGATATAGGGTCAAAATTCACAATACAGAATCCCAATATCACCACTCCACCAGAGGGGTGCCACAAGGTTCATCCCTCTCACCCACCCTATTTAATGTATACCTCCTACCACTCTGTCAACTACTCACAAAACTATGCCTTAAACACTTCCTCTTCGCGGACGACGTACAGATTGTGATCCCTATAAAAGATTCAATCTCGTCAACAATGGAATATTGGGATAGTTGTTTACTAGAAATCAAACACCTCCTTACCAGCTTAAACCTAGTCCTTAATGCGTCGAAAACGGAATATCTCCTTATAGCACCTGAAAACAACATCACGCTCTCAAAGCCACCTACCCTCCTACAAACCACCCATGTAAGAGATCTAGGAGCCATCCTAGATAACCGTCTTAACCTCAAACCATTCATAAACCGAACTACAAAAGACTGCTTCCACAAATTACATATTCTGAAAAGAATAAAGCCACTTTTCCACGCGCAAGATTTTAGATCAATCCTGCAAGCAATAATCTTCTCCAAACTAGATTATTGCAATTCTCTACTACTAGGCCTCCCAGCTTCTTACACCAAGCCTTTACAAATGGTACAGAACACAGCAGCTAGAATACTTACAAACTCCAGGAAAATCGACCATATCTCCCCCATCCTCAAAGACCTTCATTGGTTACCGATCCACTTCAGAATTATGTACAAAACCATCATGATTATCTACAAGAACATCCATCAACACACTCAACTTGACTTACAAATCCCTTTTAAAAAATACACAGCCGCCAGACCCATCAGGGAACATTACAAAGAATCACTTCAGGTACCTCATGCCAAAACTTACCAACATAAATCCTACAGTTCAAGAGCTCTTTCATCAGCAGGTCCAATCCTCTGGAACTCCATCCCACCGGACTTAAGACAAGAACCATGCGCCCCAACTTTTAGGAAGAGACTAAAAACGTGGCTTTTTAAAAAAGCGTTCCCAGAACTGGATTAAATTCCCCACCCATCAGCACAAACACAAAGTTAGTGAACTGTAATAAACCCACTAACTTCATACGCAGTCACAGCATCTTATTATTATAATTCACAACAGCATCATATTTGATCATTTTTGCTACTCATCTATATTTTTATACTATACATATTTATTAATTGATACAGTTGGCTAAAATGTTAATATTCTTCCTTCAATTTCCTCCCCCTTTCAGATCCTAGTTATTTTTCCCTGTTTTTTGTAACTTTCTCACATCCTAAATATTGTTATTATATCTGTTAAGTTTCATTCTATATGTGACGTTGAATTGGGAAATGTTTTACTATGTTACTCTCTGCCTTTACTCACATTGTTAATTGTAAACCGGGTTGATGTGATTCCATCATGAAACTCGGTATAATAAAAATAATAATAAATAAATAAATAATAAATATTTTCAGTTAAATACTCAATCCTCTATTTTCCAGGGGGTAGTTTGGGAATATTCCAAGGCTGTAACAAATTACTTATTTTCGAGGCTGCTGCATGCAAAAAGGAGAGGGAAAGGGAGAGGTCCACTTTATTGGCTAGAATTGTCCTTTCCCAACAATATAATTGTATACAGTTCAACAATATTTATCATAGGCTGCTTGCAGCTAGATCCGAGTTACATCGGCTAATGCTAATCAGTTGGATCACCATCTTGACCTAGTCAAACAAGCCCACTAGGAAGGAGAGAATAATGTTGGTCGTTTTTTAGCCCGGCAGTTGAAAGCTTGAATTGCTCAAGGTTCTGTTACTAAAACCAAAGACTCACAGGGTAACATACATACTACCAAGGCTGAGATTCGGGGATGTTTTACTGAGTTTTATGCTGCTCTGTACAGTAGGAATGCAACTATCAGTGACATTGACATAGATGCTACCTTTGGACCCTCTCCTTGCCTTCCCTTACTCATGAGCAGCAGCAGTATCTAGATAGGCCGATTACCACTGTTGAAGTTCTCCAGGTCATAAAGTTGCTTAAGTCTGGTAAATCTCCAGGTCTGGTTGGGTTTTCCAGTGGGTATTATCACAAGTTTTCTCATATATTGGTTGCGCCATTAACTGATATGTTTAATTTTATTCGGGATGGTGGCTCTTTTCCTGCACATTCCAATGTTGCTGGGATGTCTGTTATAGCCAAACTGGGTAGGGGCCCATCCCTTTGTGGGTCCTATAAGCCTATTTCAATGATTAATCTTTATCTGAAGATTTTGGCTAGTGTATTAGCATTGAGGCTGAATAGGTTGCTGCCTGCACTCATTCACTCTGATCAGGTGGGTTTTATCCCGCAGCGGATGGCTGCAAATAATGGGCGTAAACTTATTGACCTCATGTGGTGGGTTGATCAGGAGAATATACCCTCTGTCTTATTATCCATTGATGCTGAGAAAGCTTTTGACCTAATACATTGGTCATTTATTTTTAAAACTTTACAGCACATGAACTTTGGCTCTTTCTTCTTTCAATGAGTAAATAAACTATATGAGCTCCCAAGGGCTAAAGTTAAAATAAATGGAGGTTATGGGAAGGATTTTGATATTTGAAGAGGGACTAGAGAAGGCTATCCCTTTCCCCCTTATTATCTGCATTGTTCCTAGAACCCTTTGCCGTGAGGGTCTGGGCATTATCTTTGATTCAGGGGGTCGCCTTAGGTGAGCTGCAATTCAAGTTATCGCTATTTGCAGGCGATATTATGTTTACCATAATTGACCCAAGGTTATCCTTACAGGATGTTGATAGTGAATTAAAGCTATTCAGTAAGGTTTCTGATTTTAAAGTAAACCTTGATAAGTCTGAGCTCTTAAACATTAACCTAGAAGATGCAGAGGTGTCTAGTATTAAACAGCGCTTCTTGTTTCAGTGGGCTAAAGCATCTCTTAAGTATTTGGGAGTCATTTTAGGCTCCCATACGTCAAACCTCTTTAGTCTCAATTATAATTGTGAGCCATAGACAAGGACATAGAGAGTGGAGTGGAGGAGTAGCCTAGTGATCAGCGCAGTGGGCTTTGAACCAGGAGACCAGGGTTTAAGTCCAGCTGTTGCTCCTTGTGACCTTGGGCAAGTCATTGCCTCAGGTACAAACTTAGATTGTAAGCCCTCTGGGGATAGGGAAATACCTACAGTACATGAATGTAATCCACTTTGAAGTTCTATGAAAAGTGGAATATAAAAAAAATTAAATTGAGAGGCACTTTCTCTTGGCTTGGCCACATTGCTATAGTCAAGATGAAGTGTTGCGAGGCTATTGTATCTGTTCTCCACCCTTCTAATATTTATTTCTGCAGCTTTCCTACGCTTATGGCAGAAGAACATTTTTTATTTTATCTGGTGAAGGCGCCCTCTTAGGGTTGCATGCTGGGTTCTTTTCCAACCTAGAGCATGAGGTTGCCTTGGAGTTCTAATCTGTCCTGGTACTTCGCTGCTTCTCAGCTCTGGGCACTCATAGATCTAGGTAGATGTACCTCTGTAAAGCAGTGGGTAGCTATAGAGCAGTTGATCCTTGGGGTGATGCCCTTAAATGCTTTGCCCTGGCAACCTCAGTCATCTCGGTGCTCAGTGCAGTATTTACCTTTTGCCTTCCATGCCACACTATGGGTTTGAATGCATTGGAAAGCAAAGTTGGTGGGTGATTTTGTCTACTTTTATCACTTATCCCTCTTTCACAATATACACTTTCCTACAGGTTTTCAGACTAACTTGTTTCATACCTGGAAGGCAGTTGGGCTTACCGCTAGTGGACATTTATCTAGGCAGGGTAGTCTTCTAACGAAGGACTCCCTTGAGGAACTTTACCATCTTGAGTATGTAGACTTCTTGGCTTTTGCTCAGATTAAACATTTTATAGATTCTTTGCAGAACTCAAATCATTTAAGGAGGAGCAAATCTATGCTTGAAAACTATTGTGCTCAAGCTGATTCTATCCAGGGCATAGTAATCAAATTGTATATGGTGCTCAACGGTCTGGAATCAGAACCCTTTCTATATATTCGAAGAGGAGAAGCAGACCTAGAGCAATCTCTTGGCCCAAAGGAATAGGATATTGTTTATTTGAATGCCAGTAAATGTTCTATTTCGGCTCAGCTGCAAGATAATTGTTTTAGTCTATTGTGCTGGTGGTATATTACCCCAGAAAAAGTTACATTGAATATACCCCACACAGTCTGAGCTGTGTTGGAAAAAATGTGGTTTGATAGGGACTTTCTTCCACATCTGATGGCAGTGTGATAAAATTGCTCCTTTTTGGAAGAAAGTAACTGACTGGATGAGCATTTTAGTAGGAGTAGATATCACCCCTGAAGCTGGGTCTGATCTGCTGAACTTACCAGTTCCTGGGTTAAATAAACATCAACATTTTTCTTATTTTTTTGCTTTGTGTGCTATTTGGTGTTATATACTAGTCACTTATGAACTTAATGGGGGGAGGGGGTGGTTGGGTCATGTTACAGTGATTATTTTTCTATATTTGCTCACAGTACATTTGATGGAGATGTTTATATTGGACTTTATCACTGTAATGTTCTTTTCAAAATACTTAATAAAAATGTTAATTACAAAAAAAAAAAAAAAGAAATTTGACACACTGAAAATATAGCCACCAGGAACACAGTCTTTCAAGGTCAACAACCACAAGGAAAGACTTCACAGCATTCAGGATATAGGGCCTGCCAAAAAATCAAGCACCAAGTTAAGACTCCACAAGGGAATTGGTAACCTCAAGAGAGGCCTAAGATGCTTCACCCATAAAGGTGAGGCGACAATGAACCACCAAGCACCTGGTCCCTGAAACAGGTAAGAGCCACAAGATGCATCTTCAAGGAATTAAGGGCCAATCCTTCATTCATCCCATCCTGCAAAAAGTCCAGAATGATTGGGATCTTAACTGAACAAGGAAGAATACCATGCTCCTCACACCAGGCCTCAAGAACTCTCCAAACCCACACATAAGCCAAGGAAGAGGAGAACTTGTGAGCATGGAGCAAGCTGGCAATCACTGCAGAGGAATAACCACACCAACAGGTGAGCCCTCTCAAGGACCATACTGTAACACAGAACCAAGTTGGACTCTCATGAAGGACCAATCCCTGCTGTAACAGAGCCATGTGCAGCAGAAGGCGAAGGGTGGTCTCCACAGTAGTCTTCACAAATCCGCATACCACGGACACCTGGGCCAGTCCAGCACCATCAGGAGTACTAGTCCCTTATGGCCTTCAATCATGCAAATTATCCTGCCCAGCAAGGGCCACAGAAGAAAAGCATAAAGCAACGTGTATTCCGGCCAGACCTGTACGAGATCGTCTATTTTCAGGGACACGGATCTCTCCTGCGACAGTAGAATCGAGAAACCCTTGCATTGCAAGAAGTCACCAGCAGGTCGATGAGCAGAAGGCCTGAAATTCCTCAGCTGTCAACACCCAGTCTCCTGGGTCCAGACTCTCCCTGCTTAGAAAGTCCACTCCCACGTTGTCTTTTCCTGCAGATGACCTTCCACCCATACCATAAGCTGGCCTATTTCCTGCAACACTGGCTGGCTTTTGGTTCCTCCCTGGTCACTGATGTAGGCCACTATAGTTGCATCAATGACATCAAGTGAACCTCTGCATTCTGCAGCCTATGGCTGAACTGCAAGCATGCCAGCTGTACCGCCTGGGCTTCCAGGCGGTTGATGTTCCAGGGTGACTCTTAGGCACTCCAATGCCATTGGGCCTTCAACTCCAGACAGTGAGCCCCCCCAACCATGAAGACTGTCGTGAGTGCCAACCAGGTTGGAGAGGACAAGGGAACTCCCTTCCTCAGATGATTCTCCTGCAACCACCCCTGGAGGTGGGAGCAGATATCCATTAGCAAGTGGAGCCGAATCGCATAGTCCTGAGACTGCGGGTTCCAACAAGACAGAAGAGAGCACTGAAGAGAACACATATGCATCTTCACTCATGGCACCACTTCCAGGGTTGCCACCAACAAGCCGAGTACCTGTAGATAGAACCACACCGTCGGCTGCATGGTGTTCACCAACTGACACACTTGAGACATCAATTTCTGAATCCAAACTTCTGGTAGGAAATTTTGTCCTGTCCCGGGTCAAATCGGATCCCTAGACACTCCAACAATTGGGATGGCTGAAGATTGCTCTTGGTCAGGTTCACCACCCAACAGAGCTCACACAATAATGAGATCATTTTTGTGTGTCACCAGGCGGCTCTCTTCCTAAGACTTGGCTCGAATCAGCCAGTCATCCAAATATAGGTGCACCAGAATCACTTCTCTTCACAAGGCCACTGCTACGACCACCATAAGCTTGGAAAATATACTGAGAAGGATGGCTAGACCAAAGGGCAGCACCCGAAACTGATAATGGCACTGCAACACTGCAAAGTGTAGAAAGCATTGTTGCTCCAATCAGATGGGAATATGAAAGTAAATCTCTGAAAGATCCAAGGAGGTCAGAAATGCCCCAACTGCACCACCATTATCACAGAGTGTAAGGATTCCATGCGAAAATAAGTCATCTTCAAATGATGGTTGACCCTCTTGAGATCCAAGATGGGATGAAAGCAGCCCTCCTTGGGCACAACAAAATAAATTGAATCCCACCCCATACTTTCTTGAGATGAGGGCACCGGAACCACAGGCATCAGCCTAAGGAGCCTTTGAAGCATGAATTCCACTGCCTGCTTCTTCTGTGAGGAGTGGCAAGGGGACAGCATGGCAGATGGACAGAGAAAAAGTCTACACTCAGCAATCAATCAAAAAAAAGCAAAAAGAGTGTAGAGCAAGTAGTGGTCTTTGTACAGTTCAGAAAGATTTCATCTCTTTATTCTAATGACAACTCTATTAAAGCACATCCAAGATAATACATTTGAAATTGTCCTCCAACATGGACCCCATGTTTCACCCAAAGGCTGTGTTGGGAGGGTCAACAAGACAGGCTCACAAATGCTAAAAATAAAAGCAAAAACCCAAACTAGATAAGGACCAAGAATAACTGGGCTTATTATACAAGTCAGGATTGATTGATAGTCTTCAATATACAGGGAGTGCAATGCACACTGCACAGTCCCAAATCTTGAGCATTTAAAGACGCAAGTAAAGGTGCCAAAGAACAAACCAGACAACTCCAGCAGATACATCGGGCAACCAGTCAGACGAGGGATGTTGTCTAAGTACAGAGTTTCAATGGATACAGACAGACTTGAAAGAAAAAAGGCTTTGAAAAGAGATTTACAAACCTATAAAAGAAAGGACAATAAAGAGACCCATGGGTGAAAAATAATAACATATATAACATGGTATTCATGAGTATGCAATAGTATCACTAACCACATAACCAGTACATAGTATAAGAAATTTTAGATTTTATATGGAAGTGTCTTATAAATAAAGCATCGTATATCAAAAAAATTTGTTTTCCATAAACAATTATGATGGACACATGCCATATGCATCCCAATACATACTAATAATGTCAACACTAGAAAAAATGGTGCCAATCAGAATCTCCATGTAAACTAAGTAAAATAAACCCATTCAATCTCTCTGTTTAAACCATAAAGAGACAAACTCTGAAGGGTTCAGATCCATCTCTGTTCTCACCGGATCAACATTTCAGAAAAGTTCCTGCCCCTTGATGATGGAATAAGGACATCGATGACAAAAAACTTCAAGTTATCCACGGAATGTGCAGCTGACAATCAGTGCGAGACCAGCAGAGCTTCCTTGCTGAGTGTTAGAATACTTGAATGGTGTTCAATAATGCACCTCTTAATTGGCTATGTCATTTTACTGACATAAAGCTTCTGACAGGGACAGATGATTAAATAAATTATGCCAGCTGAGAGACAAGTAGTTGAAAATTTCAGTTTAAAAAGCTTGTTTGTGGTTGGGTGTCGAAACGATGAAAGTGATAAGTGTGCACACAGAACAATTCCCGAATGGATGATGGCCAGAGGGAGCCAGATCAAGTGCATATGAAGAATGTGATTAGGAGAGTACAAAAAAATCTCTCAAATTTCTACCATGATGTTAGGTAATCCTCAGCGGATGTTAAAAACACTGTGCAAGGTTAACATAGATCAATGATGTATAACTAATTTAAGAGAAATTCAATTTAAAATTATACATAGAAGTTATATTACTAGAACAACAGGTTATTATATGAGATTGTGGAATAATAATTTATGTTTAAAATGTAAAGTACAGAATGGTACTTTTTGTCATATGTTTACAGGATGTCATAAATTAAAAATATATTGGAGTAAAGTATAATGTTTTTTAGAAAAAAATTTAAATACCAATATTGAATGGTCAGGTAAATTATTGTATTTACACTTATGTGAACAAATGAATACAATGTCCAATGGGGACATTTTTTTTTTTTATGTTTATTACTTTTATTGGCTAAAAAAAATATATTAATGTCTTGGAAAGAAGAAGAAGCACCATTATATGAAACATGGATAAAATTATTACATCATACTGTATTATATGAAATTCAAAGAAGAAAAGATATTCAAAATCCTCTGTAAAAAATAAAGCTTAAAACATTTTTCCAATTATGGTAAAATGTTATGCTATGTATTACTTAAATATATTTAAAGGAGAATATTTATAATAATTAATATATTGTTTAGAATAGAAAAATATATTGATGCTATTTATTTAGAACCAATTCTTTATTATAAATATAAGGAAAAGTATTTGGGAAAAGTAGTTGGGAGGATTTAGTAATAAAGGGGGGAATAGCTGAGTGGAATTAATAATTGAGAAAGAATTACAAATTGTATTTTAATTGTAATTTTTTAAAGAAAAATGTTATTGTTTAATTGTATTTATATTTAATTTTTATATTATGAAAATTTCAATAAAAATATTAATCACATATAATAGAACTAATCTCTTCAACCCATGCAGAATAGGGTAGGATATAGTTTAAGTAGTCAACTAGACCCTCGCAGTTAGGAGAGGAAAAGTAAATCGCAATTAATATACAGTACCTGTTTAAATGCTCGTTTCAGGACATGATGAGGATATCCTCTATCCATAAAATGGGCCATCAACTGCTTAGCTTGAATAACATATTCCTCTTTAGTGAAGCAGAGCTGCCGCAAGCAGAGAAATTGTCCAACAGGAATATTAGATCTTAATGAATAAGGGTGATGACTATTAAAAGATAATAAGGTGTTACAGTCAGTGTTTATGTGGAAAAGTGAAGTCACGAACCCTTCAGAGTTGTACGAAATCCAAATGTCCAAAAATGATATTTCAAAACAGTGCAAACAGAAATTGGATTGTAAATTACTGTTGCAGCTGTTAAGCCAATCTAGAAAAAGAAAAAATTGAATATCCATCCTCATCCAGGTTAAAATACAATGTCATCAAAATACCTAAGCCAAATAGCTATGAAACTAGAAAACGGTGAAGGATAAACAACTTTTCTTCAAAAGCTTCCACATATAGACAGGCTAAACTTGGGGCCATAGTGGCATCCATAGCTTATCCCTTAATCCGTTGAAAAAATGCCCTGTCAAATTGAAAAAAAATTCTTTGTTAAAGTCAGGCAGGTCAGAGATAATAAAAAACAAGTGAGAACACGAATATCGCTAGAACGTCGATTCAGGACCTCCTATGCCATGGAAAGGTCTTCCTCCTGGGGGATGTTAGAATAAATTGAAACTATGTCCAGTGTCACTAGAAAAAATTGAGTTTTTGGAATAACTAGAAGTATGGTAATTAGATGTCCGGAATCATAGACATATGAACAAATTAATAGTGCGATGTGAGGAGTGAGGAGGAGTAGCCTAGTGGTTAGAGCAGTGGGCTATAAACCAGAAGACCAGCGTTCAAGTCCTGTTATAAAATCCGGGGTTGGTGCACGCAAGGGGGTGCACCTTGCACACGCTGAGCCCTAGGGGGGACCCGATGTTCCCTCCGAGGCCGCTCCAAAATCAGAGCGGCCTCAGCAGGCTGATGACTATCTTTGAATAGTCATCAGCCAAATTCATTAAGATCTAATATTCTGGTTGGACAATGCCCCCACTTGTGGCAGCTCTGCTCCTCTAAAGAGGAATATGTTATTTAAGCTAAGCAGATGATGGCTCAGTTTATGGATAGAGAATATCTTCTTCATGTCCTGAAATGAACATTTAAATGGGCATTCTATATTAATTGTGATTTACTTTTCCTTCCCCAACCCAAGGGTCTAGTGACTACTTTAACTGTATCCTATCTTATTCTGTATGGGTTAAAGAGATTAGTTCTATTATATGACATTATTGATCTATGTTATCTTTGCGCAGTGTTTGTAAATACCCACTGAGGTTTACCTATCATCATAGTAGAAATTTGAGAGGTTTTTTGGTACACTCCAAATTATGTTCTTCACATGCACTTAATCTGGCTCCCTCTGACCATCATCTATGCGGGAATTGTTCAGTATGTGCACAATTTTTATCATTTTCATTGTTTCGACACCAATCACAAACAAGCTTTTTAAACTGAAATTTTCAACTATGGGTCTCTCGGCAGGCATAATTTATATAATCATCTGTCCCTGTCAGAAGCTTTATGTCAGTAAAATAACATAACTATTAAGAGGTGCATTATTTAACACCTTCAAGTATTCGAACACTCCGCAAGGAAGCTCCGCTGGTCTCGCACTGATTGTCAGCTGCACATTCCATGGATGACATCAAGGGGCAGGAACCTTTCTGAAATGTTGATCCGGCGAGAACAGAGATGGATCTGTACCTTTCAGAGTTTGTCTCTTTATGGTTTAAACAGAGAGATTGAAAGGGTTTATTTTACTTAGTTTACATGGAGATTCTGATTGGCCCCATTTTTTCTAGTGTTGACATTATTAGTATGATTTGGAAGGCATATGGCATGTGT